>NC_141246.1:19079589-19609589 GCF_054856555.1 Leptonotus elevatus
GGCGTCTTGGAACCTGGGGGTATTTATCTGCATTCGGTGTGCGGGCATCCACAGGAACCTCGGTGTTCACATATCCCGAGTGAAATCAGTCAATTTGGACCAATGGACCTCAGAGCAAATTCAGGTACAATATTGTTCATTTTTCTAATATAAGACTTGTATGAGAAACATAGATAAAGGCTGCTTCCGGTTGTGTTCTATCACAGAGTTTGTCAAAACACTGTCTAATACAACTCTCACAATGCAATGGGTGAATACAGTAATGCAGTAATTCCCAACCAAGGTGGGGTGGCACACCACATCAACAGGGGTGGTGCGGTGTATTACCCTACTTAACATAATTTGGTCGAAACATACTAATTACAATTATTTTTGTTCATCTATTAATGCTAGCAATAGGCAGACCAATTCAATGTGCTTCCATTTAATGGCAGAAGGTAGAATGAACCTATGTATCCACCTGTTGCCATTCAAACAACAGAATAAAAGCCATTATGTTTACTGTGTCACTGTGATGTTTGAAAGCGCCTTCACTGGGAGAGGGGCTGGCAGAGTGATATTTGATTTGATTACTATTCTGACTTGTTACTGTAAATGGAATTGGGAATGGCAGCCCACAAATGAGATTAAACTCTCTAAATTCCTGCCAAGCCATTAGAATGGGATAGACACATTCCTGTTTTTTTCCTGATGCTCATCTGTTCCTCTTTAAAATATGCAAAGTCGGGGCTTTTTTTTCTAACAGCAATGACAATACATCTTCACCAGATGCAGTCTACTTCTCATCTAAACTAGCGGAAAAGCCTTTACTGTTTACTTCTTGGTAGAATAGAATGCCTTTATTGTCATTGTACACCAAGTGTACAACTAAATTTGTACTGCACTGTTCTGTTTGCTGCATAGGAAAAAGGTAATAAAATAAAAACAGTTGAATAAAATATAAGTCAGGTGGCAAAGCAGCATTAACACCAGGAAGCCATCGGCTTGTCGTTATTGTAGGCTTCCCCACGTAAGTACCGGTAAGTGCGGTGTCAGAGGACCTTAAGAGAGATGTGGGCATTGTACAGCCAGCAAATCACATCCAGCCTATCCACAGTCTCTGACTGGCCCTCACAGAGAACACAGAGTCAAAATACAGCATAACATATGTGCTTTTTGAACGTTTTTTTACACCCCTCTAGTGATTATTTTTCCAAAAAAAGACTCCAGCTAAAATGACAACATTCGTCCTAATCTTCTCAACATTCGTATTTCCTGCATAGTGGAGGGAAAGGTGTTCAAGAGGATTTGGCCTGATAATGCTGTATGCAAATTTACATTTTCATTGACCGTACATTTTGCTTGTATTCTAAGTCATTACTGTATTGTTAGACATCACTTATCTAAATACTGTATTTGGGAGTCTTAACTCGGAGCGGTTATTAAGATTTGGTGGTCGGTTGGGGCACAAAATTAATGTTAGAATTTTAAAATGTGTAAAGATTTAATTTTAATGGATTCTTATCATTTTCTTGACAATTTTTATTTCCTAATTATAACAATATATGCCTTATATACACACACACAGCATTTAATTGAAACAAGCCTTTTTATAAATAGATATAAAAAACAATATTAATATTGAGGTTAGCATGTTGGCCCTCGGCAAGCGCTCCAGTACTTCATGTGCTCCCATTGCAAAATTAATTGCCCACTTCTGGCATCCTACAAGTTCATGTGCTCTGTGTTTAAGAAAACAGGCCCCGAAGTCAAAGCTTAGACTATGCAAGGATAGAAGAAAGACACATATCTTAAATGATAATTTTTCTGTCTATTCATGTGCAATTGGTTAATTTCACACACTGCACCTGGTCTGGACTATAGTGTAGTGTTGTATAACTTTGTATTTACTGTAACAACTTTTACAGAAATAGCCAGTTTTTTTCATGTAATTGTATGTTTTCATGTTATCACTTACTTTAAAAGTGATCATCAAAATCATAATAATTAACATTTAGATGTAAATATGCCAGATTCTAGCCATCTGCTAATTTCCAGCTGTAGTCCCCTGTTAGGTTGTTGTAACATTTGGAATACAAATATTGATAATTTCTGGAACTTGATTGTTATTCTGATGTTTTTCAAGATAAGACTTTTTCAAACAACTTTTTCTTGTTCCATAAAGTATATACGAACACATGAGCGTGTGCCGATGAAAGAGTACGCTGTATTTCTGTGTTCACCCCTCTTTGGTCTCTTCTTCTTCTTTTTTCAGCGTATACAGGATATGGGGAACACCAAGGCCAGGCAGCTTTATGAGGCTGACCTTCCAGCAAACTTCAGACGACCTCAAACAGACCAGTATCTTTCAGTGTCTGCATTTACCTTAAAGTGTCACTTGATGTATATAAACACACTGGCCACAATTTTAGCTGCAACATCCAGCATAATAATAATGACATAGTATACTTTATCCATCCCCACTGTACTGTACTGTCAACTGCGGTGTACTTCAAACTGTGGCCAATGTATTGTGTATAGCTACTATTTTTCCTTGACACTGGCCTCAGAGCAGTTGAATTCTTCATCAGGGATAAATATGAGAAGAAGAAATACTACGGCATGAATGTGACCAATGGAGGCAGCGTACGTTTTTATTTGTTTTATTTGGGATGTTACTATTTGACCACTCTTCACTACATGTTTTTTTTTCCTGGGTTAAAAACAAACTGATTACATTTTTTATGTTGCTTTTCTCAGCCTAAAGATTGTATCAAGAAAGAGAAGGAGACAGAGCGAGGGAGCAAGGTGTCATCTTACACCAAGGTAAGTTCTCGTGTACACATTCGCACAGCTCTTCTCAGTTTTCACTCATTTTTTAGCCTCTTACATGCCTCTTTACTTATTCATTTAAGAAGAATGAAGAGTCAAGGCCAGTCCCAAAAATCAGCCCAGTTAAGACCTCAGAACCTTCAGTGAACCTACTAGCACTTGGTAAGTCTACTGCTCGTTTTCATCAGCCATGTATCCATTAAGGTATATTCTTTGTCCAAAAAAAATTGTGTGATGATGGTAATGTCATTTGCACTGCACTATCATATTACCGGTAAGTTAAACTACATTATAGGGAGAAAGTAATGCATAATGCTCTTCAGATTGCCATGTTTGCAATTGTGTCGTGGAAGCCAAACCCCGTCTGTATCAGCTACGTAAATAGTGTGACGTAATAAAATAACATTTGAACCTGATATGGAATTGAACAAAGCAGAGGAACATGACACACTGAGCAAACACCGGCAGTAGACGACATGCCGCTTTTTGCGTGGCTATTTATTACAAGAAAAAGGCCGAAACAAAGACCGTTTTCGTCCTTGCCATTCCTGTTGTTGCACACATATGAAGATTGTTGACTAGTCACTAACCTGCAACTTGTCTCGCTCCACTGTACTCAGTACCATTTTGGTTAGTATTTTAACAAAATGGGCAGCAAAAGTGATATGTGTTTGTTGGTATCCTTCACGACATTTTTGACAATGTGAGTTCAAAAGCCATAGTGTCTATGTAAATACTACAGAACGGCACAAAGCTATTGTTTTTAAATTCTCATTAACAGCTGACAGGCAACTGTAATAGACTAAGTTGCTTGTAATGCAAGTAACTTGTTCATCCAGAAATGTTGAAGCAGTGAACCATTGTAAGATTTGGTCTGGCAGGAAGTTGAAGTTGCTGATTCAGTCACTGACGCTTGTTGCTGACTTTTGACTTTTTTATGTTCCAATATGGCAAACAGGCATCTGTGCTGGACTACATTTCCTTGATATTTACTGTTGCTTTCGTAGGATAAATTGCAGGTTGCTGCTGTTTTCTTGTGGAGCCTAAGATTTTTGGGAATTTTCTAAATGGTTAACAAAAGTTAGACTCAGTGTGTTAGTCGGAAACGGGTCATAAAATAATGTTTTTATTTTTATTTTTTTATCTGGGCTGTTCCTCCATTAGTTTTGTGAAAATTGCAGTTTATACTTGTGACTAAGTGAACAGTTTTCTGTATGCGCTTGACTGCTTTCTTTCCTTGTGTGGTTATTATACACCTGTAAAACCAGTCTTTTCACTTTTCTGTGGTAGACGCACCGGCAGCTGCACCAAGCAACAATGGGATCACGAACACAAGCCAGAACAATAACGACCTGGACATATTTGGTCCTATGGTATCCAACCCCCTACCATCATCCACGTCAGCTGCTCAGTTTCCTCAGGTACAACTTAGCATATTGCTGGTGTTGGGTGGAATCCTCACATCTCCAAAACCACCACTTTTCAGACCAGAAAAATTGCATAACTGTTAAGCCATTATAATTGCACCGTCAAACAGAGTAAGCCATTTACAACACTTTTGATTGGTCAATCATTTGTAAAAAATAAATAAATAAATAGCAGACCCATGTGGGGACTTATCAATAGTATTGATTGGTGGAAAAAATATTAATTTGACTGAATTTGAACATGGGAGGTTTTCATAATTCATGATGATTATATATGTGGAGACACCGATCATGTTATGATTTCTCACAATTACCAACACTGACTTAAAATGGTAGGAAACATCAATATGCAACACTTTAATCTTATAAATATGTATAACATGCCACTGGTGAGCAGAGCTTGGGCTCGCACCCAAAGTCTTGATTCACTATTCGTGTTGACGTTAGCATGCGAGTTCCGAATTGATTGGTATATTTTGCACTTTCCCCAAAAAACTTAATAGTCCAACAGATGAAAAAATACACTTTGATGAAAATGGCTAACAGCTCAATAAAGGGGTCCAGTCAGCGAGAGAGGTATCTCTCTATAGGCAACCATCTTTTTTTAAACACCTCAGATTTCAATTGTAATTGTGCCGTTAAGGCCTCCATTACACTTAAGTTTTTGCTTCTACTGGGCCACTGTAGGTGGTTGTGGTGTCCTCCATTTAATTGTCACCATTTTTCTAGCAGTCATTAACAGGATGTGTAGCAGGTATTCTTGATCTCTAGTGTACATATCCTCAGGTGAAAAATCGAAAAAGAACTGTTGAGGCGTAAATAACAAATCTAATCCCAAAGCACTATCTCGCTCTTAACCCCTTTCCAATAAGAGAGTCATTTTGGGCAGTCCCAGAATATGTGTGTAGCCTACATTTTTATACAAGTTGGGCCAGGCCTGCCCGCCTTGTCACCCGCTATCGCTATGAGTGTCTTTTTTTTTTTTACTCCCTCTAGTCTAGAAGGACGGTTCAGAGTGAATGCGTGGTATCAAATGCACCGTACCTAAACAAGTCAAATACGAATAAATATTTAGGCAGTATAAAAATTACTCAAACACAATGTAACATTTCAGTGTTTGATAAAATAATAAAATAATAATGTAATTCCCAAATTAATAAAAAAAATATATAGGCTGCATTACCCCGACACATTGTAAATAAATTTAAATACAATAGGCCACTTGTATTTATTGTATTTTATTCTACAGTAATTGCCTACTAAATCATATTTTAAACACTACCGAGCAGGGAGCAGGAGTAATGCGCTCATTGCAGAATGGCACGGCCGCACTTGTCCCCCGCGCTCCATTCACGCAAACGCTCCCTGTCCTGCCTCTCTTTTTTTCTTTTCTTTTTTTCGCCTCCTTGACAACCAGTGCCGACGCGGTGCTCTTGGCATTACACCACGCGATGATCGACTTGTAGTGTGATTACACCTCCGGTCCATGACACAGAGCGAATTTATCGGGTAATCTGACAGCGCGACTGTCGTGAAAGACAAAAGTTATGTAGTTTGAGGCCCCGTCCAGACGGAAGCAAAGCCGGCTTCGTTCCTCAAACAAATCTCGTACACACAGAAGCATTTCAAGACTTGCGTGTGTCCAAAAGAAGACGCTGAGGACGTTTAATGGCTGTAATGTATATGCCAAGTCTGGAGTGGCGCTGTAGCGCAGCCACAGGGAGTTAACGGAAAGCGTAGAAGAAGAATCAGCGAAGAACATAGACACTTAAAAAAAAAAAAACGTTATTGCAATCTACAGAACAAACATGGCTTTGCGTGAATGCAAACAATGAAGTGTGACTTGTATGAGAAGAAAAAACAGATAGGCAATGTAAATTCAGCTCTGATGTGGCTCCGCCTTTTCTTTTTGCCCACACTGCTGCGCATGTTCGAAATAACCCCATAGTCATATACACACGCCCTTCTGTTTACATATTACTTGTATCAGTACATCCTGTAAATAGTTTTGTGTTTTTCCTCCATCTAGGTGAGCTCCAGCAGCGTTGCAGGTACTCCCGCACAAGCCCCAGCAGCAGCAGTGGGTGGAGCCACGTCAGGGTCAGGACACGGCGATCTTGACTTGTTCAATGACAGCAGCAGCACAAATAAGACAGACGATAATGCAAAGAAGCCATTGTCCAAGGACTCCATCTTGTCGCTCTATGGAACCAACAACATGTCACCACAGGCTCCAGCTGGTACGAAAGAGGAAGTTATATGTTGCAACTGCAACTTGGCTGCATAAAACCTAGAAAACATGACAAGAGTAGAGTTGTGCAAGTGTAATTAATAAACAGTATATAGATGTGGTCACTTGCTAGGTTGTAGAAGCCAAAAAGAGAAAGTACCGTTTGATACATTGCGTGTGCTTCCCTACTGGGTCGTGTCCATTCTAAACATGAACATACCTGCATGTCATAATGTCACGGTACATTAACACGATTATTTGTGCAATGTCCTCTGTTTTATCCTCTTCCTGTCAGCTGGCATGTTCATGGGACCCTCTCAGATGCAGTTTCCTGTCCAGACCTCTGCTGGTTATCAGGCCTTCCCTGGAATGGGCACGGCCGTGCCGCCTACGACCGTCATGGGTGCCATGATGGCACAGAGTGGAGCAGCCATGATGGGACCCAATCCAGGAATGATGGTTGGGATGACCATGCCCAATGGCTTCATGGGAAATGCCCCTGCTAGCGGCGTGATGGGCATGGCCCCCAGAATGATGGCGCCACATGGCGGTGCGATGCCTGCAGGCATGATGCCTGCCCAGGGCATGTACGCCATCCAGCCTGGGCAACAAGCGCAGTGGAACATGGCTCAGGTATCAACTGTGTGACACGAAAACGCTTTAAGCCACTGCCAAAAACATAACAAAAACTCAATTGTCATTTCAGTGAGGTATTTTTGCTCCATTAGAAGGAATTTGTTTGGTCCACACATGATAATTGGACGTTATGTATTTTTTATGTGTATTGGCCTTTCATCCATATACAGTTATAAACTGTCTTTTAGATATGCGACAACTGTTTTGTCAACTGCGGACAGATTTTCAAGAGCTCATTTCCAACATTTCCATGTAGATAACCAGCGATTCTGTTTTCTCCTCTTCTAAGATTTAACAGTAAGGATTTTTTTTTTTTTTACGGAAAAAAGAAAAACCTATTGAGACAGATGTATTTTGCTCAAACCTGGAAATGGTGCCAGCTATCAAAAATTAAAAATTAAAATCTGACTGGTGAAAGAAACAATCCCATTGCTTAATGTGTTACATCGGTCAGCGATACGGATTCTGAAGGCCCTGACGGATAGCAGTTTATAGACGTAAAACCTTTGGCAATTTTTGATGTCATTTAGCAGTAAAAAATTCTGACCATGAGACTGTGTGCACGACACGTTGGACGACCTGCATCTCATTTATTCCCAAGAATCTGTACAATTGTTTTATCAGGCCAGTGGTAGATAACGTGTGATTTTTGTTAAAGGTTACGTTTTCCTTCACGAGTGTTGATTGTAACGCGTTTCCCACCCACAGGTGAGCCAGCAGATGTCAGGGTTGCATCTGAACGGCGCACCCGGACACATGACCTACACTCAGCCTCCAGCTGCAATGGGGGGTTGGGCCGTGCCCGGATCCGGCCAAACTCTGAGCACACAGCTGTGGAAGTGAGCTTTTCGGTGAGGCCACGGATGGACAGAGGAAGAGTGCTGGTTGCAGAATGTGCAAAAGATCTTTTGTGTTTCTCTGCACCTCACGATGAACTGACGTCTATTTCCACCATGGACCAGCCTCCAAGAACATGAAAATAGAACTACTCTACTACTCTCCTTTCTGTCTCTCTTTCTCTCTATTGTGTGAGTGAATTGGGAGTCTTACAACCTGGCAGATTCTGCCTGTCATATGGTTTTTGAGCATTGCTTTTATTTTCCTTTTTTGGAAAACAAATATAAGGAAATAACAGTCCAAACAAAAATTGTATTGACATATCAGAAAAGCTGCAGGACCAGTTACACAAGCTTTTATTGTATCATTGTATCAGGATAAGATTATAGGACATTTAAATAAATAGTATTTAACGGGAGAAGATGAGACTAATCCAGTCTGTCTGTACCACTCCCAAGTGTACAGCGCTGTATAACCTTCTTTTAAAGTACTTGTGGTTCCCCTGTTAAAAAAAAATAAAAGTCATGATGAAGGATGTGTGATGTCTCCTTTTAATAGATTAAGAATGAATGAAAAAGGCCACGAGGCGGCCATTACATGACAATTACATTGTATGTTATGTTGAGATGCAATACAAATAATGTTGGAATAACCGCTACAGATTACTGTGATTGAAGACTATAAAATTGTTTATAGGTATGAGTGTGAATGGGTTGAATTATATCTATAATGTATGAGGACAATCCAGGCTGTACTCCACCTCTCGCCCAAATTTACCTGCGGTTGCCACCAGCTCACGTTCAATCACAATCGCGGGGTGAGAGTAGCGAGTAGTGACCAACAGCAAAATTAATTTTAAAAAGGGGCGGGGCTATATTTATGTAACTACTTAATAGACTATTATACTTGAGTATAATTTTGAATCGTCTTACATTAATTTACCATTGAATATAAATGCTTTATCTATTTGATTTAAATGCGCCGGTGCAGCAAAGACTGCGAATAACACGCTAAATTTAGCTGTTTCCCCGAAATACTAAAATACTCGTCTCTTGATTTCGATACGTCTATTCAACAATGCTTTGACACCAGGGACCAATTTGTTATTAGCCAGGGCTCTTTAATATTAGAGCATTGTTGAAATAGTCGAATGGGTGAGTATTTTCAACCAATGCGCAAGGGGTTGAGTTAACTGTAGTGTCAAAACTTTGTGAACGACCGATGAAAACCTTTAAATACGTGCTTCTGACAATGAGCACTAGATGGGAGTATTGCATCAGTTTTCGGTTGGTGGAGTTGCAACAGTCATAGAGACTTGAATAGATGCTGCATAAATCTAATCTGAGGATGTGCAGAGGATTTTACACATAATCAAATGTATAGTGTCATTTCCAGAGTATCATGAGCTACAAATCAAATGAGCAGAATTATATTATGTAGTATTAGTAGAGTATGATGAAGCAGGTGAATTGGACACTCCAAATTGTCCATAGGTGTGATTGTGAGTATGGTTGTTCGTCTCTGTGTGCCCTGCGATTGGCTGGCAACCAGTACAGGGTGTACCCCGCCTACTGCCCGAAGCCAGCTGGGATAGGCTCCAGCAACCCCGCAACCCTTGTGAGGACAAGCGGTACAGAAAATGGATGGATGGATGGAAGTACAATCCCACACTGGCAATATCCGCCACAGTGGTAAACATGCATTACTGAATTATTATTTAAAAGGCCTGCACGGCATTAAAAAAAAAAAGGGCACAAAATTTGTTGTCAAAAATATTATAGGCCATTACCATTTTGTTGGTATGCTTTTCAAAACACGTTCTTTTTGAGCCGAGCTTGCCTGTTTTTCAATGACTAGCTTTCCGAGTGCACTGTAGCTGGTGCAATGAATGCCTTTTTGTTATATGTGTATTAGTGGGGCACTTCCGCACAGCTTTTGGAAAATTTGTCTCATGCAATATTCAAACTCAGTTGCAGTTTGACAGGCAGGGAAAATGTTGCCTCTCTGAAGCGGAGGTTCATTCACACAGCAATGGCAGTCAGGTTTATCAGAACAAAAGTCTGTAAATACATACTACAACTATGTTTCTCCGCCCAGCTCAAACTGGGATATGTTCCAGAACAAATAAACCCCGCCCCATTGAAGGCATTTACAGGTGGATGGGGCATGCTGAGTGATCCAAGCCTTTCTTTGTGTAAACCCTGTTATAGTGATAGCATGCACTGTGTATTAAATGCAGTCCAACGATTCCAAGCACTACGAACCCGTAGGATTAAAAAGTGGGTGTGGTGCTTCCAACCAGCTCTACCTGTTTAATTCCCACCCACCCCCCAGCCACCCTGCACTGCCCAATCAACCTTGCATGTTTTGCTGATGCTGATACCAATGTACAGCACTTGAATGGTGACAAGGGAACAAAAGAGTCTTGTTCCCACATATGCTATCTCATGCTTGGCAAGCCTGAAAGCATTTGAAGTGTTTTTTGGTCCCGTTCAATTTCGACAAGTTTACTTTGAAAAGTTTCACAGTGAGGTTTGATGGCGAAACATTTGCAAGGAGGTTAGGCATTCCTCTTATCTCGTGTGTCGAAACTAGCACGGCTCCAGAATAGAGTCGAGTCCAGCAGCCACGTGAAGAATGTGCTTACTTTCCTCGACTCCAGGACCTTGACACATTGCTCCTGGTAGCAGCGTCGGTCTTTTGGTTAAACTTTGGCAGGCGTGACTGATGCATAATTAAATATGTCACTGATATGAGAGATTGATTTGAATTTGTGAAAATTCCATGACGACATTTCACAGGTGGGTGTTAAGAGTGACTTTTCTGCTTACGCCTTACATGCAGCAATTGGACAGTGAAGGAAAGCGGAGGCTCAAAAGAGAGCGTTTCAGAAGCAAATTTGATGAAAATCTAAGCAGCCCAAAACTTACAATGCCTGGCTTTGAAATGTATTACACATAGTTGGAGTTTCCTAATATCCAGTCATGAATGTCTTTGTTCGTCTTAAATCGCTCTACTCGGCTCAAGGCCGCCTTGCATGGCAGACGGCCACATCAAGGAAGAGAGCCCATTCACACGACTTCCTGTCTTTTTTCTTTATCGGAATTCCGGCAAAGCCCTCTTCTAATCAGCAGCTCTTATCGCTGCTGTTGTTGGTAGTTTGAATTTAAATTATAAAAAAATATATATATATACAGTTGTAAATCAATGAATACGTTTTGTCATTAAAACAAAATACATATGCAATTCAAGTTGAAAACATGAATAAAACCAGAATGTATTGATATGCAAATCATGTTAAACCTAACTGAATAGACAACAGAGATCAGATATTTCATGTTTAAACTGATAAACAATATCGTTTTGAGCAAATAATCATTAACTTGGAATTGTATGGCTGCAACACATTCCAAAAAATCTTTGTCAGGTGGCAAAAAAGACTGAGAAAGTTAAATACAGTATAAATACCAACAAATCTGTCTGTAAGCTGCAAAACATTTAAAGATTGTTATGAAGGAAACTGTGTTAGTGTTAACCTAATATAATGAGGACCCAAGAAGAGCTAATTATAGCTGCACCGTAACACAAAATTATGCAGCATCCAATAATTTGACGTTCATTTTCTTCTACCTTTCGTCTTTTGTTTTATATATATATATAATTTTATTTTATTTATATTTTGTGGTAATTTTTCCTACTTCGATTTGCATACATTTTTAGATTTTTCTGCCTTTATGCCCAATTTCTGCTATTTTTGGCAATTTTATGCATGTATTACGGTCATTTTCTTGCCCTGTCTTCTTTTTTTTTTTTTTACATTTAATGGCTATTTTAGGAAAAAATTTCTGCCTTTTTTGCTAGCAATTTTCTGACATTTTTGGCAATTTTGCAGACATTTTATTAAAAATTTCAGGATTTCTTCTTTTATTGTTGGACATTTTTTTATTGTTTTTCTTTTCTACCTTAAATTTAAAAAATGTTTGCAATTTCATGAACACTTTATGGTAATTTTATTTGAATATTTAATTATTCTTTTTGTATCTAAAGCATTAATTCATTTGAAGAATATTGTATCTAAAAATACAAATAATTATGTAAAAAAAGATTAGGTTAAATTTAAATTATATAATTAAAGTTAAAGAAAATTATATATATTTTTTTTTTAAGAAATCGACAGGGAGGCACAGGAGAGGTATTAAACATGTGGCTCCAGAGCCGCAGGTTGCAGACCCCTGAGCTAGGCCATCAGAAAAGGCCTTGCAGTTACAGTTCATCCCTGGCTGAAATTTTAATAATAATAATAATAATTACTATTATTATTATTATAAATGTTAAGTCTCCCCATTGGCAAGCTTTTAAACTAAAGTTTGTCCAGTACTTTTCAAAATGTTTGGCTTTGTTGCAAAGTCATCAGAATTTGGAAGAACCTGTTCATTAGGTTGTGCAGGGCTGGACGAGATTCTTATTTTCTGAATCAGCTTTGCAGAATGTGCCACATTGCATCGAAATGGATCGTTTTATGAGCTGGTAACAGGAAACTGCGTGTTGGCTTAGCCTTAATTATAAATAATAAAATGTATTTTCAGTCACGTAATGGGAAAATTCGAGTTTAAGCAACTCTGGATTCACTATCTTCCTCAAGACTCTTTATTTTGACATGTGTGAAGGAAAGAGGAGTCAAAACAGCAAGCTGGCCATTCACCTTTTATCTGCGACACAGTACAGGCCTCCCCGGCACACCGAACAAAAACAGCTGCAACATTGTTCTACCAGCAAACATTCTTATAACTAGACAATATAGAGCTAATTAATTTTTATCTTATGATTAAGTTGTTCTCTCTAGAAAATTTGGTCCATAACAATGTAGTGCATTATTACAAAATAATTGAGTCAAGTGTTGGACATAAATAAGTTAATGATAATGTTAATATACTTGGTACGTGCTCAAACTGGACACAATGGATTCAAATTTGCAAATATTGTTAAAAAAAAAAAAGAAGAAGAAGAAGAAGGAGACTGGGTAGAGTCCGCGTAGAGCCATTAAAGGTCCCAGCTGATATGTACGCCAACGGTGCCGGATAAACGTATTGTTACTTTATAACAACAACAAAAAGTCTCTCTTGCATGTGAGTCGTCAGCAATGCATGATCATGCTTCGTGCGATGCATTTCCTGCTTTTATTTTTACCTTTCGATCATAAAATCACATAATTGACGGAAGTTCAGTGTTTAGGAGTTAAACTGAAAGCCAAGACCCTAAAACTGGTGTTTACTGTATACTTAACAGTTCACTCTTAACTGGTGCTACTGCTGCATATCTTATCGTTTATGTCAGGGAAATATTTTGACATTACGATCGCATTGGCTTGTCAAAGTCAGAGCATTGTTGGAAGCTCTTTTACATAAACAGTGTAATGTAACAGGGTGCTGGCGATGGAGCCAAATATGGTTCCCGTAAAGCTTCTCAGTGGGGGTTGGGTTTTGCACTCCCACCCACTGTGTAATCGCTGCGTGTCCAAAGCAAACATTACACCATTGTTTGAGAAATGTGCACTTCTCGTTTGGATTTTGGTGCTTTTACTGCTCAACTCTTTTTAGTATGTCCACATATATTTATTGTTCCTGTTGAAATGAAAACAGGTCAGATTATGTCGTCAGTGGTCATGCAGTGGTCAAGAGGCGAGGCTCAACCCGCCGCTTACTTTTTCACATCTCTACACACACGACATCATAAATGGGTCTAAAGTGCAGCACCGACGCTACATTTGAACAATGCTGGTCTTTGTTCAGTTTTTCACTATTTGCATTCGGTGTGTCTATATTGAAGTATGTGTGTTCTTGTTACTAGGTAACAAGAGTTCATGTAAAAGTGTTAACAGGCTCCAGGGCAAAGATTAGTCAGCCCTTAGGGTGTGTCTTCTGAGTGAATGCAGGGGTCATCGCTTCTCTTTTCTCTCAAGTTTTCTGCTCAGGGAAATTGAGGGCACCAAGTTTAACGTCAATACCTTTGACCATTGTTCACCCTTTTCCTGACAACACCGCCCTTACGTAACACACATTTCCACCACCCCATATCCCACCTCCCGCAATGTAACTCCGTTGCTATGACGACCGCATAAACAGAGCTGAAGTCAACCACCCAAAAATGTTTTTGACAATAATATGTTCTCTGCAGCCCCAGTAGTCCAAATATGGTATTCTGGTTAATGTTGCGTTAGTGGAATATGAGTTAAGCTGCAAAAGCCAGCAGTTTTGATCAATATCAGAAACCAGGAGGCGGCCATTTTGCCATTTGCTGTCGAGTGAAAATGACATCACAGTTGCTCAGGTCTCAGGCAACAACCAATCACGGTTCAGTTTCAGAAAACCGGTAAGCTGTGATGTCATCTTCGGTTGAAAGCAAGTGACAAAATGGCCGCCCCTTGAGATTGATAACAACAGCTGGATTTTGCTTCGTAACTCATATTCTACAAATGTAATATTACTCAGAGTGAGGTCACATGTGACATATTATTGTCAAGAAATGTTTAAGGTTGACTTCCCTTTTAAGATTCAGTCTGAAAAACGACACAACTTGTAATCACCAGCAGGTTTATTTTTTAGACAAGCACAAGCAAACACACACATACAGACATTTCTTCTGTTTTATGAACTTCAACACAGCCTTTCGTCTCCTCTCGGTCTCGAGCACGGCGTTCGACTTTCATCTTCTGTCAGTTTCTTTTTCCAATTTCACTTCTCAGCTGTAACAGCTTTTATTAGACGGCGTGTATGTGTGTGTGTGCATGTGTTGGTTGTCTTGCCAGCTGGACTTTTTGAGCCTTTTAGCTGGAAGAGCGCACAGTGGTGGTTGTGACTGTGGTCTTGGAGCTCCCTGTGAAGAAGACGAGAAGAAAAAAAAATGTCAGTGGTTCAAGTTTCCATGTGGTTATGTAATGTGTCACTGCATGGCATTAAGCATCACTTACCGGAACCAATTGGCCTTAATTGAGAAAGGAAAGAGAAAATGTACAATGAATGGAGTGTTCGATTTGTATGTTCTCTCCAAATATGTCTATTAGGATCTACCTGGATTCCTCTGAGTCCAGGAGGCTCCTGTAGGTGGCAATTTCCTTCTCCAGCCTGGTCTTGATGTCCAGCAGCATCCTGTATTCCTGGCCCTGCTGCTCAATGCTGGCGCGCACGTTGGCTAGTTCTGTCTCCAGCATGTTGATTGTGTTCTGGAAGCTGGCGAGCATGGAGCTGTAGCGGGCCTCTGTCTCTGCCAACGTGTGCTCCAGCGCACCTTTCTGTAGGAAAGAAGCACGTGATTGTATCTGACAGTGTGGCTACATTGTTAAGACTTTTTACTCATGGGCCCTTTTGAACTCTAATGACCTACAAGACCATCATGTTCTGCATTCCTTCCCTTTTCTTCAAGCTCTTTAATGTCTACCAGAATCTCCCCCCCCCCCCCCCCCCCCCCACAAGCTCCCGCCATCCCCCTACCGCATTCTTCAGTAAAGCCCTCCTTCCGCACCCTTTATCACTGTCTCCATTTCCCTGGACAAGGGAGGCATCTGGGAATTTTGCTCATATAAGGCGAGATTGTGAAAAAGGCCGTCTGGCTTTCGTCTCTCACCATGCTGAGTTGAGACTGCAGCTCGATTTCCAGGCCTTGCAGCGTACGTCTCAGGTCTCCGATTTCTGTCTTGGAAGTCTGGATGGTTTCTGTGCTGATGGTCACTTCCTTGCTCAAGGCAGCCGTCTAGGGAAATAAAAGAATCATTAAACCTGCCATACGTATTCAAAGTAGTGTTTTGTTTTGTTATTTTAATAGTGACCTTCTCATTAAACCAGGCTTCCTGGTCGCGGCGGTGTTTATCTGTGATGCTCTCATACTGGGCGCGGACTTCTTCCAGGACTTTGTTGAGGTCCTGTTGGGGTGCGGCGTCGACCTCCACATTGACTGTGCCGGACAGCTGTGATCGCATGGCTGCCAGCTCCTGCGAAGCCCCAACCACCCCAAAAAAAGTTAGCATTTTTAAACCTTCTCTGAGGGAGATCTCTATGAGGATTCTCGTACCTCGGCGTGGTTCTTCTTGAGGTAGGCCAGCTCATCTTGCAGGCCCTCAATCTGCATCTCCAGGTCAGCTTTAGTCAGGGTGGTCTGGTCGAGCAGGCGGCGCAGGTTGGCGATGTCGGCCTCCACAGACTGCCGCATCATCAGCTCATGTTCGTATCTGTTTTGTCAAAGGAAGTGGAATGAACTTGATGCTTGGAATACAAACGCTGACTAAACGTACTGCTTAAGGCATAGGACATTTCTTCTTTCTGACATTTTTGGCAATTTTGCAGACATTTTATGGTCATCTCTGGATTTCTTCTTTGGACATTTGGACTTTTTTTTAATGTTGTCTTTTCTGCCTTTTTTAAATACGTATTTATACATAAATATATATAATATGGTAATTTTCTGCCTTTCTTTTGTTTTTGGACGTTACTTTTTGAACATTTTCTTTTCTGCCTTTTTCATTCAATCCTCTGACATTTTTTCTTGGCAATTTCAAGGACATTCTATGTTTATTTTTTGGACAAACGTGTTCATAATTTCCTAACAACTAAAGAAATTTGACATTTTTTGAATATTTAATTATTCAGGTCTCAAACTCTGTTGGAGGAGGCCCTCGAGGACTAGGGTTTGAACCCAATGACTTAAGTTCTTTCTTACTTGGTTCTGAAGTCATCAGCAGCCAGTTTGGAGTTGTCAATCTGGAGGAGGATGTTGGCATTGCCGACGGTGGCGGCCATGATCTTAAATGGACAATTTGAGAATTAGTCGGTAGATAGCAGCTGTTTTTACTTGATAGACCCACACTATGACCCCAAAACAGTATAACATTTGTAAACCCGTATCAGTCTACCATGGTAATAATTAACAGTCGTGCAAGCTCACCTTGTCCTTCAGGTCATTGATAATGGCCCAGTAGTTGCCGTAGTCCCTCTCGGCTGCGGGCCCCTTCTGATCGTAGTACTCTCTGATCTGCTTCTCCAGCTTGGCGTTGGCAGCCTCCAGAGAGCGCACCTTCTCCAGGTAGGTGGCCAGACGGTCATTCAGGTTCTGCATGGTGGCCTTCTCGTTCAGCTGAATGGTCTGGTTCTGGTCCAAGGCGCCGGACAGGTCGAAGGAGGCTGCTCCCCCGCCGTAGCCGCCATAGCCGCTGCCGTAGCCGCTGCCGTAGCCGCCGCCGTACCCGGATGAGACGCTGTGCTTGGTGGAAGAGGAGATGCGAGGACCTCTGAGGCTCAGTCCAGACAAGCTCTGAGCCTTGGGTGCGCCTCGGGATGAGTAGCTGTAGCTCTGCCTGCTCATCATGACGGGCCCGCCGGTGATGCTGAAGCTGGATTGCATGGCTTGAGAGTCTTTCGAGAGAGGAGACGAGAGGAGTTGAGCCGCTTGGACCAGGAGTGAAGTTGGGTAGCAGCGAGCAGGCTCCTAATATAGCGCTGGTCCTGGGGCGGGTCTGGCCGGGGGGAGGGAGGGTGGGAGGGAAGGAGGGGAGAGAAGGAGGGAGTTTTCCTCTGCCGATCAGCACTGGCTTGACACAACCACCATTTGTTTTCTTTTAAGGACCCATGTTTTTTTCCCTTTCCCCCTATGAGGGCACGCTCATGGAATGTGCGAGTGTGTGTGTTGCTGCTTTTGTGTCCATGCTTGAGGGAGCTCGGGTTGTGCTGAGATGTGTGCGTGTGTGTCATCTTTAACATTTCTGCATGCTTATGTAAATACCTGCTAGTCCACTCTCTTTTCTTCCTGTTTGAATATTTGCATGCAAATATGAAGTCAGTTGATGCTTTAGTGTTCTGACTCTAGATGGCTTTCACATCAGGCACTGAGCAAGTCTTCAAACAGTTGGGTAAAAAAAGACAAAGAAAACAAAATGGGTCAAGAATTGATTGACCGACACAACTTTTTGAGTTATTTAACTCAAAAGGTTGGATCAAATTAAATCAATAGTCTAAAAGGTGCCCATGATTTTAATTTTATTAAATTTTATTAAATTTTATTAAATTTTATTAAATTTTATTAAATTTTATTAAATTTTATTAAATTTTATTAAATTTTATTTTTGGGGTTGTTTTGTGGGCTATTCATTTGACCCATCTTTTTGGGCTAATTGAATAACCTGATTGAATTGGGTCAGAAATGAACCGACCCAACTTTTTGAGTTATTTAATCCAAAAAATTGGGTCAAATTAAATTAATAACACACAAAACAACCCAAAAGTGGATTATTCAGTTGACCCAACTTTTTGAATTAATTGAGTAGCCCAACAGAATTGGGTCACAAATGAACCAACCCAGTTTTTTGAGTTATTTTATCCACTAAATCGGGTCAAATGAAATTAATAATATACAATTCAACCCCAAAATGGATTATTCAATTAATCCAACATTTTGAGTTACTTGAATAACTCAATTGAATTGGGTCAAAAATGACCCAACTAATTTTACCCAACTTTATGGGTTAGATAACTCATAAAGATGCATCAAATTAAATTAAATGAATAACTCAACAAAGCAACTAATTTTTTTGGGTTGTTTTGTAGGTTATTCATTTGGCCCAACTTTTTGGGTAAATTGAACCGCACAATTTGGGTTGTTTTGGACCCAACTCTTTTTAGAGTGTAACTTTTTTTCTGTCGAAAAGGATAGCTTCAGCCTTGCACTGTGTGGGAGGAAGGGAAGTTTTGGAAGTAAACTTGTGCCAGTGACCTCGTGGCCAACATTGAATTAAAAAATGACTTTTCATACTCATTGACCAGCCCACGAAAAAGGAATCTGCGCCTCCATTGTTCACCACATCACACTGGACATCCCCCACAGTTCCTGTGTGTGCACTAACATGTATGTGTGTTCTTGAGTGTGTTGATTTTGGCCCCTGTTCCAGCCTGTTTTTGGTAGGAAACGGCGCGTATAAAGGGATTGTGTGTGTTCTTGTGTGTGCATGCATGGCTGCTGGAGTGCAAGTGTGTGTGCTGTTCCTTATCTGAGTTTTGGGCTGTGGGCCAACTTGCTCTGCTAGTGGAGATGGGAGAGGCCTGTGGGGTCATCACCTCTCAGCCAAAGGGAGAAGTGACTCATGCCTCTTATTTGTTGCAGGAGCGAGCAGGGTTTGGTCTCACTCGACTGTGAGAGATCTTTCACTCATATGTTTCATGAAACTCTCTTCAGTCATCTAGTGATTGACTTGACTTTCACTGAACTATTTTGCTTGCTATTACACTTCAACGAGGGCATTTAAAAAGCAGTCTTTGAAAAAACTAAATTGCCCAGATCTGCCTTTTGGCCTTTGCTTGCAAATAAGCAATGAAGTTCTGTTGCAAGCAATATGAAGCAAAGTAAAAAAAAATGTGCATGTTCTTATCACGTCACAATGATGCAAAGCTGAAAATTTGATTATGTTTTTAACAATATGTGACCAGTTCAGTTTCCCGGAGACAGCTGGTATAGCCCGCAACCCTCGTGAGGAAAAGCAGCTCAGGCATGGTTAGATAATAATCATCAATATGGGACACAAAATGTATTTCATAGTCAAATTCATTTTGTTCATGTGACCTCCCATAACCACTTGTTTCCCTCTCACTTGCAACTACAAATCATGTTTCCAAATGAGTAAGAGTGCATCGCACAATTGTCTCGCAAACAGCCCAGGGTGCTCCCCGCCTTTCGCAAAAAAATAATTGTTGTGGCCAATGTTAGTATTTCAGAATGGGAATAAATGTTCTTCCAGTATGCAAGAAAGCAAACACTCATCGGCTGTTTCTGCTTCAAAGCAAAATCATATGCAAATATCATTTTCAGTCAACAGCAAGTGGCAAAATGGCCGCCCCCTGAGATGTGTCTTTGACACATAAAGACTGAAAAACATAAAAGTATTTGTCCACTCTTAAAGTTTGACATGCATTTCACTCTGCAGTCACAACTTTTTCATGCAAGATGGAAAGTGGGCGTTTTCACCCCAAACCAAATATGACTCATTCTTACATAGTCATTATTCACGCCTGTATTTATTTTTAGTGCAATTTGTAAATTCAGATTGCAATAATTCTAGTGTGTGTGTGTGTGTGTGTGTGTGTGTGTGTGTGTGTGTGTGTGTGGGTGTGGGTGTGGGTGTGGGTGTGTGTGTGTGTGTGTGTACGTGCGCGAGCGCGCGCAGTTGTCAAAGGAACTTCAGCATGAGTCAAACAGGATTCGGGGCAAAGTCTGCATGTCCCAATACTTACGTAGAATAAAGCCTCAAAGATTTCAAACCATACACCAGTCGCATACCGAAATAGAAACACACACATTGTCTTGAAACCACCCACAAATCTTCAAAAACAATGCTGCTATCTTTATTTAAATCCTTGTGTACTTTATGGGAGTGTTAAGTTGTCATAAAGTGCATGACTCTGTGAAATATCTTCTGCCCACTCCCTTTTTTCCAATGTCAGCCAAAGAAGCCAACATTAGCTCACTGCATATTTGAAGCAAACACATCCACCTGAGTGGATTTGGAGTCGACGTTTACTTTCCTCATTTCGTTGACTTCCAGAGTTATTACTTGTAATGCCTTGCGAAAGTCACATCACATTCCTATCCTATCAGTGACATTGATTAATTAGCGAGTTGTCAGCGAGACAAGACAAAATAATGCAGTGGAAAGTCCAACGTCGGTTGAGCTGTGATAAGCTCACATTTCAATTAATGGTACAGACAATGCTTTAAGAAACATTTTAAGATTGCATTTGGATTCGGAGCCTTCAGTAGGGATTTACCCGACTTAATTCACCTCTTACTCCCACCACTATCATGTTGCATTTTTTTTTTCATTTGGAGCAGTTCAAAATATTTTTTTATCTTACTGACATGACAAAAATATTAAATGTTTAAATGCTATACATTAAGACTGTTTAAAAAAGAAAAAAAAAAAAAGAGCCTGATATTGATTCATAAAACCATGAATTGGTTATTTTAACTCATTCACTGCCATTGACGGCTATAAACGTAAAAAATAAAAAATATATTCTTCTTCTTTTTTTTAAAGAAAAGATTATTAAAAATTAGGGGCGTCAGGCGATTAAAATTTGTAATTGTAATTAATCGCATGACTTCAATAGTTAACTTTTTAGGTTTTCATACTCGTGTTAACAAAAGTGAAAAAAAGTGAAACTAATAGAAATAGTTCAAATGAATTTTTAACTTCTATAGCCATCAATGGCAGTGAATGAGTTAATGTATCTTGTTTCCATAAATTAATAAAATAGAATTGTACAGACCAATTTTTAATTAATTAATTGATTTAAAAGTATTTTCTTACATTAATGAACGACCTGACTTATTACACTTTAAGACAATTCAAAATCTTTTAAATTTATACTTACAATTATTGAATCAGAAAATTATGAAAATATTTTCATCGCATCTTTGCTGATGTCAATGCTTGTGTAACACTCAAGTGATTATAACACGTGTTACTTTTATCCATAAACTAAATCATTTAACCAGTTACTGCCATTTAATATTTGTGGAGTTTTTATCATGTCCTTGATATTTAAGAATAATTGATTTTCCACAGAGAGCTAATATTGATTGAAGTGAAGTCAATCGAATTGAATCGGGGGGAAAAAAATAAAAATTGAATCGAACTGAACTATTGTGAATCGAAATCAAATGGACTGAGGAAATTTTGAATTGATACCAAACCCTACTATACATCATAATACTGATTATTATGTATGATTGATTATTATGTATGATGATATAATGTAATAATGTGCGCGGATGTCTCCAGTTTGCTCGTGGAACATGCTTGTTGTGACCATTCCAAACAGAAGACGTAAAAATGATGACATCATGGAGGTCCGGCGGCATGGCCGGGCCCTGTGAAGACAAATTTCAAATCTGCTTGATTACAGAAACGTTCTTCTTGCCAACACTTGCAATTACATCACACAGCACTACTAGTCCTGAAAGCCCCGGGCAGAATGAATGAACATGGCGGGACATGGAGGCTAAAATCTGATTCGACAGAATTTGATGATTTATGGTCTGACATCACTCACAACTTTAACATTTCTCTCTAAAAAGCAAAACACCGCCATTCTGCCGTTGAACACTGTGCCCTATTGTCTTCAGATTTTTCACAGCCTTGCGAATGAAAGAGAAAATCACAACAGGAAGCCTGTCGTCCGCTTCTGCGTATCGCCTTGAAGTGAACATAAGATCCAAACAGTTTCTGTTATTTTCTTGTATCCCAGCAACAAGTGGAGCGTGTCACTCACGACACCTGCTTGAATGGCACCCTTTGTCTTCCAGTCTGGTTGCATTCACTCACCTGGAAGCATACATCAACATCGTCCCTTTCATATGAATGTTGGCTAATGTTCTCTCTTTGAGCTTGTATTTATGTGATGAGAATATTTTCGCCAGATTTTCTCCATCCAGCAAACATGTGAATTGTTGCATGCTTGCAGAGTTGCGTTTCTTCAACACATGTTTCCCATACAGCACAGTTAGCAGGTCTGTGTATGATCCACAAGGAATCATAGCAATGCACTGCTGCGCACTCCTCGGAGCCTGCTGTCAACGTACCCCACCCCAGCACAGGCAGGCATTATCACATCCTGTTCAACTATTCGGACTGCGCTGTGCAATAACTTCCCAGCATGGAACTTCTATGCCAAAAGTCCAGCACACACGCACAGTTATTGACATGTGCAATCCAGGTGTGTCCCTCAGTATGCGTGTTAAACATTCATCAGCATGACAAGTGCTAATAACTGTCATCTGTTTTAATTTAGGTACGCACACAGTTGTGCGCTTGTGTCGATAGATATTTTACCTTGACTCATTCAACAATTAATTACTCATTTAAAAAATATTAATGAGGAGTGAGGGTGGGGCGTTGCAGTACAGAGAAAGGTACTATATTTTTGTAAAATAAATGACGATGATGTTTCTGGTTGTTATATCTACAACTTGTTTGACAGAAGCGCTAATATTTACTTTGGATGTCTAATCTCTTGTTCCTGTTAACATCGTTAACATTGCAATTTGGCATAGCGAGATAAGAAAGACTGACATACTGACATCAAGGTTAAACTAAAGTCTTGATATTTCATCCGGATGCTTTTATTTGACTTGACAAACACATCAGTTAGTCTCAGTGCCACACCCTCCATGAAATCAGATTCCTCAACATTCGAGGTGACTTTTACTATTACACAGTCCCCTCTAGTGGAAGATCATAAAATGCAGGCAGACCAAGACAACTGAAGAGGAGCTGGTGTGGGCTTTTTTTTTTTCCATTTCATTTATCGTTTTAAACATAATCAAGCACCACACATGAGGGGGAAGAGTCACTGCACTTATTTTGTGTCAGTGGCGTTCCTAGCTTGAATGTTGAATGTGTTTGTTAATTTGGTGGATTTAATGAGTGTGTTTAAGCTTTACTTATCTTTCGTATGATTCTGGTGGACAGAAGCGTGAGCGGGGTTGTTTTTTCCCCCCACAGCGGCCTTGGCGTGTACTGTGCATTGTTAGGAAACACGTAAAGATTCACAATTGCCACTTCCCACTGCACTTACAAAATAAAAGTCTCTGCACGTTCCAGCTGTCAATGGTTTATTGTGACGACGTGCAATACCAACAGTGCATTTAAATGACACTTTTACCTAAATTAAAATTATCTTCTGTAAAAGCACACACGTCAGATTTTGTTTTTTGTTTTGTTTTTCTTTGTTTTTATGACGTAATCTCATCGTGGTTATGTATCCCTGCATAAATGCGGTGTGCCCGTTCGCAGTTTTGCTCACATTTGGCTCGCAAAATCTACATTTTTTGACGTTAAAACTGCGATGTGAGAGCGCTTATTTCGAGCCTTGACTTATTGCTATAAATGGCGTTTTATGATAATAATTTTGGCTTTGTTTCCCAGCGTGCTTGCATTATTTTATGTTAAGGGTTTAGCTCCGCATCCTCCAAGCATTTCTTACACACAAGGTGGGCACCAATTCCCCATGTCATGCTGTAACACCTTAGAAAACCATTTCATTTAAGTAATATTTTTTATTTTAAGGGTGTCTTGTTTATTTTGATTTTTTAAGGGTATCTTAATGACATGCACCTGCCCAACAACGTCGCCCTGTGTACATAACGTACAGTACATACCATATTCCAATGTTTATCGTAGTACCAAGACTGACCTGTGAGAGGCAGTATGGTGGCACAGGGCATCCAGACTGCCAGAAAATTCAAAGAAGAAAGTAACGTAATCATCCAATTACTGTTAATAGTAGTATTAGTAGTAGCAGTAGTAGTAGTAGTGAATGACTTGTAAAGTATACGAACGCTCACCACAACCAGTTGCTCCCCTTTTTGTGTCTGGCAACACCTCAAGCTTCAGTATTGTTTACTAAATGGCTGTCGTTTCGTTTTTATTTTTTTTATTTTTTTGTCACAGTCACAGTTGGTCTGTGTTGACCACACACATGTAAGGATTTGCCATTGGAAAATGTTTATGATTGCAGTCCCAACAGGAAAGGTTGGAAAAATCTCTCCTAACAGACTCCACAGAATAATCGCTCCAGATAATCTTTTAGAAACAATCTGATAATAGGCCTTTGTTAGTTTATAGGGAGGGGAAATTCTCAAATTTGGCCCAAATGTTGAATTGTGTGTACCCAGTTTAACAAGTGAGAGCTTTAACTTGACCCCCAGGAGAACCCACCGCGGAACAATTAAAGTCATTGAAGTGACAGTATACACTAGTATGGACACATGCTTTTCACTCTCTTCCTGCGATACACACTGAGACCCTGAAAGTATGCCGTTTTGCAGAAAACCACAGTGTGCATGGCTGCATGTGCACAGCGAGGAGGTGCAAAATGTGTCTGAAGAAGAAGTAAATTAAGAGCTGAGAAGACTGAAGGCCAAATCAGCTTTTGTTCAGAGTTCAGTGAGCATTCATTCTGTCCGTTCTTTTGTTGCAACTTGGGAGGAGGAAGAGAGGGCGTGCCGTGGAGGCCTGCTGGGGGTGTTGACGCATACTATGCCAGGATTGGTCACTGTGCCATTAATCTTTAAGCTTGTCTGACACCGCTTGGCCTTTGGACGAGAATCATGTGTGAATTTAGGCCAGCGTGTAGGCTACTGTATGTTCACAAACTGTTTTCTGTCTCATGGAACTACAGTGAACCCTCAATATATTTCCTCATAATTGTTATATCAAAAAGTTCTCATGCCACCTCTTCAAAAGTATTACTTTTCAACACTCTCATATGTGCAGATGTGGCAACATGAGAAAGAGGCAATGGCAGTTTTGTGTCAAGGAAGAAGAAGTGCAGTGTCATGCCAGACCTGGCCAGCAGGAGGAGCTGGAGTAGAAAAAGTCTTGTAACTGGATCATGCAGAGAAATAATGACATCTGTAAATGTGTCTCACAGACGTTTGGAATAATTTCCTTAGTTTGTATCCCTCAGACTGTGAATAAACGGAATTCCTGCTAGCTCTCCGAGTCCTTTCTCTTCTATAAGAGGCAGCATAGCCCACTCCTACAAATTGCTCAAGTTTCGAGCCACAGCAACGTCGTTTCAGGGACAAAATCGTCTCATGCTATGATTGCTATGGATACCTTGTTAGATTTGTAAAAAAAAAAAAAAATGAAAAAAAGCCATTGGGCATGAAATTATCTGTTTTAAATCAGTGTCGGTTGTGCACTCTTAATTAAAGCATGTTCCTCTTTATGAGCATGGTTAAGTGTTATTACTCTATATTTGAGATTTGTATTTCTATTTTTTGTTATTGTATTAATATAATATCAGTTTTTATCTGTTTATCTATTATATATTTTCAATTTTTATTACCATTGTTCTACCAAAGGTCAAAATGAATGTACAAATTAAGCTTGATGATTGATGCGTCTAAAAGAATTCTGGGGACGGGGATCAATAAGCCATGGCTTCAACCCGTCAGCCCTTCTTTCGGATGTTGTTGATGTTGCAAATGATGAGATTGGTGAAATCTGTTGTAATAATATGGCCAATAAGATTTACATTTTTTTAAAGGGTGCTTAATATTCACTCCCAGCCATTATCACTAAAGCAATCCCCTTCACTCCCAGCTGTTTTACTGGATTTTGACTGACTTTGCAAGGTCCACAGAATATTGTGTTTTATTGCTATAAAAACATGAAACCTACCAAAAGAAAGATTAAAGTCTCTTCTTTCATCTGGAAAAAATATATTATTTCTATCTGTTTCCGTTTTGCAGCAATTAGCATTAGAATATAGCAAAATGTTATCATTATTCACAAATCTATTTAGAATTATGAGTAATTGAGGGTTTTTCAACATTGTCCTGGTTCATTTCCTATGCTCTGCTGCCACCTGCTGGCCGTCTGTGTAATAACTTACATTTCTTCAACCGTTCTTTGCAGTTGAGAGGCTGCATCAAAGCCTTCTGTATGCTCTAGCTAAAACGTATAAATACGTCTTTGGGACACTTAAAACAGAATGCATTTATACGTTTTGGGGAGCAAATGGGTTAAATGTGTCACAGAACACTGTATAAATAATGTGATCACAAAATAATTGAGGGCAGATAATGAAGCTGTGCGTTGAGGAAGAAAGTGAGGAGGACCACCTTCTCACATCAGGATTTTCCTCAATTGTGTGTTTCACTGAAAACAAAAGAAAAATCTTGCATCACAAAACTATTTGTTTGACATCCGAGGCTCCTATTGAATAGTATTACTCCCTTTTTCTTTTCTTTTTTTCACCACTAAAAGAAGGACTCATGTGCAGTATGTATGACATCATTCTGGATGGGTCAACGACTGTCAGTTCAGTAGATGGCACTCAAGAGCTGCTCGTCCGGTTCGAGTACCCAGAGCAGAAATGTGCTTGTTGGCCACCACTCTATAAAATGTAGTTTGCTCATTAAAGTCCATGTTTGTCTTTGAGGATGGCAGCCGCTTTGTTTGGCGGTGAATAGAGTGGGCTTCATTTATGCCCACAGCAGCACACGTAAAATGTCCCTTGTCTTGCTAGTAAAAATGTTCCCGCTGCTAGTTGCACTTTTGGTTTACTAGTATGACTTTAAGATGGGCTCAAACAACTTTACGCAGAACTGTGGATGCCGTGTGAGCATTTTCCAATGATATCAAATAAATGCTTGAATAGCTTTGATGTCCTTGTTAAAGTGTTGCTTTGAGATATGAGTGACTCGATTTCCAAGTTTTCAAGAATCAAGCCGTCATTAGATTTGCTTTGATTTGCATGAACACTTGAGACACGAGCATTCTGGCAGCCAGTGACTCAACTCACTTTACAGCAAGCAGCAGTTTGACAGCCACAATTCAACATGTCAACTCAGATTATTTGTTTCCCCTCCATATGTGACCTGTTAAGTTTTTTACACCTGGATCGTCTCCTGCCACCTCTCAAAATGTTATAAGTAGCTTGCTTCCAAGAAGAACTAAGTCATTGTGACACCAAAGGGTGTTGATGTCTGTGTGTCATGAGCAGGCAAGCAGGGTGACATTTTTGTCAAGAGCATCTCACAGAACAAAAGATCTTCATAATGAGCTACTGAAAGAAAAACATAGGATTAAGAAAGCTGTTTTACAGGCCAGCCATGCCTATCGTGTTTCCGCATTGGTGGAGAGGCTTGAACCATGCGCAATCAATGCCATTCATTCCATACGGACTCTGTTATCGCTTTTATTTGTCAGTATGGGTAAATTCATGGATTTATTGTGTTTTGGAAAATGGTACTTCACATTTTTATTTCTTAATATTAATTACAATACATGCACTTTTGCATTAGATAGCACTTTCAACATACTTCGTCTCGGTCATTTTTTCCATCATCGCGCTTCCACAACTTTTAAAATAAAATTTTAAAAAAGGCCATGTTTGTAGAAAAACAAAATATATTATTTGCTCTATGTAAATGTCTTATCCTGAGTGGCCTTTTTTTTTTTTAGCTTGCTGAGCTTGTGTGACGGCTTCTTGGCAGACTCCGATGTCACCTCGGCTAATGTAAATATTAAGTAATGCTTCCGTACAACAAAGCTAGGAAAGTCTCCTATATTCTAAAAACAGCTGGGTCAAAGGTAGCTAACCCAATTATGGATCAAAAATGGACCAATCCATTTTATGGTTCAATTTGACCCAACTTTCTGGGTTGCTTTATACAAAATTACTTTTTCTTTTTTTTTTTGCATCCCAGAAAGTTGGGTCAAATTGACCCAAGTTGAGGATCTGACCCAACTTTCTGGGTTGTTTTATACAAAATTACTTTCTTTTCTTTTTTTATCATCTGAGAAAGTTAGTTAGGTCAAATTGACCTAAGTAGACGATCTGACCCAACTTTCTGGGTTGTTTTATACAAAATGACCCAATTTCTTCTTCTTCGTCTTTTTCTTTTTTTTTTACCCAAAATGACCCAATTTTTTTTACCCAAAGTTGGGTCAAATGTACCCAAGTGAGGATCTGACCCAACTTTCTGGGGGTGTTTTATACAAAATTGCTTCCTTTTTTTCTTTTTTCTTTTTTAAATCCCAAAAAGGTGGGTCAAATTGACCCAATTTGAGGATCTGACCCAACTTTCTGGGTTGTTTTATACAAAATGACCCAATTTATTTTATTTTTTTCTAAACCCAAAATGACTCAATTTTTTTAACCTTAAGTTGGGTCAAATTGACTTTTTTTTTCTTTTCTTTTAACATCCCAGAAAGTTGGGTCAAATTGACCCAAGTAGACGATCTGACCCAACTTTCTGGGGTTGTTTTCTACAAAATTACTTCTTTCTTTTTTTTACATCCAAGAAAGTTGGGTCAATTTGATCCAAGTAGACGATCTGACCCAACTTTCTGGGTTGTTTTACCCAAAATGACCCAATTTTTAATTTTTTTTATTTGTATGCAAAGTTGGGTTAAATTTACCCAAGTAGACGATCTGACCCAACTTTCTGGGTTGTTTTATACAAAATGACCCAATATCTTTTCTTCTTCTTCTTTTTTTTAACCCAAAATGTAACCTTAAGTTGGGTGAAATTGACCTAAGTAGATGATGTACCCCAACTTTCTGGGGTTGTTGTTTTTTTACAAAATGACCCCCCAAAAAAATTATCTTCTTTTTTCTTTTACCCAAAGTGACCCCTTTTTTTTTTACCCAAAGTTGGGTCAACTTGAACCAAGTAGAGTGTCTGACCCAACTTTCTGGATTGTTTTATACAAAATTACCATTTTCTTTTTTTCCCCAAAACAACAGGAAATTTGGCTCAAATTGACCCAAGTAGACAATCTATCTCATCTTTCAGTTTATTTTATTTTTATTTTATATACAACATGACTAAATTTTTTACCCAAAGTTGGGTCAAGTTAATCCAAGTTGTTTTATGCAGAATTATCTATTTTTCTTTTTTTCTTTTTTTTTTGGGTTGCAAAAAAAAAACAGGAAGTTGGGTCAAATTGACCCAATTTTTTACTCAAAGTTGGGACAAATTGAACTAAGTAATCTGTCCTTTTTTTTAAACCCATAGTTGGGTTATTATTGACCCAACTGTTTTTAAAGTGCAAGTCCTGACTTTTTCCATTTCATTCACTTCACCAGCACTCAAACGTCAGTCAGTCTTTTGAAGTCTTGCTTGCTTAATAATTGCATAATTTGCATCAGCGCATTCACATTAGTCAGTTTGCAAGCAGAGAGGCAGAATTTGCTTGCTCACATATTTAATTTGGTATGACTTAATAAAATAATGAAGATCATTGTTTGAAAAAATTCATATGCTTAAAATAAAAAGCCTTCACAGAAGCGTACAGATACATTTTCTTAACCATGTTAGCACTTGAAAGTACTTAAAAGTCTGTGCGTGCTGAGTTTTCCACAATCCGCAATGACTGAGGATTTTCCTTAAGGGTTATCATCCCATCTGTGTGTCATGCAGCGAGACGTCACGCCGGTTGTCAGGCTGACGGGCGACAAGAGACCTGTGAATAATGAAAGCAGTCAAGCACCCTGCATTGTTTTCTCCCTATGAAAACATCATCCTGAGGGAAGTATATATATATATTTCAATAATTGTACACAATAAATCATTCATCAAATTCATCACAGAAGTGCGAGTTATTTATTGGTGCACTGAGCTAACCTCATGACTGAGCCATGTTCCCACTGATGGCACGTCTTGCCATTTCTCTCATTGTTTTCATTTCCTTTTCTTTTTTTAATGTCCTATTTTTTGAGAGCTCCGTGTCATTCATTTTGGCCGCCTTTCCGAGTCAATGTGTCATCATCATCGCTCTCTCACTCTTTTTTTTTGGTGCTCTTTAATTCACATCTTACACTTACAAAACCAACACCGCATTGTTTTTCATTTCCATCCCAGTTTTTGGTATTGGGCCAATACCCGGCCTTATTTCAAGGTATCAGTACATAGAGACACCTGATACCAGTATCAGGCACCCACTTTTGGCCATTTTATGATGAGCAACTAGAAATTAGAAAAAAATAAATTGTTGCCATTCATTTCATGCAATTTTAAGGACAACTGCTATATTGGGACATATAGGTCATTCTCTAAACGTATCTGTCCTTGTTTTGAGCCTGGCAAGAAAATAGTTGAAACCGTTTTAATCTTCACTTTGTCCGGGATAGGTGTAACCCAGTTTTGACTTAAAGATCAAGATAAATGTGAAAGAAGTGTATTTGCAAACAAAGCTCACATGCTTCTCAATGTATGACAGGAATGCATGTTTAGCTTAAGGTTAAGCATACCTGGACTCACACAAACGTGCATATTGTATTTGCTTGTCGTTCAATCATGTATGTTGAAGTCCACCATGCTTGTGTGACACTTGGACGTGAACGTATTTAAATGCTGATGAGAAACGACTCCACAAGCGTCAGTAAATGCAATCTTGCACATTTCTGCTCTGATATATTTGACTTCAATAACTTTGCTCTCGACCTTTGGCCCTTGTTTGGCTGATGTGAAATTGTCACAGCTGTGTGTAATTTCTGTCACATTCATGAGTCAACATTTTCTGACATTTATCCTATAGCTGTGTGTGAGTTAAAACCGCTTGTTTTGTCTGGGAATAAATACGCACGGTGGCAATTACGCATTCCGAAAGGGGTTTTGGGAATGGTAGAGAAGTATTTCAAGAATGGTCATTCATTGAGAAATGATAAAATGTGGAATCACAAGTTTGACCTGTAACAAGGGCGGATGAACCCCTCACCCACTAGGCACCACCCGTGTGGTGATGGAGCGATTGCATGGTGTAATGATAGCCACATTCTTTCGCTTTCAGCTAAGACTCCTCCCACATTACCCACTATATAACCCAAGCAGTTAAGTGATGCTCACAACTGCAGATCCTCCCTAGTATTCCGACCTGGTCCACATCCAGATACTGCATCATGTCTCTGAGGGCTAAATCCTACGGCCAGAGAACGCTGAGCGTTTACGGTGGAGCCGGCGGCCACGGAACCCGCATCTCCTCCGCCCAGTCTTGCTACATGCCCGCTCCGGGTTTCAACCTGGCCGACGGCCTGGACCTCCACGTCGGCGCCAACGAGAAGGCCACCATGCAGAACCTGAACGACCGTTTGTCTTCTTACCTGGAGAAGGTGCGCACCCTGGAGAAGGAGAACGAGCGCCTGGACAGGCAGATCAGAGAATGGTACCAGAGCAGAACTGTCATCAGCCACGACTACAGCAGTTACTTCGCCACCATTGATGGGCTGAAGGATAAGGTGAGAGTAGTAGCATTCCAGGATTAGCTGCCAAATAGTGTTTCTGTTGGATGTAGTAGAGATATGATGGCACTTACAGCTGCCAACAACTCTTGTTTAGAAAACAGACAGCAAAGTTTCATTCCAAACTGTATCACAATAACATTTACACGGCAATGCATACATACTTTTCAAACAGAATTTTGTTACCAGTCCATCCCTGGTATCGGTACTCGCCCATCCCTACAAATAAACAGTGTTTTTATATGCAAAATAATCCGTCCATGGAAAACAACACAGTACTCTCTCTTGTATTATTATTATTATTATTATTATTATTATTATTATTATTATTATTATTATTATTATTATTATTATTATTATTATTATTATAAACTCTACCGATCTAAGAGCAGCAGATTACTAGCTTTTGTGGTCTTGTCATACATTTGCAGCCATTTGTTGCTAGGCAAAGATCATTGGGATCAATCCTAACTGCCATTAAGAAAATCCCATCCGGTTTGCCCGCTTTGAATAGCAAAACTAAAAACTGGAAGTCAAGCACTCAGAAGGGTACATACATCACACGTGACTGTTTGAGATGCCAGTGAGCTCGTGTTGTGGGCTCTCTGAAATGTTTTTCTTTCCTTGTCAGATCTGTGTCGCCGCCAGGCTCAATGCCAAGGCTATCCTGGATATTGACAATGCCAAACTGGCTTCCGATGACTTCAAAATGAAGTGAGTGTGTTGTGTGTGTCACGTCACGTACTTGATATTTGCGGCGAGCCGCCTAACCCTCAGCGACCTGCGTCAGATATGACAATGAGCTGGTCATGAGGATGACGGTTGAGGCGGACATTGCTGGGCTGAAGAAGGTGCTGGAAGAGATGAACTTGGCCAGGGTGGATCTGGAGTGCCAGTTTGACGGTCTGAAAGATGAGCTCATCATGGTGAAGAAGCATCACGAAGAGGTGAGGGTGTCCTGCCACTGTTTAAACAAAGGCGCTTGAGCAAAATGAATGAGTTATCTTAATCGATACATTCCAAGACCAACACCCATGATGTGTTTGCACACAATTCTTCACCACAGTGTTTGTAGCTAACACCATCCCTCTTCTATTCATTATTCACTCTACAGTATGTGAACAGTGTCACTATTTGTCACGGTCTATCGTGGCTTCGGACAGTCCTAAAGTACACACAGGACCTCAGTCCCCTCTGAGAACACTGAGGAAATTCCCTGTTAAGTTAATGTTTTTACAAACACTGCTCTCTCCTCTAAATACAATTCCTTACATCCTTCTTTGCTTCCATTAGCATCATGCTATTTGCACTGTGCTTCCTAAGGCAGGAAAGACATCAGTTGACACGATTACTTCTTTGACCTCCTCAAAGGAATTAGCTCTACTCAGGAGCCAGATGGGCGGCCAAGTTAACGTGGAAGTGGACGCCCCGCCCTCTCCTGATCTCAACCAGATTATGACCGAGATCAGAGAACACTATGAGGCTATGATCGCCAAGAACCGCAGGGAACTCGAATCCTGGTACCAGAACAAGGTGAAGAATATGGCTAATGATAACTTCCCCAAAAAAAACGGAATTAACATGTCACATTGTGTTTGGGATGTACCAAGATGGTTGCAATAGAGCAAGAAGTGAAGACACAGTCAGAGTGTCTGGTGACGTCCCACTCAGAAATCAAAGAACTGAAGAGCACCCTCCAGAGGCTTCAGATTGAACTGCAGTCTCATCTTAGCATGGTATGTGTAACTTTGCCCTTTCAAGTGAACACGTGAATAGTCATTTCACGCTCATGTCTTCTCTGTGTGGCCCCACCAGAAAGCCTCCCTGGAGGGCTCCCTAGCAGAGACCCAATCCCGCTACGCTGCACAGCTAGCAGGCCTGCAGAACATGGTTGTGAGCTTAGAGGCCCAGCTTTCCCAGCTCTACGCCAACATCACCAGCACTAAACACGAGTACGACATGCTGTTGGACCTTAAAACGAGACTGGAGCTAGAGATCGCAGAGTACAGACGGCTTCTGGATGGAGAGGAAGACAGGTGAGAAAGAAACGAAATTCTGTGTTAGAATCACAGCGATCACATCATCAGAATGACCTGAAATCATGCTCTGCTTTTTTTCTTTTTTACCAGCTCAAAGCAAGGTACGTATCCTCAGAAGCACCATTAGCATTCAACCAGGTTTAAACACAAGGACTACCTTTGCTCATGATTCTTTTCTTTCCTTCAGTGGTCACCAAGGTCATCACAGTGGTGGAGACGGTCGTGGACGGGAGGGTGATTGAGAGCAGCAAGACTGTCGATGTAGATGTGGATGAGATTGAGTGATACCTTGGAGGAGACTCGAACCCAATAAAGATCATGCAGCTCATGCTTGTGTGCTGTCATTTCTTAATGATTTGGACTTGCTACACCTCCGGGCAACCCCGTGCCTGAGGCCGGCAGATATGGAGAATTTGGGTCCAGAAAGTAAAAACCATAGCCACAAGTGTTTCTACTCAACTGGCAGGCCTGTGGCTAACGCCAGTCTGTGACAGGTTTTTACTTTCTGGACCTGGATTCCACAACCCTGGTGATGTGCCCTGTGATTGACTGAAGACCAAACCAGAGTGTAGTCTGCCATTTTCCTGAAGTCGGCAAGCAGATGCTTTATAGGAAATGGATTGATGTACTGTATCTCCAAATTGCTTTCACTCCTACTTTAATCCAAGATGATATGAAGAGAAGAATAAAAACAACCCTGGTTGGACCTTGCAAAGTTTAAAACTGATCTTGTTGAAACCAGTTCAGAGTTTGGCCCAATCTGAATTCTTTGGAGGGATAGAGGGGGCCGTTTTTCATTCCCTCAGCAAGAAACACTGGCCTCTGCTTGTAATTTGATAGGTAATGGATGTCACACACAGACACACTCAACAATTTGACCTATCACCTCACAGCTGTTTTCAAGGCACTTTCCCAAAGCTTGTAGAACCAATACGTCAAGTTGAGATATATCCCAACATGCACCGGGTCAAACTATAGCATTGTCTCTGAGAGTGACCACATTCATTGTTCTAATACACCCTGAAGACTTTGTGTTTTGTTCATGTTTCTACATTTATCTGATTTTAATGTCAGACCTATCATATACTGAGGTCAAACTCTTGCAGACTCAAAAAAGTCAAACAAATGATCAAACACAGACGCAAGGTGTAAGGTAGCAGACAAGGAGCCTTTTATTTCATCATTTCATCTGTTTGAGATGAAAGGTCGTCTTCAGGTGTTACACCCCTTTGTGCTGCTGTTTGCTGTGTGAGGCAGCTTATGTGGTGCTGGTTTTGGAGGACACCACCTTGCCATCCACCATCTCCTCTGTGACCATTATCACTCTGGAAGAGGTGGTTTTGGTAGGACCAAAGCTAAGGAAGGACAATAACAGTGAATACATTAAGCATGTGATTCATGTCTGATGACTGCACTTTTCTTCAAGTTAATTTTATGTTACCTGCCCTCGCCGTCCATCAGTCTCCTGTACTCGGCAATTTCCTTCTCAAGTCTGGTCTTAATGTCAAGCAGCATGCAGTATTCCTGGTTCTGGTTTTCGATCTCGGCGCGCAGTTGTGTCAGTTGTGCTTCAAGGTTCATCACTTGTGCCTGGAGTCCTCGGAGGATTCCGGAGTATCGGGATTCGGTTTCAGCTAATGTGTTTTCCAGGGATGCTTTCTGGAGGAGCAAGTACAAGTGAGGCTTTAGCATTCAAGAATATGTAGATGGGGACAATGAGTCGAGTGGATGTTCTAGCTAGAAGGCTCTGCTTTATTTACCATGCTAAGTTGAGACTGTAGTTCGATTTCCAAAGCTTGTAGGGTGCGACGGATCTCATTGATCTCCGACCTGGAGGTCTGAAGAGTTTCTGTGTTGACGCTCATTTCCTTGTTCAGTGATTCGCTCTGCAATAGACATGATGGATGGTTAGTACCATACTCAACTACATGCTACGCAACAACCAACAAACTTTCAGTGGGAATGACCTTGGCCTGGAACCAGCTTTCCAGATCTCTCTTGTTCTTCGCGGCCACATTCTCGTACTGCTCTCGGATCTCACTGATCATTTTGGTCAGGTCCATATGTGGTTTGGCGTCTACTTCTACGTTGATCTGTCCAGTCATCTGTACCCTCATGGCTGCCATTTCCTGTCACGTAAAAATGTTGGTAAGAAATTGGACTGAGAGTAATATCAGACACAGAATATGAAAAGTTTGCTTCTCACCTCATCATGGTTTCGTTTGAGGTGGACAAGCTCATCCTTGAGGCCTTCAATCTGCATCTCGAGGTCTGAGCGGACCAGTGTCAGCTCGTCCAACATCCTCTTCAGACCGGCAATATCTGACTCCACTGACAGGCGCATAGCCAGCTCGTTGTCATACCTGTAAGACAGCAAGAGGTCAGAAAATCCTGCTACATCACGGGTCATATGTATTTTCAGTTTGTTATCATCTTCATTGTCAGTCTTGAAGCTTACTTAGTTTTGAAATCATCTGCTGCCAGTTTAGCGTTGTCAATGGAAAGATAGATGCCTCCGTTGATGCGTGTGGCATCCTGGATCTGTGAGATTTAGAGTTAGAGAATGTTAGTGACTTTTAATGACTATGGAATACACAAAGAATAAGACATGTATTCTTACCTTTGCCTGCAAGTCGTTGATGATGGCCTGATAAGCGGAGTAGTCACGGGCAAGGGGGGAGGCTTTGCTATCCAAGAACTGACGGATCTTCAGCTCCAGCTCGGCATTGGCCTTCTCAAGGCTGCGCACCTTGTCGAGGTAGGAGGCCAGGCGATCGTTCAGGTTCTGCATAGTGGCCTTCTCATTGGCTCCGCTCTGGAGATCAAATCCCTCGCCAAAGCCTGAACCCCCTCCGCTGGAATAGCCAAAGCCTGAACCCCCTCCGCTGGAATAACCATAGCTGCCAGCACCTCCGCTGGAAAAACCATAGCCGCCAGCACCTCCGCTGGAAAAAGTGCCGCTGGAGATTCTTGAACCGCTTCCACCTGCACCTCCATAAACGCTCAAAGCCTGGCCCCTGCGTATACTGCCACCCAGGTTTCCACCTGAGTAGGATTGGTTAGAAGACCTGGAGTATGACATTTTGATGATTGATCGGTGGTGTCTGCTTGCCTCAGAGAGAAGATGATGGACTGAGATACACAACTCCTCCTGGGTCCCCCTTTTATGCAGCTCAAAGCGGATTCTGGTGCAAGTGGAGGCGTGTAGATGGGAGGAGCATTACCTGAGATTACCGGCCCCACCTTTCACACCTTATCCCTCGGGTTCATTTTAGTATCTGAAGGAGAAAGTGGGACATGTGGAAATCAAAAGCCATTAAAAAAAAAAAACATCTATTTCGACCACATACAAAACGTAGGTTTCTTGTTGCTTTCCCACTTTATTCTCTTTAACTCCAGTTCACCGTGAATGAAAGTCACTTTTCCTTTCCAACAACTGTTTGAAGTATGAATAGTGAAAGGGCCGCACCCAGTCTTGAGGCAGCTTAGTCAGATCCAACCAGTTTGAAGTGTCAAGTCAGTTCTCTGACAAATGATTTATCTTCAAGGAATTACTGCCATGTTTCAACAAGAGTGCCATACCTTGTGGGCTAAATCCTCTTATATAAGAAACGAGTATTGCAAATTCATCAACATAAAGATCAGTTTCACTCAAGGTCAACTCTTGCACGAATATTAACACAACCTTTTTCACCACGGAGGCTTTGTTGAACTCAGATGTCTAAATGTTGGTTTATTGATAGCTTTTCATAGAAGTTGAATGCAGTTGCATCCTGCATTGAGGTGTCATTAGTAAAACCTCAGATAAGACCAAACTTTGTGCAAGGCATGTCATAAAAGGAGTCTCATTTTATTTTGCTCCTTCTGAATTCAAAGTACAAATACTGAAATACTGATCTGAAGGTTTATCCATATCTGTAATTAATTAGCATTTTAGAATCATACAAAATGACACGAATGCTATGTTTACCGCTGTTAAGTGTAGTTCTGCACTGCACTGTGCTTGCGTAAGAGGCGAAATATGACGCCGTTACTGTGACGGGTGGGCGTGGCAAAGGGATAATAAACTAATCCGAACATGTTGCTGCGCTGGTCGGGTTGGTTTCTGGAACATGAGATGTCAATTAAAACAAGTTGGTACCTGAGGATTTCACATGAGAATGAAGTACAATTTTGCATGAAAAGTTGGGAAACATGAGGAAAACTGCCATTACTATTGTATATGCAACAAATTAACTACCTTAGTATTATTGTAGTAGTGCTTACTGTTTGGTGATGGTGTTTATATTGTGTTTTGCATATGCACAATAAACTCAAATAGGCACAGTATGCGGGGTTTTTTCTTCATCTACTAATTATAAGTAGATTCATTTGGATTTAGAGAAAAATATTAGGTAATGGTTGTCATACATAAATATTAAGAGGCATATACTAACATTGCAATGACGAATTACTGCATGATTTTGCAAATTAGTACAGACAACATAGCTAGCAAAGATAACTGTCTTCTTTTTTTTTAGGTGGCACAGCACCAGTTTGCCCTCCAAGAATATTGGTTAATCTTTAGGGAGAGGGGGTCACGGTCATATGATCTGTTAATCACAGAATCAGATCATTTGCAATCTGCCAAATCAAACCATGCTAAGATATAATTAGCATGTACTCTTGTGCAATCACCTCCATGTCATAAAACATAATTAACAAACCTTGTACAATGCCGTGTCACATACTGTCTGGCAATCAAAGAGAAAATAGATGAAAGAAAAACGGATGTGTTTATTTGTATTTCGTTTTCACGGTGTTTGAAAATTGTATCCGGTGTCTGATGGTAAAGCGAAGCATCTGAAAGCGCCTGACGTCTTTCGCCTGCTCACTATGCTCCGCGCGTCTCAGTCAGGACATTTCCATGGTGCCGTTGAGCAAATGAAGCATATGAAGACAATTTGTGGAAGGCAAAAAGTCACAAAGAGTTGCACACGTTCTTGCTTGAACGCACCAAAGTGAACAGCGACGTTGGTATGCGAGGCATTAGAGCAAGGTGTGGCTGGAATCTCAGAGTGCAGCAAACCAGCAATTTGGTTTGAGGTTTTGAACATTTCCTTCAACACATTTTTCAATTCATTGCGGACATCTCCAATTGAGTTGATTTACTGTGTGTGCACTGCACAAGGGAAAGAAAGGCATGGCTGTAAACAATGAACCTCATTAGGTCAGTGGTGTCTAAACTACAGCATAAACTACACTAAACATAAACTACAGCATTCATTTTAAAAACCCACTACTAATTTCAATAATGTGCAAAAAAATAAATTCTATATTTTTGTATAATCGCAGGTCTAAAAATCGCGAGTTATACTATATAGCGAAGCCACGCCTTAAAAAAAGCTGTCTTGTTTCACCACCATGTTTCTGCTACGTATACCCGTAGGTGGTGATGGACAAATGAAGTTTCATGAAGCCCTTTAAAGATGCAGTGATAATTTAATCAATTCCATTGCACTAGTTATTATCTTGTAAACAAAGAGCACCATCTAGAGGACAAAAAAAAGATTGCAAGTGCTTCATGAAGCTTCATTTTTCCATCACTACCCGTAAGAGAAGAACTTAGCGAACGTAGTTAGCCTCCGGTGGTAGTTGCAGCTCGTGGAAGACTCAGTGGATCAACCGCCACTTACCTTCCACAGAGGCCTGCAGGTGGTCATCGTTGAGTCCAGTGATTCGGGCCCGCTAGCCGCTCTTGTTGGCCGCTCCAGTGAGTACTTGCTAGCCACCCTTGCTCGCCGCTCCCGCTGCTCCTGCTTGCCGGGCTACTCGCTCACTCGCTCAGTCCAAATAATAATCGGTAGTAATTGGTGATAGGCTTGCGAAGTGTGAACTCTCTCTCTGAGGCACCGTAGTGCGTGTGCTTCAAAATGATTGCAATCTATTAGTTCACCACTGGGTGGCACTAAATTCTACACATTGTCCCTTGAAAAAAAAAAAAGGATAATTGCGTTATTTATTGATATGTGAAATGAATGAATGAATTAAATTAATTCTGTGTGTTTAACAAATTGAAGTCACAGAATTTCCCTAAAATGGAAAAGTTGAAAGGGAACATTTATCTTAGTGCACTGATGCAGCACAGCTGACTTTTTCAGCAACTTTTGGAAGAATTTGAATCTTGATTTACATTTATCAGTATATTAACTTAATACGTGTTTCATGCTATATCCCCACAATCGAATACTACATTTTCAGCAATCATCCTCAAGCAAGTTTAATGTATTTGGAAGCAAATCTCTGAATTCCCTTTACACTGTCTTTAAAATGGTTTATCCTGGTCTGACTTTTTTATACTGTATCTAAACAGGGGTGTGAGCACATTCACTGTCTTCACTTGCTCCTCTAACATGGAAAGGCTTCAAATTCACTTTGCAATACAAAGTGCTCTGTAGACAAATACGAAGATCGCAGCTTCGGGGGAAAGCAGTTGGGGCATGTCAGAAATGTGGTTTGTGCTCTGACCGGCAAGTGAGAGAGCGCCTGAGGTGCTTTTAGCTGGGTGTGGAACTCTCAGTTTGGAGACTAAATGGAACAGGAGACATGAAAGCGCACAATGGATTTTGCCAATAAAACAGACCATAGTGAGGATTTGTTCTGTCCATGCTCCCTCCAGTGCAACAGGTCTTATGAACATTAACACTGTATTTTCTTTTCTTTTTAATTAAATCAACTACAATAAAAAAAATATTTCATCTTCTGTCTGTTTTAGGCGAAATCGGCAGGTTAGGCCTGCAACAGAAGCTGCTTTCTTTGTGGGGTTTTTAAAAACTGCACTTGAATTCATGTTCAGACAGGTTTGTGTGGTATGGCAACATCGCCTGCGGGTGTTGGTCCCACCCTTAACTACTCGCAATGATTTATGCAGCGCTGCATGCTCTCGCAGGTCTGGAAATTTCCAGCAAAGAGTGCAAAAGATGTGCTCAAAGCTACTTGCAACATTTATTCGAATAAAAACATAATAGTCACTTACTGTATGTAGACACTGTACATGGGCAGCTGCCACTGCACAGGTGATAATATTGCTGGTGGTTATTGCAGCTGCTATTTAGTGATGGATGCACAATTGTATTGCTCTTTTTTAAAAATTATTATATCACTAATATAAGCTTCTTGTATTCTATTCTACACCTGTGATTCAAAAAAAACTACATGCTGTTAGCTTCACAATCAAAATAGAACTAAATAAGTTTTGCTGATAATACATTTTTAAAACCAACTCAGTTTTTTTGCACATTGATTATAAGCAAGTAAAAAAACCATGCATTTTATAGTGTTTGACTTCAATATGAGCATGTTATTGAAACATTTACACACACATTCTATTACAATGAGAGTAAATGAGAATGTTGGCATTGGTTTGAGTTGTGCACATGTTTTTTCTTGTGCAGAAGACATTGGAGTGGTGCATTCCTTGCACGAAGCACCTGCGGGTGTCTTGGGTGAGACATGTTTGTCCTACCAGTATGCCAGAGGTATCCTAATAGAAGGCAGTATTTTTTGTTGGGAGGGTGACATAAGGCATTCTACTAGTGCAGCCAACCCCTTGTTACTGCAGCACAGAGATTTACTAGTATGGTTTTCTTGTATACTACTAGTAGCTGGTAGGGGGAAAATATGCTATAAGAGCATTATGGACTTTAAGTTGGATATATCAAATAAGACTTTCCACGTTTATGATAGCATTAACGGCTGGCATGCACACTTCTTTGGTGGAATTTTTGCTTGCAGAGTTTTGCTCATGCATGCATGGATCACTTTTCGGTTTTCACCACCTACAACTATGCAGTTTGAACTTTTTATTAATGCCGAGGAGGATTAGAATCTTAGCCACATTTTTGCAGGGTGTCCCAAAAATATTAGGGCTGAAATTTGAATTTCTTGAATTTGAATAGGATGTGGGAAAACCAAGTTAAAGGGACATATTGTGTTGAGATTTTTCTTTCTTTCACAACACACTATTCCCAGGAGTCTTAAAATAATACAGGTGGTGCACATTATTTGTGAAATCAGTTGTAAAGTCTAGATCGATTTGAATATGTTGTTCTGTCACATATTCAACATTATTCAAATTATGTCTTTCTTTTCTTTTCTTTTTTTATGGTTCACTGTACTGTATATTTTTTCAAAGTTACGCCCCTTAACTGGGTGCAGCTAGAAGATCCGGCTTTACTCTTGGAAAGACAAAAAATGCCACCTGGTGGCCAAGAGGGTTTATTGCAAAATAATAGTACAGAAGAATTGCATAGCACAAAGTAAGTTATTCATCCTTTTCTCAGTGCACGTATGAACAATTTTCAGAGTTATGATCATTTAGACTCAGATGTTATTGAAATATTGTGGGCTCCCCCCTCCCCGCCTACAAAAGCTAGCAAAACTGCATTCATAAAATTGCTTGTCTTTTCATGGTCAATTGTCAGAGATGTCCTAACTTGAATGGCCTACTGTGTGAAAGCCCACACAGGGATGTGGCCGGAGCCCAGATTTGAACCCACAACCTCTCAGGTTGATGTGCCACCACTGCACTGCACAAATCCCTAAATATTTTTAAAGAATCACTTGCATTATATTTAGCCTTGGTATGAACTCAAAAGGAGATTTTGATTGTTATTTCATATTAGCAAATTTATTTTCACAGTATTAGGAAAAAAAATTGTGATTTGTGTGTATCATGCTTGGGTTTGTTGTTTTGGCTTTGTGTCGTGTCTTGCTTGTTGGGTTTTGTTTGCATTTGTGTTCGTCGTCCAGTCATCTCCCCCAGCCACTTGTGTCTTGTCCGGGTGTCTTTCGTTGTCTCGTCGGTTGGCTTGTGTTTGGTTTCCGGGTTCCGTTCGGTCTTGGTTGGATCATTGTCGCTGTCACCACTCTTGTGTGTTGTTGTTCCTTTGATTTTTGGTCTTTTCAAAACTTTGTTGGTTTTGTTTATTTAGAGTTTTACCCAGTTTCCCTGTTAGTGTTTTTGTTAAATAAATTGTGTTAAGTATTACATGCATCCCTGTCGTGGTTCTCCTGCATTTGGGTCCTCCACCCCATCGTGACAGAAAAAAAAAAGACAGGAAACAAATGACCAGCAGAGGGCGGAACGAAACAAGACATGACAAAAATATCACTATATGTCGGGGAGATTATGCAACCATTTAATTTTGGCAAGGAGAAAATGCTCAATAAATAAACACACAATGCATCATGTACATGATATTCTTGTGGTTTAACTATTTCAAGTTTGTTACATTTTCAAACAAACAGGGGACTCACTAAACAACACACTCATTTAACTTAAGGTACATGACAACTTTTAGGGATCGTGCTGTTTTTCTTTTTTTCCTTTTTCGGTACTGTCAGTAATATTAGTACAGTATTCTGTTCAGTGACCGCCTTGTTGGTTTTCACTGTAAGAGTAGACATAATAGCACGGAATTTGGTCACCTGAAATCACTCGGAACAGTTAAAAAAAGATGAAGAAGAAAAAGATCCCTACAGATATACTACATCTGATGTATCATATTGACTTGATGATAGTACTTTTGTACATTCTTTCCACTGCCAGATACGTTACATGCATCTCTTCTACAAACTACAGTAGAGTGACCGTCACTTGCCTACGATGCAGGTTGGCGTGGGTTCGCTTCCCTATGGAGGTAAATATGGTGCAAAAGTAACTTGTACCTGTAAAATATATATATATATCTAAAAATACCTCATGCTGCTTAGTGCTTAGATGTGAAAACTACTATAGAGCTACAGAACCCTATTGAATGTTTTACAAGATAACCTAAACCTATAACCAAAAGTGGACAGTACTCAGCTACTTGTATTTGAGTAATTTTTGAAATAATTAGATTATCTTTATTTTTTCTTGTACTTGGGTAACATTATATCCAAGTATCTGTACTCTTACTATCATAATAAAATGAAAACAAAACGTTTTTACTGCGAGTGGATCTTTAAGCCGCTACAGGTATTTTAACCTTTATCCTCTAGATTTAATCATTTTATTTTAAATATTAAAATTTCTTGATGAATGTCAGTATTTTTGCAATGTAAGCTTTGCAAACACAGTTTAAAAAGGCTCTTACACTCTTAGCTTACTCATCACTCACAGTACTCAAATATTTGTGCAAGTATTTTTTCTGCACTTTTAATTTCTACTTGAGTTTAATTTTCCAATGTAACATTACTCTTATTTGAATTAAATATTGGTTATTCTGCTTTTGAAATGTTAGTCTATCTGTATCACTAAGATGTGAGCAGTGTCACTGTCACCTAGCTACTTTGACAAAAATAACGAGGTCAAATGTTAGTTTATTTGTTTTTAATTAAATGAGAATAATCTCATACATTTCAAAATCTTGCTCAAAAGGTGGAGACAACTGCTGAAGCATCAGTGAAAAGGATGACCCACTCCATCAGCAAGCAGCCAAGAGACAGGAGATGACACCTGGGGGGTATTCCATCAAACCGGATTATGGAAAATTATTTTGCAGATCTTCTGCTGATGTGAATGTAGCAGGTGGGGGTTCCCCACCTGTGGCAGTGGCCTTAGTCTTTTTCCTGGTGGCTACAATAATGGGCAACATATATTTACAGCTCAACATCTATTTAGTCTTATTTTTTATATAGATTGTTATAGGCTACTTGCCGACTTGCTGCCATGATCGCTTTTGGCTACTGTTGAGATGTAACAGTGAAGAATGAATATGTAGGTCAATTTGAAGTGCTTTACATTAAATCAATAATTAATAACACGATTAATGTGAAATACACATCTAACATGAAACAATTATAATTTATACATTTAGTCTGTCGGCTATTTTTTATTTATTTTTGCCAATGATATTTCCCTCGTCTTATTGATAGCAGCAGTATTGCCTTTTTTGGTGAGTCTTGAATTCCTCATACAGCTCCATCAATAACTTTTGTTCTGTTTGTGAGAAGAATACTGTTCTCGCCTTGGATGGATGCAGAAACGGCTCTTCTGGACATCAAATAAAACATTTCAAATGATGCACAATCTTGTTTATTGAATGATACATGTTGTTATTTGATTTGATTATTTCAAATAACTCTCAATATGGATTAAATTGTACTCCTTTAACATTTCAAACTCAAAATTGGAAGATGTTTAGAAAGTATAATATCTTCACTTTCCCAAAGGTGATTGCAGTGAAATTCTCTCAGAACAGATGTACCTATGTCAGCATATTCATACAATAAAAAATAATCATAGCTTCCTAGCTGGGTCATTATCAAAACACAGCCACTGACATTATACGTAATCAGTTAAATGTTTAGCTTTATCTTGTTAGCCAGAAAAAAAAATGAAGATTTTGTCACATCTTAATATCAGAAATAGTGGTAATACTGATAGACACAGACATTGTTCATAAACATTTGCATTATTTTTATTTGTCTTCAGTGTTGAAGGCAAATGTGTATGTTTAAGAGTGTAAGAGCCTTTTTTTTTTTTAACCGTTTGCAAAGCATACATTGCAAAAATACTGACATTTATCAAAAAAAATTAATATTTAAAATAAAATGATTAAATACAGAGGATAAAGGGTTGAGGTTAAAATACCTGAAGCAGCTTAAAGATTCACTCGCAGTAAAGACGTTTTGTTTTCATTTTATTATGATAGTAAGAGTACAGATACTTGAATATAATGTTACTCAAATACAAGTAGCTGACTACTGTCCACTTTTGGTTAGAGGTTTAAGTTATCTTGTAAAACATTCAATAGGGTTCTGTAGCTCTATAGTAATTTTCACATCTAAGCACTAAGCAACAGTTTACGAGGTATTTTTAGATTATTAATTTTTTTACAGGTACAAGCTATTGATCGTATGTTTACACTGGTAGGCTTCAAATCTTGAAATAAAAATCGTGACTTCAATGTGTTCAGTTTTCGTGACAATTAATAACATGAGATGAGCTAGCTAGCAAAGGATTACGAGCTATGATCGTACAATAAATCTTACCTTCATACTAAAACTAATTTCTTTCTGCCCACTTGGAGTGCTCTGCATGTCAACCAACGTTTAAGCTGTTCCACACGGTGCTTGTATATTGAACCATGTTGAAATTTTCACGCCTGGGACATCCTCTTCTTCCAAAATGACGCGTAAACTGGTGTGGCTACTCTATTTGTTTGGAATTTCGGACTTATGCATATTAATGATAAAAACGTGGCGTCATTTGAGATCAACCCACTGTCGTTCGCTGAACCAATAAGGTTGAGCTTTAGCCCGGCCAAATCCTCCAGAGCACGCTCTCTTCTTCTTCGAGTACAAACCACGGAGCTCTACAAGTAGTACGAATCAGTTTTGCACCATCTGTAGCGAGAGATTTGGTACAAAAGTCAAGTGACAATGTAAAGTTCAAAAGCCATCATATGTGATGCATGGATAACTTGCACATTAACGCATTCACTGCCATTGACGGCTATAGACGTCAAAAATTCATTTGAACTATTTCTATAAGTTTAAAAAAAAAATCCACTTTTGTTAACAAGAGTATGAAAACCTAGAAACAAATTATTGTACATTTAGAACAGATATAAAATTTGTGATTAATCGTGAGTTAACTATTGAAGTCATGCAATTAATTACAATAAAAAAAATTAATCGCCTGCCGCGATTTAAAAAATAAATAAAAGATTATTCAAATTAGGGGTGTCAGGCGATTACAATTTTTAATCGTAATTAATTGCATGACTTCATTAGTTAACTCACGCTTAATCACAAATTGTATATATGTTCTAAATGTACAATAAAAAACATTCTAGGTTTTCAAACTACTAAAAAAAAAATTTAAACTAATAGAAATAGTTCAAATAAAAAATTTTGACGTCTATACCCGTCAATGGCAGTGAATGCGTTAATGTGCAAGTTATCCATGCATCACATATGATGGATTTTGAACTTTACATTGTTAAATAAATAAATAAATAAATAAGACTTGTTGGTATATAAGTAAAAGACACACATTATAAATTTGCAGCAAGAAACTTTTAATTTTGTATTGTTGTTGTTTTCATGTTCGAAATACAAATTTCCCTTCAGATAAATTGAAATATTCATTTTCATGTTATGGCCAAAACAATATTTTTAAAGCCAAAACACATACACATAACACGCATAACAAAGATACACATTGTGATGTGTTTGTGTTATGTATTTTAGCCATTTGATTAGATTCGAACCTCATTCAATTTATTTCTGTCCAGATACCGAGCAAGCTGTTGATCATTTTTCTTCCAATTGCTGCGTAAACCAATTTAAAGGAAAAAGGAGAAGGCATGACAGTAAACACAGCTCTTTTTCATTGTGTTTTTCAGGGGGGAGAAGACGGCAAATGCGTCATCTAGGAGCTCTGAGTGTCCACGCTGGTGGACACCACCCTTCCGTCGACGATTTTCTCCACAATGGTCTTCACTCTCCTCTCCACGACGGGCCTGTGCTCTGCAGAGGCGGAGGGAAAAGGTCACGAGAACATCCACGAGAACACGTGCCGTCATTCCGTGGATACAAAAGTGACAGTCGCTTACCTTCCATCTGCACCACCTTGCTGATGACCAAAGGCCTTTAAAGAGAGAGGACAGCGTGACATGAGTAAGGTCATACATGGACTCCAAATGGATTGTCTCTTACTTTTTCTGCTCATAAGATTCTCCATCCAGCAGACGGCGGTACTCGGCGATCTCCCTCTCCAGTCTCATCTTGATGTCCAGCAGCATCTGGTAGTCGGTCTTCTGTTGCTCGATGCTCACTTTGAGCTGCTGCAGCTCTTCCTCCAGGTAGTTGATGGTCACTTGCAGTTGGCTGAGCTGAGAGCCGTATTGTGCCTTGGTTTCGGCGAGGTTCTGACGGAGGCATTCGAGCTGCGCGGCGGAAGGAGGGAGGAACTGAGTTGACCGGCTACGCGGCGTCACGTGCGTCTGACGGGAAGTCGACTTACCTCGGAAAGGAGGCCTTGGTATGTGATTTCTAAACTTTGGTATGTCCGCTTCAGCTCAGAGAGTTGGGAAGAAAACGTCTTTACTTCTGTGCTGTAACCTTTGATTTCCGACTGGAGGGAGTCCATCTAAAACACACACAAACAAACCCATTCCATAACCCATCTGCGCACTTTTCTACAACTTGTGTCCTTGGCACAATAAATACTTTTCACTGAAGCAACCCCCTTCGCTCCTGGCTGTTCTACTGGATTTTGACCCACAGAATACTGTTCTATTACTATAAAAACAAGCAACCTACCAAAAGAAAGATTACAGTCTCTTCTTTCATCAGGAAAAAAAAGTATTAGTTTCCGTTTTGCAGCAATTAGCATTAGGCTTTAGCAAAGTTTCATCATTATTCACAAACCTGTTGAAAACACTGGCAAAAGGAGCTTTTTTGCAACATGGTCCTGGTTGATCTCTTATTGTCTGATGCCACCGTTTTTTTTCAAAGCCTTCTGTATGCTCTAGCATTAAAAAAAAACATTAAAAAAAAACATGAATACATTTTGGGGAGTGAAGGACAAAGCACTAAAAAACATATTTATATGTTTTGGGGTTTGAATGAGTTAATGTTCAAAAAAAATGTTATTATATTATATATTTTTATTCTAATGTTAATTCTCACTGGGCCGGATTGCTGACCAAGTGATCCATACGTGGCGACACTTTGTTCACTCCTGCTTTAGGATTGCCATCATTTTGTGCACTTTATCTCCCGTCTCACCTTAGCTTGATACCATTTTTCCAGGTCCTGCTTGTTCTTCATCGCCATAGATTCATATTGGTCCCTCACATCTTGGAGGATCTTGGAAAGATCCGAGGTTGACGCGCTGTCCACTTCTACGTTCACGTTACCGGTGTATTGTTGCCTTGCTGCATTCATTTCCTGTCACGGAGACAAATATTTTTGACGTGAATTTTATTCTGCAGCGAGGATGAGACACAACCAACAGAGGGAAGGAAGTATCTGATTCGAAGCGCATGAGCTCAAATGAGCCGACCTCCTCGTGGATCCTCTTGAGTTGTAACAGCTGATCCTTCAGATTCTCGATCTGCATTTTCAGGTCACTGATGGTAACAACCATGTTGTCCCGGACCCCTCGAAGACGGACCAAATCAGACTCCACCATTGCACGCGTGTTCATCTCCAGCTCATATCTTACAGAAAACAACGGTTGCTGGACACTTGAAACGCAACAAGTACTTTAACACCATCTCCTTGCAACTTACTTCATTTTGAAGTCGTCTGCTGCCAGCTGAGCGTTGTCAATCTGCAGAATGATGCTCTGATTCTCTGCATACCTCCTTGCAATCTGAAAGGGAAGAAAGATACTCTTAGCGGAATGTGGGAGGAAGCAGGAGCACCTGGAAAACATCTTTGAAGCACGGGAAGAACACACTAACTCCACACAGGAAGCAGAGATTCTATTTCAGAACTGAGGCTCACATGCTATGAAAGTGTTGGTTTGAAAGTCATATCCTATTTAAAAATGGCATATATATATATACAAAATACATAAAAATAAAATATTAAATATAAAAAATATATCAATACATAATTATTAATAATAAAAAAATATATATAAATAAAAATAATAATAATAATAGGCTATATCTAATAATAAATAATAATAATAATAATAGGCTATATCTAATAATAAATTATTACTTTTATAATAATAATAATACTTAATAATATTAATAATACATCAAATAAAATATTGGGGGGAATTGAAATGTGGACTCATCAGACCGCAGCACATTTTTCCGCAACGTGCCAGTCAATCTCGAATGAGCTCGTGCCCAGAGAAGCCGGTGGCATTTTTGTGTGTTGTTGTTATATGGCTTTCGCTTTGCATGGTAGAGTTTTAACTTGCATTTGTTGATATAGTGACAAACCGTATTAACTGGCAACGGTTTTCTGAAGTGTTCCTTGCCAGTTTCTACCACAATGCCACCAAAGGGGTGGAAGATCACGACTCACAGGCATTAAATGTCCGCAAATATTGGGCCTTGTTCTGTGTTTAAGCAACAAATACCATGGTTCACTTTATTTATTTGATTTCACTTCTTATAACTACCTTCTAGTGTGATGCTTTCAGATATCCGATTGTCTGGCAACACCCAAACAGCCGCAACTGTAATATGTGTAAATATGCAAGTGACTGAGAAAGATGTTCCACCCAGCCAACCACCTCAACCGGTTCCTCATTAAGTCTAATGGTGGATAATGAGTCTAGACTTGGTCTTTGATCCTTGTTTTTCTGCATAGCAGGAATAATCACCTGGGCCCGCAGCTCGTTGATGGTGACAAAGTAGGCGGTGAAGTCCCTGGCAATGGGAGACATCCTCTCATAGAACTCTCTGATCTGTATCTCCAACTTCCTGTTGGCAGCCTCCAGAGAGCGTACCTGAACACACGCCACAATTACAGACAATTAACAAGTCATTGAGTCTTCGCTTGGTATAATCATTTCCTTGAGAACATGTCAGTACCAACTTGTGATTGACGTCAATATAAACTAAGCATCAGCGGAGCATTATGGATGTTATTTTTATTGATGTTATATTTTGTGTTGTTATACATGCATTAAGGTGCAAACACATTTGATACCTTATTTTTTGGGGTAAATATTATTCTTCTCCCTGCCCAGTTTCATCTTAATGTCACCTATATTTTTTAACAATGTTTATGCATCATACATTCATTAATATTCTTCTTTTTTTTTTTTTACTTTGATAGTCAGCATAGTTATTTATCATTGCAAAGGCAAGATTTTGATGCTATACGTCACTGGACAAAAATGATTAGACCACATGGATTTCTTAGGTGTATCATGTGACTAGCAGACAAATGAAAACAAGGAATGTTTAAAGCACTGTTTTTGGCAGTACAATGCCATAGGTATTGATGTAAGAATTTAAGAGATTTAGGTTATTATCAAGAAAAAAATGGAAAATTGCTCAATTTCATCTCTCCAATTAAACTCATGTGAGACATTTTTATTGTCAACTAAATGCACCTTTACTTTTAAAATGAACAAGAAACTGAAGCAACAAGGTTGGTCTATTTTTATTTATTTTTGATTTTATTCTTCTTATTATTTTACAATGACCGTACAATGTAAATGATTTTCATACCAATGAAGTGAAATTTCCCATGGAACATTCATTTACCACACAGCACTAAGAATAACGCCATTAGATTACAGTATACGGATGTCCCTAATGTAGTGGCCAGTGTGAGCATACTTTCATCCAGTAGCATGACAAAGTGCGCCCAAACTTTTGACTTATCTTTTCATATTCTCTTGAAGCTTGACAAAACGATTAAGAACTATTTTAGAAAAGACTGAACAGACGAAAACAAAGACTGGCAGTTGAATCCTGCTCTTGCCCCCCGCCCCCCATCTCTTACCTTATCCAGGTAGGTGGCCAGGCGGTCATTGAGGTTCTGCATGGTGCTCTTCTCGCTGCCCCCGAAGACATCCGCACCGTAAAAGCCGCCGCCGCCGCCGCCGCCGCCGCTGCCATAGGAGAGACTGACGTTGGCCTGGGAGATGCGGGTGTCGTAGCCCCCCGCGCCGGCGTACACGCTGGGTGCGCGGCCCAGGTAGTAACCGCCGGACTGGCTCATCCCACCCATCCGTCGGCCCCCGCCGATGCTCATGCTGCTGGCGGAGGAGATGCTGCGGGAGCTGGTGCCTGTGCGGCCTAAGGCGAGAGACATGATGAAGAGGTGCAAGTGGAGACTGAAGCTGGAGTCAACAAGGAGTGACTGGGGACAGCTCAAGAGGGCACTTTATAGAGAGTTCCTGCTCATGCCGCAACTATGTTCGGTATGCTGATAATCGTTTTCTGAGCTTAATAGGTGTGAACATTTGCTGGTGACAGCTTGACAATCAAGTTCTGCCTCTGATAAACCCGGCCAAATAATTCATTTCACGAGTAAATGTTTTAAATGAAGTCTGACTGGTTGGACAACAATTTGATCACTAAGCTTTTCATGACTCCCTTTTAAAATGTTCTCTTCAAGATGGTGTTTTATATGAACATAAATGACAGGGTACCGGAAAATCACTTATGAATAAAACACTCGCGTTCATTTTATTTATTGTTAGTTTTTAGGTCAACCAGTTCCATTACAATTGCAGATTTTGTGATTTTTGTTCCACCCTTAATTGAACAGAGGCGTGTATTATAAACGTATTAACAGCAGTAATGATGACCTTGTCTCATTTTACGTTTTATTTTACTGAGTGTGGGCCTGTTGAACTCTATTCCACCGCCGTGTCGGAACAGACTAGAACTGGTAGTACTACAAGTGTAAAACTAAGGCTACAAGAGGGCTGATAAATGATATAACAAGGGGTGTCAAACTCATTTGAATTCAGGGACCACTTTTACCCAAATTATATCTCGAGTGGGCCGGACCACGATGTTTCTGGTTGAATAAACTAAAAATGTCAACAAGTGAAAAACATCTCTTTTTTTGGTGCAAATAATTGTCCATTTATTATTATTTACCATATTGCAGAGTAATCTGAAATTTCTTAGCAAAAATGAGCGCAAAATTTTTCTAATCCTAATCTAATCCTAAATAACAGCCAGGCCTGGATTGGCCCCAAAAAAATCAGGCCTGGCATTTTTTCCTGGCCTGGCCCAGCCTGATCTTGCCTAACATGTTGTTCTGCCACTGATGTTTATTGATGATGTTTCAGTTTGCTATCTATATTGGCAATGGATTAACGGACTGGTCCCTCTAAATTGTGAGGCCAGTCTCTTCGGGTAAAATGTAGCAAAGTAATAATTAAAACCAGCTGCTTCTGCCCCAAAAGAGGCCAGCCCACCGGGCATCTGCCCTTTATGCCCAGAAAGAGAGTCCAGTCCTGGTAACAGCCAACATTTAAGTGGTCGTCAGTGCTCCCTCCAGTGGGCAAATCTATCAACAACAGTCAATTTTAGTGAAAAATCGGGGCCAAAACCACTGAAGGGTTTTGTAAATGAATAAAACAACTTTAAAATCGATCCTGGAACACACAGGGAGCCAATGCAGGCTCTCTAAAACTAGTGTACTGTACTCTCTCGTTCTGGTTTTTGTCAACAGACAGGCTGCTGAATTCTGCAGTTGTTACAAGTTACTAATGTAATCGTTGTTTTAGGAAAGACCAGATAGGATACTGTTACAGTAATGAGACTAGAAATAAAAGCATGAATTAGCACATTTGTGTTTTCTCGAGATAGAGAGAGAGAAACTGGCAATGGTTTTCAAGTGCTTAAAATCTAGTTTTAACTATGTGCATAACCTGTGGGATGATAATTAGGTCCCAGTCAAAGATAATGCCCAAATATTTAACTTTCGCCTAGGGGGTGGGAAGTATATCTCTCTTTGAGTTTTCACAACCAAATTAATAACTCAATTCAAATTCTGTGGCATCCAGGACTTAATTTCTCAAATACAGTTAAAAAGAGTATCAATTGGGCTTGGACCATCAGAAAAAAATGAACATTTAGAACTGAGTGTCAGTGTCACCGACCAACATACGTAACTGACCTAAAATTGAGCCTTGGGCAACAACACAATCCAGCCTGGGACCTCCTAATAAGGTGTCTTCACCCATGGTAACATAAAACTCTCTGCCAGTGAGGCAGGATTTACATCACCAGTTAGAATAAAAACAGTACCTGAGAGCCAGAGGCTATGGAGGACCAAAACTGCCAAAATTCTAAATAAATTACTAAATAAATTAATAAACGACTAAAACTGAAAATAAAAACCAATGTAAAAAATAAATAAATCGAAAATTAAAATAAATAAATAAATATAAATGGAAATTGAAAAAGATATATAATATATATACATATATATATATATATATATATAAATATATATAATATATTAATATATATATATAAATATAATATATTAATATATATATATAAATATAATATATATATATATATATATATACATATATATATATAAATATATATAATATATTAATATATATATATAAATATAATATATATATATATATAATATATTAATTTATATAAATATATAATATATATATAATATATATATACATATATATATATATTGTGCAGCCTGTTTAAAAAGAATATCGTGGTCAAAGACTGCGCTCAGATCCAGTAAAACTCGAGAGTTTTCTTGTGTCGATATTCACTCTAATTTTGTTTAAATGTGATTCCTCACTTGAACACAAAAGTTCAACCGCATTACTTAAAACCATAAGGTTGTGATGGAATAAAAGCTGCCCTTAAAGTGTGCAGAAAACTCCTCAGATTTTGCATCAGGTACCCTGATACCCATCTCAATCATTCATGCCTCATAGTCCATGGGCCAAGAGTGTCAACATGGCTTTCAATAAGACTTTCTATAAGAAGCCAGATTAGCAATTACCATATCGTCACTGCAATGTGGAAAAACTCTTATGTCAGATTTTTCCATTTTTATGTTTTTGGGAGCCGGCACCTTACCGTGGTTAAGGAGTTTGTGTGTCCCAATGATCCTAGGAGCTATGTTGTCTGGGGTTTTATGCCCCTGGCAGGGTCACCCATGGCAAACAGGTCCTAGGTGAGGGGCCAGACAAAGCACAGCTCAAAGACCCCTTATGATGAATACAATAAATGGTCTTGCATTTCACTTACCCAGACTCGGGTCACCGGGGCCCCCCTCTGAAGCCAGGCCCGGAGGTGGGGCTCATTGGCGAGCGCCTAATGGCCGAGCCTGCACCCATGGGACCCGGCCGGACACAGCCCGAAGAGGCAACGTGGGTCCTCCTTCCCATGGGCTCACCACCGGTGGGAGGGGCCTTAGCGGTCCGATCCCCGGCTATAAAAACTAGCTCTTGGGACATGGAATGTCACCTCTCTGGTGGGGAAGGAGCCCGAGTTGGTGTGTAATGCAGAGAATTTCCGACTATATATAGTCGGACTCTCCTTCACACACATCTTGGGCTCTGGTACCAATCCACTCGAGAGGGGTTGGACTCTCTTCCACTCTGGAGTTGCCCACGGGAAGAGGTGCAAAGCAGGGCTCAGCATACTTAATGCCCCCCCGGCTTGGCGCCTGTGCGTTGGGGTTCACCCTGGTAGACGAGAGGGTAGGCCTTCGGGTGGGTCCTGACTGTTGTTTGTGCCTCTGCACCAAACAGCAGTTCAGAGCACCCACCCTTTTTGGAGACCTTGGAGGGTGTGCTGGAGAACGCGCCCCCCTGGGGACTCCCTCATTCTGCTGGGCGACTTCAACGCTCACGTGGGCAATTACAGTGAGACCTGGAGGGACGTGATTGGGAGGCTGAGTCCGAGTGGACCATGTTCCGCGCCTCCATTGTCAAGGCGGCCGACCGGAGCTGTGGCCGTAAGGTGGTCAGTGCCTGTCATGGCGGCAATCCTCGAACCGTAAGGAATATCGTCAGGCTGAAGGAGGAGTCCTACCGGGCCTTTTTGGCCTGTGGGACTCCGGAGGCAGCTGACAGGTACCGACTGGCCAAGTGGAATGCAGCGTCGGTGGTCGTTGAGGCAAAAACTCGGACCTAGGAGGAGTTCAGTGACGCCATGGAAAATGACTTCCGGACGGCTTCGAGGAAATTCTGGTCCACCATCCGGCGTCTCAGGAGAGGAAAGCAGTGCACTATTAACAATGTGTATAGTGGAGATGGGGTGCTGCTGACCTCGACGTTGTGAATCGGTGGGGAGAATACTTCGAAGCCCTCCTCAATTCCACCGACACGTCTTCCTTTGACAAAGCAGAATCTGGGGACTATGAGGTGGGCTCTCCTATCTCTGGGGGCAAAGTCACTGAGGTGGTTGGAAAGCTCCTTGGTGGCAGGGCGCCGGGGGTGGATGAGATTCGCCCGGAGTTCCTAAAGGCTCTGGATGTTGTGGGGCTGTCGTGGTTGACACGCCTCTACAACATTGCGTGGGCATCAGGGATAGTGGTGGTCCCCCTTTTTAAGAAATGGGACCGGAGGGTGTGTTCCAACTATAGAGGGATCACACTCCTCAGCCTCCCTGGTAAATTCTATTCAGGGGTGCTGGAGAGGAGGGTCCGTCGGGAAGTCGAATCTCGGATTCAGGAGGAGCAGTGTGTTTTTTGTCCCGGCCGTGGAATAGTGGACCAGCTCTACACCCTCGGCAGGGTCCTCGAGGTTGCATGGGAGATCGCCCAACCAGTCTATATGTGTTTTGTAGATTTGGAGAAGACGTTCGACTGTGTCCTCGGGGAGTCCTTATTTATATATGATGTGTATTGCTGATGGTAACGCTGTGAATTTCTCCACTGTGGGATAAATAAAGGTGTATCTTATCTTATCTTATATGTACGACCGGTGTAAGAGTTTGGTCCACATTGCCAGCAGTAAGTCGGATTCGTTCCTAGTGAGGGTTGGACTCCACCAAGGCTGCCTTTTGTCACCGATTCTGTTCATAACTTTTATGGACAGAATTTGTAGGCGCAGCCAAAGCGTTGAGGGGTCCGGTTTGGTGGCCTCAGTATAGCATCTCTGCTTTTTGCATTTGATGTGGTGCTGTTGGCTTCATCAAGCCGTGATCTCCAACTCTCACTGGAGCGGGTCGCAGCAGAGTATGAAGCGGTTGGGATGAGGATCAGCACCTCCAAATGTTTCCCATAGCAGCGACGATATACAAAAATAGTGAACATGCACATGACCCTTGACCTTGCAAAAGCGTGATTGCAACTAGAAATACATTGGATATTAGTGCCTAAGAATAGAAAAGAAGCTGATCAGATTGGTCAAAGCGACAGTAGTAAGGACCAAGTATGGGAAGACATACGAGTTCTGCATCAACGTTAGCATACACCAGGGCTCAGACTTGAGCCCTTTTCTATTCATTGTAGTCATGAATGTGATTAGTGACAAGCATAGGGACGCAAAAGAGCTCAAAAAACGTTAGTGGTATTAATTGGACACATGCTCTTATGTCATAGCTGCCAATTTGACACCCTGAATTACAGTTCTTGATGCACATTTTTTAATATTAGGCTATGCAAGCGTCAACCAATTTTCTGCTTACAAAATCAATGCCAGCAAAGGTTTCAGTGTCCTCCTGTAACCTGTTCAACAAACGCTCCACTTTGGCTCACACCCTTCACGGCTGCCAAGCCACATTAACTGCTATCTCCCATGGCATTTGATCAATGCCTCAGCTTCCGACACGTTGTATCTACTTTGTGCACCTCCAATTGCCGCCACACATCAACATTGTGCATTGTATATTAGAGCAATAACTTTGCTAAAGAGGTGTATTTTTTAACAACAAATGGCTTTGAATTGATTTTCTTTTAAATGGCTCAAAAGTCAGTTGGTGGTGTTTTTGTCTGGTGAATTAAAACACATACTGTCGCACCTGTCGCATTGTTCACTGCAAACATGATTGAAACAATCAACTGAAAGTATGTCTGTGGTGTGGCGCACCCTTTAAGAAAAAGCTTGGCGTGTCAAAATGCAGCACCAGCGACTTATTCTGCATCCATTAACTCATTTTGCAGTACCTACCAGTAATCTCTCGAGATTATTGTTAAAACCCGTAGAAAAAATATATATATAATCCACAGGCCTTGATCATGAAATTAGAATTATACAATTTTACATCGGTTCACATTGGATGACATTCATGGTCATTTATTCGTTTGTGGTACTTTTGATTGCAGCTGTCACCTGCAATCGTTTTGTGAATTTCTGTAAAAAACACCAGATATTTATGGTCCCATACATTTACAAATATACATAATTGATTTGAACATATCCATGAGTATTTATGTAAAGATGCACTTGTAGATGATGAAGATGTAACTTATATTGTTAACAGAAATGAGCAGTTACAATGCAAGTGGAATTTCCTGATAAAGTGTGTGTGTGCATACCTTCTGATCAGACAAGTGAAGGAAACAATCTTTTAATCTGTTGACACATAGATCAGATTTCACTGATGGGTGTGTACATATTTTTGTAATTATTGAATTTGATGAAGTTAATGGTGCATTCACTGGCTCGAACACGATTTCCTTCATTTTTTCTTTTGTTGATAAGCCAGAGTGCGATCTGCTCTCATCATTTACATTTTGCGTACATGCATTAACCGCTGATTTATGGTCCGGCTTACTGGATTTGTTTTCCCAGAAGCTGCAAAAGCCTTTAAATTTGTAATAAATTGATATTGTTGACCATTTACACCATAACAATACTTTATTTCCAATTAGAATGCTGCAAAGACATTCATTTGTAGCAGCCCAGACATGATTAAAATAAAAGGCTGATATGAGTCACAAACGTCGTATTGTGTTTCCTTGGCCGACTGCATTTGTGTCAATCGTGTCAACGTTTAAGAAAAAAAAAGTGTTTACCCTTGTTGTCAATCTTCTAGCAATGATTGCTTGTCAGAAGTGTCCGCTTACATCACAGCCTGTGTTTTGGTTAAAATGCACTAAGTAACTATTGAATTGCTGGTGTAAAGATTGATTTGTTTTACTGTTATTGCCGTGCAAAAAGCTTTCCCATAGATTGACAAGCACAATAATGGCTTTGTGGATGTCACAATGTATCATTTCCTCGACTGTATCTCCGTGGCCCAATCAATCAAAAGCTCTCCCATGGACACTTATTGATATTTGTTTATTGATATTTGTCCCTTTTACGGCTCAAATGTTTTATAAAAGGGGAGCCGTGAGTAGCCAACGGGTAAAAGTGCAACAGGATGACAGCATTTGCACTGGTCTTCGTTTTGCTCGCATGTGCTGCAGCTACTGCAACCGGGAGCAACAAATTCGAGCAGCTCCAAGTCGGGAGGGAGGCAGCAAGAAGCTCAGCGGGAAAACAGGAGCCGCTGGCTCCACGCATGGTGAGACGCGCACACCTGTCGGAGGATGAACGTGTGATTGTGACCAAGCAAATCATGCAAGCAATCTCAGGTATGTTGTTGGTTTGGGGCGTGAAAAAAAGGGTTTAAGGCGAGGGCAGATATCCAGGAGAGGCTCGCATGTGTGTACCTGTAAACAACACCTGGCTGCGTTCACAGAGATGGTGAACTCCGACTGCTTGATGGACCGTGACTATCAGGGCTGGGTGGATTTCGGACGGCGAGACGCAGAATGACAAAGGGGAGGCCGCGGCTGCTTCAGTGTTCACACGATGCCTTTGCTTTGAGCTGCTGTTGATTCACTTCATGAATAAAGTTTTTTGCAAACAAATTGATATGGAAAAACATTTTATTCACAGGTGCGATGGTACATACACACACACACTGAAATATTAGAGGATGCAAATACAGACATAGCACATTAAAAGTTTTTGGGGGTTTTTTATTCCCTTTTTTAAACTACAGTATCCTATGCCCTTTTTGCTACAGATGACTGTCAATTCCTCTAATTTTAATGCTTGTATATGGCTTTCAAAATCATGTACAACACCATCACATGTTCTTTTTTCAAACCCAGTAGAATGAAACTACCTATCATGATTGTGTTTCCTTAAATGACATTCATTGACTTGATTTGAAATGAGTTTGAGGGTTTTCATGCTCAAACATTTGCAATGTGAAAAGAGCTAAAGGTGAAGAACAATGACATTATATAGTGCAGTCATTGTTTCGTCCTCTCAGTGCATCCGTTAATTTAATAATACAAGATCATGTTATGTACAACGTGTTTTCTCAATACAGCAGGTAATACATAGGAAGACCAGAATGTGTTTCAGTGCAATTTGAAAGTTCATCAGTTCATAAATTACTGCACGAAATTTACATCAACTACATACAAGGTTGCTTTTTACCTGAAAGAAAGTGTAAATAACCTCTACAACATATATTATATAAAAAAAAAAAGAAAAAAGATTTCAGATTTCTTGAAGTTTCTCATTTGTGTGTAAAAAGAAGCGATAGCCACAATTAGGCAGCATGAGATTGGGTGATTGTCCTGAGATGAACATAAACGTTGCCACAACAACAGAAAAGAAGACAGCAGTGTAAGATGGTGGGCAACACATTAGGTGGACATTCCACAGATGCCCTCTACTTTACCGTCACAACTCGCTGCTCGAGTCTCCCCCGTGCCCATGCACGAGCTCCCGCCTTTGTCGACGGTACTTCATAGCCGAGGCTATGTGTGGTGGGTGTGGTGTACGTGTTGGCGTGGAGAACAGCAGGCGGAGATACCTCGTTGCTCGAGAAGGTGCAGGAGTCCGGGCGATGACCGGTTTATGTTTGGGGTGGGGGAGCCTGTGAGGCCAAGTTGGCCGAATACAGCTGAAGCGCTCACGTGCTCACAGTTCGGACATAATGGCAGGCTGATAGGGTGATGGCTGCAAAAAACACAAAACCAAAATGAGTACAAAATGATGCAAGCACTTTTCATTAAGTTGGCTAGCAGTTGTGGTAAAGTGTAAAAAAACAAAACAAAAAAAAAACAGGTTAATGAGGCAATGCTGATGCAACACAATCTTGTGGTTTACTGTTATGAAAGAGTCGTTGAAAATTATTCAACAAGCCACACAGGTATGAGAGGTACACAAACGAGTTTGAGCAGATGGAACAGCTCAACAAGCTCTCAGCAAAAGACGTGAAGTTGAACTGCAGATGTGCCACAAAACAAAACTGCACACAAATATGGAAAGCCAAATCAGAATCTATTCCATATCCTCGATATCCAGCAAGTCCACCTACTAGTAAACGTCTTGTCCTGCTACGAGTAGTACTTGTGACATTATAAAATTCTACTAACAGTACCAGTCGCTCACAGATGTCAATTAGTATGCAGTTTGTGGCACTGGTTGCGTGTACTATATGTAGTTGTCCTACCGGTATGCCAAAGTTGTCCGACTAGTGTGCAGACATGGTTGTTCTACTAGTGCACTGAATTGAATTAATAGCGAGGACAAAGAGTGCATTAGTACATGTCCATGGTGTATTAGTACTGGATATCAAGTACAGTCGAGTAAATGATCAAGCAGCTTTCCATACACGGCTGAATGAGCAAATGCTTCACCCCTCATCATCAAGACATTGCTTTGATGACACGAGGCAGCAGGCAGACACGGTTTAGTGCCACTTTTATTAGTAATTGAAACATAAGGTGAAAATTCAGGTAATACTGGAGCCACAAGCTCTTACTTTCGTCCTTCTAGAGTTGGAGAAAGAGCTTGGACAGACGTTTCCTGCCACTAGGAAAAGGAAAACTTGATCAAAATGAGCAAAATAATTTTGCTTGTTAAGTTGTAGACAGAGCCTTTATGGTCAAAGGCCATGCTGATCCATCGCCGATTCTTCGCAAATTCAAAAACTAGAAAATACAGTGTACATGAGCTGTCCAATGTGTAACCTGCCACATGCTAAACAGCTCAGCTGGGAAGACTTTGACGCTCGCCTTCATTTAAGAGACATATTTTGCCTGAAAAGAAAAAAAATCATTTGCGAGCTGTGAAACAAACCTGGGCGTCAACACTGGTAGGAATGCTTACTACAAAGGAGGAAGCAAGAAAAGTTGCGAGACTGCAAGAGTTCTTACCTAAAGGGGAAGGAGTGGGTGAGGAGGGATGGTTGGGGGTCTTGGCAGTTGATGATGGTTGGAGTGGGAGAAGTCTGAGGGTGGTTGGGACCCGATGGAGACACAGTGGCTTTGGGGAAGGAAAACATCACATTCAACTTCTCACTGCTACATTACAAGCACAAATACTCTACTGATGGCATCCATCCGTAAAAAAAAAAAACAACAACAACAAGTTTGAAATGATGCACCTAACCAAGTGTTCATTGAATGTATGAAGTCTACAATTAAATGCAATTCAATGCAGTTTGTCTAAATATGTGTGGAGTAGTGTGGTTCTTGATCTATTACAAATGTACAATTTGCGTTGGGATTTGACAATACAATTTTATTTGAAATTGAATCTGTAAAAACTATCACTTCAAAATGTGCTCTAGAGCAAGTGCACAAAAGATAAAGCATGATATAAGCAGGGGTCCACTACACATGGAATGTGAATATATTTTGCATGTGTACACAATAATTAATTTTGAGGCGTCTTACCCATGCTGTGAGCTCCTGAGAGCAGCGACAGGTCAGGTTCATCCTCCTCCAGGTCGTTCAGACTGTACACATGCTGTATGTCCACTTCAAGCTCCCTGAAGTCTTTCGTCAGGACTCCGGGACGAGGGTGAAGGATGCCCCCCAGGTTTGGTTTGGCTAACTGCTGCCACTGGTGCAGCGTCACTGACCCTGGCGATAGGAATCAGAGGCAACAGTGCGTGAAAATACATTTGGTGTATAAATGTCCATTGGCAACAGCAAACTGTTCATGTTTGTCATGAGTGTTGACAGGGTTCATATTCAAACACATTAGTCAGACGTTTTCAAGAAAACACATCTTTCCATTTATAGATTCTATAGCGCTTGTCATCAACCATTGAATATCGTGAAAATATGATCAGTCAACTCTAAGCTAACATTTGATCAGAGCCATTTTGATGCTTCCATATGAGATATTAACTAGCCAACATGGAAGAGATGTTTGTGGTCAGTCATATGTTCCCAAAAAGTGCCAATATTTGACAAATTCTGCCTGCTTATGTAAATTTATCAGCACAACTGTACTTTCTTGGAGCACGTGCAAACTGCACAGATGCCTTTTTTTTAAAAACTCAGCTCATAAGTGACCAGCGTAACATTGCAGTTGCCACGTCATCCCGGCACTAGTTATTATAGTTAACAAAAACTAAGTAAATAGCTCAAACTAAAATTGGAAGAAAAAAATTGTTAATGAAATAAAAATGAAAATGCTTAACAAAAATATGATAAATAACTGAAACTACTTTTTGAATTTATAAAAGTAATTAACTAGAATTATAGTGAAAATGACCTTCGTTTTCATCTTTGCGAGTAGTATCAGTCATGACCTTTGGAGGTTCATTTGAAATGTATTTATTTTGGTATTGCTGTACATTAGTACAGAAGAAGGAAGGGCATGAGAATTGTATTTTAAATTTACTTTATTACATAATATATAGTGACTTTTTTGTTGTCTTACACTCAAAATGCACCATAAAAAACTAATACTAAAACTAAACAAACTAAACAAAAAAATGAAAAATGTTCAAAAAAATAAAAACTAATTAAAAACTAACAAAGATGTTCATTAAAACTAGCTGAAATTCCAAAACAAAAATCTAAACTAAATAAATACCAACTACAATGCAAAATCCAAAACTATTGTAACCCTGCCCTGCACCCACTCTCAAGGCATGACCAATCAAACCACACTTAATGAAATTGTTATATTCATGTCACAGATGGGCTGCACATGCAGCGTTTAGTCCTACCTATGGAGAAAGGCAGAAGAATGGCGTGATAAAAAGCTGACTGTTGCTTTGTAACCGTCTTGGATGCTACATTAGCGTCACCCACATAATAAAATAATAATATTAAAAATAGAGGGTTATTATTGTATGATAGACATTTTATATTATATCAGTACAATAAACAGTACAGTACATTATAAATCTTGCACAGCACTACGTCCTTGACGCAGTGACATCTTTCCTGTTAGTCAGAGCTTTGGTACCATCTAGTAGCATCTTAGGATATTATAGAAAGAGCACAAAAATATGCCGAGAGCAGTGAAGATTTTTTCAGCCAAAAGCTGAGGATAAGTTCCACTGAAAAACGCAAATAGTTGAATTTGTGAATGGAAATCAGGGTGGTCATTGCATTCGGAATTAAAATGACAGTAATATTAAAAAGTCTATAGTGGTAAACGAGAGAACGTTTTTACTTTGTTCTTTAAGCTGCCAAATTGTTATTGTTCATTAAAGCATTAACGTTGAAAGCCCTTTGAAATGGGAACAATGTCAGTTTTAAAGAGTCTTAAGTGTGAGATAATTGGTCTTAGACAGTCAAGCCAAGAATGCTTAACATCTTGGTGCGACGTTGCTGACACAACACGCACCTGTTTGAATGTACATACGCTAAAAACGATCAATCAAGCAGCTACCTTCCAGAGGTTTGACGATCTGCAGGCGGTCGGGCAGGTATGACCTAGATCCCGACGAGTCACAGGAGTGGCGAGAGCTTCCATTGGAGTAGTTGGTGCCGGTAGATGCCGCTGGACTGGAAGCAAGGCTGTCATTAGGTGTTAAGAAGCCACTGGAACCCTCATCCCCCTGGCTGTTTGCTGCCAAGGCACGCAGTTTCCTCTCACGCTCCACATCGAAGAAAGGCCGCTCAGAAAGATGGTTCTGCTGGCGGGCTGACAAGCTGCGCAAGGCGGCTTCAAGGTCCTGGCCTCCCGGAGTGCCTGGCTGGCCCAGACGCTTTGACCTGCTGATGCTACAGATAAAATGTGACCATGTTAAAAACTGACTCTAGGGGTGGCGAACACATGTGTGTTGAGGTTCATGGACTCACCGGTCTTCCTTCTGGGCCAGAATGGCGGTGCGCTTGTCCTCCAGAGTAAGACTTGCATTGTCAGAGTCGTAGTAACTGGTCCGGGGGGTACTGGTACAGCTGGAGCGCACGGACACCGAGCTAGAGCCTGGAAACCCCGGAGAGTGGCATAGGGAGCGCAGCCTCACCGACCTGTTGACCACGCGCACGGTTTCGAACACACGCCTCGGGTGGGTTCTACAAGAAAGAAAACAAGCCTCTTAAATGTAATCCCAAAAAATAAATCAGACTTAAAAGATTGGTCATAACCACCATGCACCAGATGAAATCTACTATTTATTATAAACTCTCCAAGTATAATCCACAACAGTGTTAGCATTACATCACTCACAAGGGCACTGCTGGCATTTATTAGAAAATGTTTTCTGAATAATAACTGACAACATTAAGTATAAAGTACCTGCAAAAAAATATGAGATTCAATAAGAAAAGCTGTACCCAAATTTTTTTTCTAGAAATTTGATTAACATAGTAAACACTCTTGTTTTGGGCCATAATGACATTGTGCAGGTGTACTCGTTTTTCCAACTGTGCTCGGATAGGAACCAAGTCCTGTCACACAGTGAAAATCTAATCCATGAGTAAACCACCACCACCTCCCAAAAAGTTTTTGGTGAGCAAATGGACTAATAACAGGATGAGTAGCCCAAAAAATAATAATAATCCACCAATAGTCACATTTACAAATATTGAACTGTAAATGTGCAAAAGTTCACAGAGTTATACCGAGAGCAAGATTGAAACTTGAGGTAATTTCCAACATTAGTCAAGTTTCCATCTAATTGTTTCAACATTTTTAAGTGAATCTACTGAAAATGTGCACAACGGAGATGCGACTTATGCCCGTTTCCATCTGTTCTTCTTTTACGAATATTGACAGGGGACTCCGCCGCTGTAGTTGGCGGTATACGCCATAGAGATGTGATCCACCAGTTATTTAAAAGAAGAAGAAGAAGAAGGCCATGGAAGTGATTGCTCCGTGCGATGACGTCGTATGAGTTTGCTTTTGTAATTCTTGGTAAACCGCAGCGTTTCTTTGCTGTTTTCCATCTTAAATAGCATTAATATTTGCTTCTTTAATCAATTCCACAAAGATTTCGGTTTCGTCGTCCCGCCAAACATACCTTATTTTATCATCCGACATTGCTTTGTGAATACAAACGTACGTGCGACGTGTATCCGGTCTTACCAGCGGTTATTCGCAAAACCTGTTTCTATAGACAAAATTAGCATTTTCCTTTTTTCGATACGCTTCAAAATCCACCCCCTCCAAGCGTAAAAACTTTTTGGTGAATTTTAGGCCCTTTTTCAAATTTCTAGCGTTTCCATTCAGTTTCAGTTTCGCATTTCTTGAAAATGTAAATAAAAATGGGTGGATAGAAGCCCAACTATTGCCACCCACACGTAGTGGTGGTCGAAGGGGCCGTACGCGCTCACTGGCAGCCACGCTTCCATCAAATCACTGTACAATATTCTGTTTTTATTTATGTTTAACACAATGTCCCAATTTCATTGGAATTGGGTTTGTAGAAAGTTTATCTAAATCAATTAATTATGATACATTGTTTAACTTGCATTTAAGTATTAAATTAAGTAGTGTTAACAGATCCTCAGAATTACATTTTAGAGTCAGGGTTTTTCCTGTGTACAAAATTCAGAGGCGGCCACCTCCACCTTATTTGCTCGCCACCTCCAGACTGAGTGACTGATAATGAATGAATGCTTTAACATGATAATAGTCATATTCTTATTGGAACTATTATTCTTATTACTGAAACATGGAATTATTATATGTTGCCTGTAAAAAATGAAAGTGAGTCAGTTGAATTTACAGAATACATGCACGTCATGGCACATAGTCAGGATGAGGGATGTTCGATACCACTTTTTTCCCAACCGATACGCAACTCTTGAGTAGTCACCAACCAAATACTGATACCACTAGTAAATACAATTTCCCACCTATAAATGACAGATGATTTTAAAGAACGACCTAAATATCCCAATATATTGTTTTTACTTAAAATTGCATTGAGTTAATGGCAACTTTGTATTCATATAATTTCTCATTTCTTGTCCCTGATCGTAAAACGGCTGCAGGAGGGCGGCCAATAATGGTATCGTCACCGCCGTGGGTACCAATACCTTAAAATAAGACTGGTATAGGCACCGATACCAGTCACCCATCATAGTCAGGATGATACCACCTCTGCCTCAATTTAAACCAGGAAAAATCCTCAGAGTGTACGTCGACACATCAACGGCTTCAGCGATGATCACATGCACTTACTTGTATTCTGACGATGCAGGCGTGTCCAAGCCTTTACGGAAGGTGCCCTCTATCTCCGCTGCCAGGCTGTCCATGGGGAGGACAGTGGCCAGAGCAGTGTAGCGTTGCACTGTGCTGTTGGGCAGGCTCTTATTTCGCAGATTTTTGATGTCTTCTTGAGACTCGTGGAGCATGTCCTCACACTGGGAGTACTTGTCCCGCAGGTCCTTGAGCTGCAGACAACAGGAGACAAACATGTTAACGGGATAACTAGACTCATTTCGCCATTTTCAGCAAGTTAATATTTTGTCTATATTTAATTTGATAACTTCATTATTTTCCATGAACAATTAATACCTTAAAAAACACATTTTGACGCTGGCTGTCGACTGAAAATGATCACCCAACCATGCAACCAATCATGGCTCAGTTTGCGAGTGTCATATGACCAAACTCAGAATACAGGTGAGCTGTTATTGGTCCTGATTACTTGAGCGCTGAGCACCTGTGATGTCATTTTCAGTCGACACCAAGTGTGTTTTTAAAGGTAATAATTGTACATAAAAAAGAATGAGGTCATCAAATTCATTATAGACAAAATATTAACTTCTTACTTCTGAAAATGGATAAATGAGCCAAGTTTCCCTTTAAGCTTTGCTCAACTATGATGAAAAAATACAAAAGCCAGATTACATGTCTTTAAGTGAGTTTGAATATCTTGCCTCAGAGTGCAGTTCCAGGTTATTCTCACGGGAGGCAATCAAATGTTGATTCAGCTCCTCGTTCTCATTTGTAAGCTACAGGGACCAAAAGAATATTCAGTCTTTGAAAGTCTGCAAGTAGGCATTACCACTTGTGGATCAGGGAATTTAGTATCATTCATGATGTTTTAGTTTAAGTTTCATACTGAGTTTCAAAATGTTTACTCACACGTTTGCAGCGGGCCAGCAGGTCAACAATCTGAGCAAGAAGGGCGCTGATTTCCTCTTGTTGCCGAAAGGAGTCTTCTACTTTGCGCGCTAGCTCTTCTGATAGATTGACTACTTGCTTGTTGACAGAGGCTAAAAAAAAAATGCACAGGTTCCATTACTGCACTTGAATAAAACGGTGTTTAATGCAATTGCATATTGTAATTCCAATTTTGGTTAACGAGAAGACTTACACAGCTCCTCCACACACACCAACATTAGCTCCTGCTCTTGTTCCTCATAGTTGGTTGTCTCTGTGCAGAGCTCACTAGCCTGCGCAAATAATGTTGATTTACACTCAACTGACTCTTAATAAATACAGTACAGTATATTTAACCTAGTTATGGACTACATTTATGGAAACAAGCTAACAAAAAATGCACCATTGATAGTGTTTTTCAAAAACAATATATTTTTTAAAGAATCTACAATTGAATTATTGGTACCAGGGAATAAAAGAATGGAAGGAAAATGTCTCATTGGTTCATACTTATTCTTATACTTAGTTCAAATATGATTACCTCCAGTCGAAGTTTGCGGTTCTCTTCCTCTAAACATTTCATTTTCTGCTGCATGAAGTCATAGTGGACAAAGTTGCTGAGGGAACTGCTTGATTCATTTATTTTTATTCTACAAAGAAGAAAATGTTATCACATGAGGAATACATTCAATAGTTGTTATATATGGTCTAAATATGATAAATATGTGTTGATCATTGAATAAGGGAAAGTAAAACGTGGTCCCTTATTGACATCAAGTGAGGCACAAAAGCCAACCCAGACCAACAAAATATTGAAAAACGTTTTGAAATTACATAACACGAATACATAACTCAATACATAAAAACTTTTGTTTTGTTTTTTAACAATTTTTGGGGGGGAAATCCGCAAATCTGCAGGTGCCAAACCGCAAGTATGCAGTAGTCGACTGTAGACAACAATCACAACTATGACCTGAAGTGCAAATCCAGCCTTAATGACAGGTAACGATCACTTAATTACATCCGACCAAAGGATCTGTGTCTATGCTTCTCACGTTAGATTCTTGTGCTACTTTTGACACCACTGCCCATCACAACCTTACACAGAGATTGATAGTTAATAGGCATTAGAGGAAGTACCTTAAATTGGTTTAAGCCCCATTTATCAGATCGGTGTCAGTTTCTAAATGGTAATAATCAAACCTCAATGAGTGAGTTTATACTGTATACAGAGGTGTTCAACTCCTTGTTGTTGCAGACCACATTGTAGTTATGGTTTCCGTCAGAGCAAAATGCATGACTGCCTCGTCATAATGTATTTTTGCATCTATGCCAAAAAATGATGTCTCACTTGATTTTAAATTAGAAGTCAAGGAATACAGTTTAATTATCATTCAAATTATTTTGTGAGGTAATGGCATAAAATATTAACCTCTTATGATACGCAGCAGGACGGGGCACTGCAAGCCCGCCAGGCACCCCACCGGTCCACAGCCCCCGCTCCCCCCACAACCCCCCCGCCCCCGCCATCCACCCCAACCAAGCCCCAGCCGCCCCCAAGCCCTCTGACACCCCCACAGAGACAACACCCCCCAGCACCCCCCCCCCCGACCCCCGGGGGACCCCCCGCACCCAGGCATCGGCGCCGAAGAGAGGCCGGACAGCGGAGCGAAGAGTGCACCCGCGCCCACCCCACCCCCCGCCGCGTGGAGGGACGGAACACCGGGGGCAGAAGGGGAGATGGGGGCACCGGAGGACGGCCGGCACCCCCGAACCCCAGGCCCAGCGGGGAAAGGCCCCGGTCGTCACTCCAGCGTTCTTAGTGAAAGCTAACCCCTGTTACTGAGTCCGCCAGCTCGCCGACTGGCGAACTCTACCCCTAAACCTTGAATGTGACCACACAAAGATCATGTTTTCTTGAAGATGATTATGCAGCAAAGGACTTTTTTGCACATTGTTTACGGTCAAGCATCTCTCTGTGTGTACATTGTACTCACGGTGAGTGTGACTCAGCATTCTCTGTCTCCTCTGTGCTTGCGTAGAACTGAAGGAGGTCATCTCGCATTGAAAGCTCATGACGCAGTTGAGCAATCTGGGAAATGTGCCACAATAACTTGAGTTAGTCTCAGTAAAAGTGTCAGAATTGAAGTGTCATTTAACAGATACATATTGGTCTTGGCTGTACCTCCTCCTTTGCACTCTCTAGCTGTTCATCCAGTATTCCATTTCGAGTTGTCAGTTCTTGGTTTTGTTTCAGGAGCGACTGGCCAATCCGTGCTGCTAACTCAAGATCACGCTCTTTCTGAAACACATTGCATCCATACAAAGTGTGAATATAGCACACTAAGGGAGATGCTCTTTCTTGACCTAAATGTAATTTGCTTATTTATTCAAAGGAAGAAGTATGCTTAAAGTGGTAGGAGTTTAATCCTCTTTAAAGTCCTGCTTATCCTGCTGTGCGTGTGCGTGCGTGCGCGTCTTGTGTGTCTTACCTCCTCCAGCAGGTGTGTAACTGCCTTAATGTCATGATATGTCTTGGTAACCTGGCCAACTCTGTCTGAGCACAGCACTGAGAGAGGGAGGGAGGGAGGCAAAGAGAGTTCATTAATGGAGGGATGGGATCCATATCCAGTAGTACCTTTTCATTTTCACACGTTTTTCAGATGTGAACGATAACCAGCATCCAGCAATAAACCCCTTCGAAATTGCCATCACGCCATGTAAACCAGTGATCACAAACAATCAAGCTATGGGCTGACAACAATCCATGGGACATTTGGTACCGGCCCACACAGAGAGACTGAACACAAAAAGTTATTAATCATCAGTCTGAAAGTCTATTCCTCTGCACACATCAAACCGCTCGTCTCATCATGTGATAAAGTAATAAAAAGGTAAACCCCTCACAAGCTGGCCAAAATTTGTTAAAAGCAAAAAAACAAAAAACAAACTAGGCAGAAAATAAAAAAAAAACAACTTCCAATGAAAAGAAACCTGTATTAAGATACAATATCTGCAGATCGACTTAAAATACAGGTTTATTGCTACAAGTGATTTTATTCAAGCCCCTTCTGCGTAGTATGTGGCTCAAACAAAGCAATGAAGTTTTCAAAAGTGCCCCCCCCAGCATCTTATCTTTCTATAAAGTAGGATTTTCTGCAATGACAGCAACCAAAACAAAATTACTAGAGGCATAACGCAAGGCAAGTAACACACTCTGGTACCATCACCTCCCAATACCCCAAGATAGGACTGGCTCGTTGCAGATAAACAAAAGCATGCTTCAGAGCTTTAATATTGTGCTTTCATTTGTTTCTATCAGTCTGATAAAATAGTGACCAGCCTGAGTTGGTGTGTAAATAAATAAATAAATACACTTCAATATTTTGAAAGGAACTTTACATCTAAATAAACAACAACAAAAATTAACAGATTCATTAAAGTAGAGACACTTTCAACAGACCATAACAACTCCATGTGGTCAGTCAGATAGCGATCCTCTTAGCTTGATCCTTTTTAGCCGAGATAAGACACCTCTAAAGACCTGGTTCGCCTGGATACTGATATAGCTCAATGGGGGAGTCTGCCAAGGATAAACTGGACACAGGACATGTAGAGCACAGAGGGGTTAAGAGAGACTGGCTTTTGGATTTTGTTTACTTGGGAGTCTAGTACAGTATTGTGTGTTCAGATCCATGACCAAGTTGATTGACTAAATCACATGATCTGCAAGATTTGTGGTGCCCTCACTCAATACACATACAGTGCCATAACAATTTTATTATGCCACCACCCATTGTTAAGTTTACATCACATGTGCTCAACATTATTATTATTATTATTATTATGTTTCTGGTAGGGTCAGTAAACCGTATGAAGCAATGTTGGAACGCCACCACAGGTTAATTTGACCATGGCCACAGGCATCATTTCATCACCAAGTGGCAAAATTACACTTAATTAATGTAGCAGCGTGCCTGCCGCATGACATCACCAAACGCAAATACCACCCATCCCCATGTCAACAACTTCATCATTATCATAACATTACTAATGCTGGTAGCACTGTTAGCTTAACGCTAATTTGTACTAACCACTACACCGATCTGTATACTAACACTAAAAAAAGTAAATTTTCCATAATACGTCCTTAACATTACTGTATTACACATCGGCAATGTTGTAACCCTTTGAAATTTGCAAATTACAAGAGCAGCATGAGGAATTTGAATGTCATCAAATGCACTAAATTAAATGAAGCAATAACCGTTTTAAAAGTAACACCTGCCCTTGATGCAGGTTTAGTCCATTTTAATCTCAATCTCCAATTGTTCAGTACAGTATTTGACTGGACAAGCATATACAATAAGTCTGAATAACCAGAATGAGGTGTGACATTTTAGTCTTAACAGTGATTTGTCATGCAACACAGTAATTAGATTGGGCTACTTGGATTCAGCTGCCAAACACTTTGTTAGAGTAGCTCTCACTGTATCTAATAAGGCTAATGGAGAAAATCTAAAGGCTTCTGGATTAAGTGTCACTATAATCAATTGTTGCCCATAAATTATAGAAGACAAGTGACCCAGTATCACACTGAGTTTTTTTTTTTTTTTACTGCAGCATACAGTAGCTTGCATCCTGAACTTGTTGTATATAGGACAACAAAAGCATGGGCATAATGTTTTAAAAGTAAATTAACTGACATGAAGTTTTACAAGAATTGGCAATAGATGTAGTGGCTATGTAACAATTTGGCTGACTGGACTTCCTCAGGACCAGGAGCGGGTTGAAAAGGACTTGGGAGAGATTAGCTGAAGTAAATTTTAAGTACCGGTACTCTAATTGTGTACAAAGAAAAATGTACTTTTGTACAGGACCACACCCTGGTAAATATTTCTACCAAGCTTCATGTGGAGTAAAACAAAAAAATATATTTTGATATCTCAAGCCTATTTCCATTTGGATAATGTTTCCATGGCCCAGGTCCCATTCATTAGACCAGGGTTCCAAACGGGACGAGATAGCAAAAAAGGGGGCAAAAAAACATTTATTTATTTTTCAAAAGTTAGTGCGGCAATATTTAAATGAAAATATACAGTGCAAGGCACAAATGTTTGTTTCTTCTTATATGTTTAAAAATAAAAACAATAATAGTAATTATAGTTCAACTTTGCAAAATGCATCTAACTGAACTTAAAGTAAACCAAGCAGAAAAGTCAGTTAATGCTGACTAAAAAGAGATCACATTGGACATTAAACAACCAGTGTTATCAATTACCTCATCATGCACTGCAATTTTGATGACATTCTATCCAATGTCATTGTGCTCCAGAACATTTCAATACAAACTCATAACAGTGGATTTACAAAACCATGTTCGAATGCCAAGTTTTTCTGATTCAAAAAAATGTGGCCGAGATAATCCAATTCAAAATATTTTGTGCTGCTAATGTGACTTATAACCTGTACAACTCAATTGAATAAAAAGTTGTTGTTTTTTATGAGAAGTGAAATAAAAATTTGGAGAACAGTGTTGATGAATATTTCGTATTTAACATGCAACACACAAACTACTGCATCTTGACCTGGCAGACACAAAGTGCAGGGAGATCAACATAAGAGATCTGCTATGACAGCTAAAGGTTTTAGGGATCGGTGGTGCTAATACTAGGTAGCTACATAAACCAATAGCCTAATACAGTACTGTTCTTGTAAGGATGAGCATTGATGTCTTAGGCATACTTATGACGTCTGTTGGAGTGCGGAGATCAGACAGGCAGGGATCAACTCAATGCTTAAGATTCACATTGTTCCACTGTCTATTGTTGTCTGTTATTTGAATGTGAAGTTGTGCCCAGACTGGAACATATTATTATACAGCCCTTTGAATTTGTTGAGGGATTTTAAAAAGGCATGAACAAGTCAAAAACGACCCACAATCTTGCAAATGGATAATGTTTTTAGAACATAAAACAGACAGAAACGTATCCTGATTGTTAAATTTTTCACCTCAGCATTTCAATAAAATCCCTTCAAAAAAGTAAATTTTCTTTCACAGTAATTAGGACAATCTCAATAGACTAAAATACTAAGAATACAAATTATTCTTATAAAAATACACAATAGTATTGTTTTACATTTCAGGAACAATGACCTTCACACACTGAATGCACCACAATACAGTATTCAGAAGACACCTGAAATCAATCATTTTGTAACTGTTAACCATTGCCTGACCCTCAAAGACATGACTCCACAGCTTGCACTCTGCAGTACACGCTGCACATAGTTAAGTATTAAAGCTCTTAGATAACACAAACCTCAGCATGCGAGCCAACAAACTACATGTACTGAAAAAGCTCCAAACATCTTAAAGCTTCTCCTCCAGGAGTCCCTAATATCAATTTCATCATGCCTTATCTCACCTTGCTTCACCTCCCTGCAAAGGGTATTATTATTGTTGTTGTTATTGTTGTTGTTGTTGCTGTTAAGGCATGTTTTGTCTTCCAGCCCAATACCGACAGTGCTCCTCTCTTCTTCCTCCTCCTCGGATGCAGAGGAGCTCCACACCTCCATGGTAATCACAGAAAAACTGTCCTCAGTCTTGGCATCCATCAGTTAAATCCTCCAGACTCTACTGTTGGCTCCCAGTGCACACTTGCCGTTTCCCCAGCATCATGCAGCTGGCTCGTGTGTACGGTAAAAACGAGATCCCCTCGACTCCGAGGGAGTATACACCTGTGTTTGTTTGTGGCAAAGACTCTGAGCTTCTTGGTGCTAATGCATAATCCGTCAGTCTGTAAGGCCCATCTGTCGTCATTCCTGTCTACGTTCACCTGGCCACGTTGGACTGCCGGGCAAGGACAGAAGGGAGAAAGTGGAGGAGGGGTCATGGATGAAGCAAGATGTAATTCACACGCCAGAAGAGCTCCTGTCGCTCCCACTGGCCTTATCCATTTATATAAACATTTGTGTTATATCTTCTATAATGGTGCAAAATTCTAAAAATGGGCACACTAGTACAGTGATAATGAAACCGTATTAAGCCCACCCACCCCTGCGACACTAGATGGTAGGTTCCAACCGCGTCAATGGCTGCTCTGATTCACCACACAGCCGTAATGCCAGCATTATAGAGAGAGGGCTCTGCGTAAGATTGGTGCAGACAAAGCCACACCCACTTTACATTGAGCTGATGGATACAGAGGGAACACATTCAGATGGCATCTGACTGTGGTGGGAGGAAACATTTTGCAGAGATTTCCTTTTCTTTATTCATACAAAAAAAAATACAATAATTGTAATTAAGAAGAAAAGAAAACGTACAGATGCACACACCTAAATCAATGTAACTTTTATTTTAAATACAAAAATATTAAAGCAGCAGCTACCTGTGCACTTTGTGTACATTATTACAAAGTTTAAACAGCAACCTAAAGGAATTTTCATGCACGCAAGACACCATGAAGTTTAAGATGAATCTGTCTCAAAATATTTCAAGTGTCACCCCCTTTCGCTGTAACCTTTTTCCATCTGCAGTCTCTTAAAAAAAGCAAAATACACTCATGCAACTGAGGCCAGAGGAGATGTACTAACAGGACTGAGACCCAAGCCCCATCCACCCCCTCTTCCACCCAGCCCGCCGGAGTCCACCCACCCAAGTAGATTTCAAATCTGTAGGAAACACTACTACTACTTTCTGAAACAAAATAATAGTACCAGTCGCTTGACTTTCACTGTTGATCTGTAAAACCATATCATCCCTATCCGTTTTTGTTTTTTCTTGTTACACATCTGAAATCATTTGCTACTTGACATAAATTCCTCCCGTCTGTCCTTGACCTTGACAGTTGCTAACCTAGACACTGCAGCTTTTGAAATATTAACCACCTCGTAAATTTTTCACACATAAGTGACTCCTCCAGGTCAAATGTATCACACAAGACTCAGTAGAATCTTTTAGCATCACACTTCCTCCAAAATCTTCAGAGGAAAACATAGCCATAACCATCTACAGGATAAATACCTTTAGATCATTTTGGATTTTAACTTCAGAACTAGAAGCTATATATTACACAATTTCACATGAATATCTATTCTAAACTATCAACCTCAAAGGATAAAAACACACAGGTGGTTTAAGAGAAGGCCCCAACATTGATCCAAAGTGAGGACTATGCAGGCTGGACAGGTACACTAAACCTAAGTAATCTGAAGGCACATAGCACCACTGAACATAACAAATGATGCACACAATACACAACACTGCAGAACAGAATCCGAGAGGTGAACTGATGCAATAACGGTTTCCATCATTTTTTGTCTTTCCTAAGGGGAAAAAACGGAGGAGTCTTTGTGATTAAATACGGTAATCTAATTCAGCGATTATCCCAAAGGTTGGCAGCAATGAAGCTGTAACAGAGGGGTACAAAGAAAATCAACAACACCATATGCCAACTGACAAAAAGCCAAACACTTGAGTTAGCAGGTTAGTCTGTCCTGCTCCACCATAAGAACATGTGGCTTGGCATCACTCAAGTACAGCCTAACTAGCATTATGAGGACAAAGCCACATAAGCTCATGAGTTCCTATCCCTTCAAACAAAGGGTCATCAAGAGTTCCAAGATGGTGGCACTCCGTATACATGCGAGATCGGAAATCGGTCCGACCGTGTCATTAGTCAGATAATTGAAAACAAGAGAAAAAAGATCGGGTTTTTACATTAAGCAGGACGCATGCACGTTATCAGACACAATTTAAAGGTATACAAAAACACAATACGAACCAAAATCCAAGCACTCGCAAGGTCAACATAGCACCGAACTTCGTGTAACACATAGCAGGTAGGTACGACACGGACTAAACTTCACAACATCTTCAGTAATACATGAAGTACTTACTGCTAGCTCCTTAACTTAAATGAATGCACCACTCTCCATAGCATAACTTATCACTCTATAAGCAGTCTGTCTCTTTTCAGATTGTGCTACCTTGACATCTTCCAAGCCAAGGGCTGAAAATAGAACCCGCAACATTCACCAAAAATAAAAAATAAATAACTACCGCCAGTCTTTTTTACACAATAGTTGTTTCCTTGATGTTTGTGTTGCCCAGTAGTATTATTTAGAATGCGTATGTATCTACTAACCTTTTCTGTCTGGTTGTATTTGTGTTGCAGTTTGATTTATTTATTCCATTTGACGCTAACTGTACAGGGTGTGTTTGGTGTCATGCTATTCCCAGTCATTTCAATCACTAGACAAATTACCAACTAAGTCAGAGTGTGCCTTTCTGCTGATTGCTCATTTAAAGCGTTCTGCTTCAACAAATTGCAATATTTTGACTTTCCTTATGAGACTCATCCTCGCCACAAAAGTAACGCAGAGTGACAACTTTAATATACTGTAATGGAAAGAGTAACATTAAATTACTCATTACGGAAAAAAGTGGTCATATTAGAGTAACACTTTTCTCAGTAATGTGATACTGGTGTCACTGGGTGGGTCACACCAAATTGTAATGGCAAAATATCCAACTCACAGAAGTATTTGAAGGTCTCTTCAATTTGCTGGTGTGTGAGGCCCAGGACGACCTCTGGCTGCAGTAGAGGAGTGTGCAGCCAGTCGTCATTGTCGTAGCCGAACACGCAGTCTGCTCGAAGAGTGTAGTTGGGCTGACCCTCTGACAGGAGGCTCACTATCTCCAACTCTGGCAGGTCTGCACAGAGGTCTGAGCAAAAAGAAGTATATTATGTTAATGTGGACACTGATGGGCATTTTAGGTGCAGTCAAATATACGGGCTATGGATTAGTGGAAGCAAAACACATAAAAAGACAAAAGGATAAACTACACAGCCAACACATTTAAAACACTTGAAATTGCTTAATGCCTTAATACAAATAAACAGTACGCTGATTGATGTCTACGTATTGGTATTTATCTACAAAAAAGCAACTTTTCAAATCAATAATTTTTCAACATGGCGACAATTTGTATCTGACCTACCTGTTAGAGTGGATGCATCAAGGCAAGATGCTGGTTGCACTTCTCCCACAGCTGAAACAAGCTGAATAGGTTGGGGGTTCACGTCCTGGGCCCCCGGCACCTCCCCCCAACCCCCATGGAGGGAGAGGGCTGACTGGGAGTCCAGGTGGGCCTGTGTGAGCCAGGAGGGAGGAGAAAGAGGAGCAGGAGAAGAGACAATAGGGAAAACAGTGGGACACTGACAGAAGCTGGAAAGTAAAGGCCAACTCTGTCCCCTGGTGGCTCACAGAGAGAGCACAGGACACTGGGTTTGGATGAGGGAAGAAGGCAACAACTAAAAGAGTAAACAAAGAAAGAGGAAAGGAAACCGTTAAAATGTGGCTGTAAAGTACTTTTATAGTCATAAACTCCCATGTTGGTGATTGCAGTCATATCTTGGATTTATCACATTTTTTCAAAAGACTCGACAACAAACTCAACCTTTGTTTAATGAAAAGAACCTTTCACTGGGTGTGCAGGAGGGCTGGGCCTCCTCATGTGTGTCACTCATATAGAGTTACCACCGCCTCAAGCTGCACAGATCAGGTTCTTCAGCATAACTGTACCACACCCATTGACACACTGTGCAGGAAGAGCTTGTACACGCTACATACAAACTTCAGTCAACAAGTGTTTTGCTCCATATGCTTAAAGACTAAGACCAAGTCTGTGACGCGGGTCAGGCTAAATCCTTCCCGTGTTCATAAATATCCGAGTCTGGATGTGTAGTTTGCCATGTTCACTGCCATCTATCGCATCTAGCACCACTTGCTTTCCATAAAGGAAGGACTGTGTGAGCCAGCTTCCTTGATCTCTCCTATTCACGGAGCATGGTGCTACCCTCTTAGTGCATTTTGGCAAGAGAAACGGCACATTTATCTATTTAATCCAGTGGTACATGTGGATGTCTATATACAGTACTGTTAGGTGCTGTTGTAAAACACAATATGTATATGGCCAGTCGGGTCAAGCAATAGCGAGCTTAAACCCCGGAAAAGTATTGAGTGTGAAGGTGAAAGCCGGCTGATCACTCTTTGGTCACTTGCACCATGCAGGGCTGGACTGGCGCACAATTTGTTTGTTTTTAAAGGCCCTGGCATTTTAACTTAGGCTTGCAGGCCCCCCAGACGTGACTCCTGACCACCCCTGGCTACCACGTAGCTCCGCCACGCCATATAATAGGCAAATCCTTGTAATTGGATATTTGTCTTACAGTTTGTAATATACGCAACCTTTGTGGTTAGTATCATCCTATAAAATGTGGTTCATAAGTAAACATTGATGTCACTCGCGTTGCGCACGAGATATGAGGTGCTTTCAAAAAGACCATTAGGACATTTCAAACTCAAGAAAAAAACAGACTTTAATGCATTAAAGTTAATAACTACAAATATCTAAACAATGTGGAAAAGCTGACGTACAAGAGAAATAATGGAGATGACAAATCGTTGCTTTACAATCAATAGTCCATCTAGTCACTTGTGTTACAATTCATAATCAAATCACTGCTCCTTTCTGCAAGTTTTCCCAGTATCAGTGTTTGGGATTTCCAATGTGAAAAATTAAACAACAAATTGTACTTTTGTAATGTTACTTTTGTACAGTTTGGATCAGTGTAGTGTGTAATAAAATGTTAAAAGTCTCATGCCCTAAAGTGTTTAAAAATGTTCAAAACATATTTTTTTATTTTATCAAAAGTATTCTAATCAGTATCCTTACAGTAATGTTTTAATTAATACAAATAAATGAATATGAAGTTGCTATCAGCTATTATTTCACTGCTTTTAGTGAAGTTTTTGCCATGGTAACATTTCAGCACGGTATCAAGGTATTTTATGCAGCAGGTTTCCCCCACTGCTTTCATCCAAACAGCCAACCTTTCGTCAGGGGTGAAGTTAGTTCAACTGAGTGTGTTGCATTTACAACTTCTGACAACAGAGAGCACTGTTGCCAATGGAAAACGTTTAAGTAATATTAAATTTCTTACAGTTTGGTACAGAATAAACACTTGGTAGTATATGCAGAGCTATAAATATGACATGACATGATCTCCCTGCATTTGTGGAAACAAACGGACACCTGATACCTCACTCTGGTTATTGAATGCTTCTAGAGGGCAAAGGGTTAGGCTCTACTACCAGTCTGAGCAGAGCGCAGACACTGGCGCACAAACCACTCACCTAATTATACATCATAAATAATCTGTACCCCCACCCCCACCCTCAAACACACACACAGAGCCCCCACCCCGCTGCCAGCACACATATCACTATCACAAGCCCTTCAGTTCCCTTTATTCCTGTTGTACGGGTGAGAACCAGGCAGACCAACACTGCTATTTCTTCACGACACGTCACGTGTGCATGGGAATATTCTAGCTTCACACAAAAAGCAATGTCCAAGCTCTGACATTTACAATTTGGGAGTAAAGCAAAACACACTGTTGAATTATCGCACTTGACCCAAGCCAGACTACGTTGTCCACTTTGGGGCGACGCAGTGGACATATTTATTAACCATCTACTTGGTGTTTGTAACCAAAACGTCATAGCGTGCAACATGGAATTCTACAACACTCAGCAGGGACATTATTCATGGAAAACACCATGGAGTCAACTCCTTTATGTTCCCCTTGACTGAATTACAAAAAAACGTTCATCATTAATTAATTCATGATAATAAATAAATCATCATGTCACAAAAAAGCTTGTGCCTTATACATTTCAGCAGGTGGTGTAAACAGCCTGTGTCCTTGGAGCTTGGACTGGACCCGAGTTTAACTCAACAAGATCCTCAATGGCATTCCGTGCAAAGAATGGTGTGTGTACGTGAGTGAAGGCACACAGCATTGCAAGGGGGGAGTGACGCAGCAGTGCGTGGCAAGGAGAGGACGGGAGAGAAGCGGCCACATTGATATTGATTAACAGCCTGCGAAAAAAAAAAACATACACAGTACATGCATGGGAGATTTTGCTGACTTATAACTAAAGCTTGCACAACTCACACAACATAGGATGCCATGTAAAAAATGCCAAGCAAGGGGATGTCTGAATCTCAGTAAACACATCCCTGTTCAAATGCAAGACACTTTTTGGGCTGTCCAGATTCTCCCATTGATTTGCAGCAAAGTGTGTCACTTAAGTTATGCACCTTGAAATATACCCACTCTGAGTGGAGCGACCTTGAAACAAGGGTGTTCCCTAACATACCTGTCAGAACGCACATTCTCCCAGAGACTGAAGGTTGGGTTATGCTTGACTCCTCTTATTTGATGCACCATGTACGCATTCTGTTGCTTCACTACCTGGTCAACTCTCAATTTGCACAGTTTCCTTAGCGTTCAGTAATTGCTTTCATTGGATTTTTTTTAAAAAGTGAATGCAAAGACACACACCTTCAAAGTAGCCTGTAGATAAGCTGCACATACATAACTGGAAAAATCTGTATGACTTCCAGGCCCACTACGCAAGTTAACTTCACATTAAAAGTGTGGCATGTTTTTCATATTGATCTCTCTATGTAATGCACATCTCGTGTAAATTCCAAGAGCCAGAAATTAGCTCAACGCTCAGATTTCACAGAATCACACGTCTTTGGTGGTTGCGCACAAATTTCAAGGTTATGCGTGGTGGGTGTGTCAGGACTAGTGTTAATTTTGTCAGCCATTTTTAAATTTAGTGTCAGTTTTAGTCCAGTTTCAATCACACTTGTTAGTTTTTATCATAGTTAGTGAACTTCATCCTGTTTTTATTTAGTCACCTTTTAATCGAATTATAAGTCGAGCTATTTTAGTCTTTATTTTAGTCCAAGAAAAAATAATTTCATTCATCTAGTCAACAAAAACTGCCAACCTTTTGGTCTAGTTTTACCCTTTTACATTTTTGGGGTCAGCAGATAATATTGAACATTTCCATCGAATCTAAAATTACTTCACATAAAATTTTCTCCCATCTTTTTAATGAAAAACAACTTCACACAATTACAGTATATTACAAATAATTGGCTATTATGACTCCATACTACAAGCTAAGTTAGCCAGCATTAGATAGCGGTCGGATTAACGTTATTGTTGGAATGTTACACCACAAAAAATTTTGTTAACTTATCACAATGAGTTTGTGATGAACTGTGACGTGTCTCTTCAGGTTTGTTGTGTTCTTTTCCAGCTATCTTGTGTCCACATTCCTTCCCTTTGACCAAAATCAAGCATAATGTTTTTTCTCCACTTCAATGTAGCGAGAATGTGTCCTTATATCATGTCTTCGCTTTCTTCCAGCAAAGCAAAGCATGGCAATAATACTTTACTTTTTTTTTCGTTCTTTTTTTTTTTAACCTTTCATCGTGAATCCACCTCCTGTCTGTCCCATGTGTTTGTGCAAGTTGCACACGCTAGCTGCAGATTTGAAAGGGGATGTGTCACTGTGTGTTCGTGACAGATTAGCAGAGAAAGGATTTTACTAAATCATCATTTTTGTCTCGTCTTTATTCATGACATAAAATGTCCATATTTTAGTCCAGTCTTTACTAAGTGAGCTACATTTTCGTCTCGTCTTCAATAGTCGATGAAAATGCATGCTGATTTAGTCCCGGACCGGTTACTGTTTATAATGGAGGTTTTAGTCTAGTCTAGTCTTCATTCGGTAAAAAATGTGTGTTGACGAAAACATTTTTATTTAGTTTTCATTAAAGAAATTAACACTGAGTTATGCCACACCTTGAAAATGCACAAGAAAGGCACATAAGAAATTTACTTAAGCGAGAATGGGTAAATGTGCCCCTAAGTGCAATATTCAATGTGTCTTGAAGTGATTTGTTTACAGATGTACTATAGTAGCTTAGACAATGACAAAGACAAGAGAAAACCTAAGAAAAAAACTTAAAAGGGAAAAAATAAGCATTATTTGTGAAGAGGAGCTTTCCAGGATTGTCAGATTGAGCAGGACAGTCCAAATTAAATAGAACAAAAGTTTTTACTTACATTTCTGCAAAATCAAGCACATTCAAAGCACACACAAGACTTTTAACGAAGGCCTACAATTTCTAGTATGAGCTCTAGTTCATTATCTAGCATCATGGTCCCTTTGACGTTCAGTATTTGCCTAAAATGAAAACTGCCAATCTAGTGTTTTGGATCAGTTCAGAGTCCAGACACAATATCAGTTGCAGCGTTAACATGTCCATCTAAATCGCATAAACGTGGCATGTGTCCAAGGGTGTGTACACTATTTATATCCACAAACAAGAAAACTGCAACAATATGCCAGCAATGATCTGCTGATCAAACACTTGTTGCAAATCTTTGTGCACTAACATTCTGGGGTGCATTTTCAACATGGAGATTTAGTTAATTCTATGCCGCAACACAATGTATCTTATTGCGCTTAACAATTTTATAGAAATATTGTAGTATAATTTTCAAAGATGAAGAGTTGGTTGTCAGAGCTCAATTGATTTTTCTTGGTTACAAAAGGGCTATTTAATACATTTTTTTCAAAACAAGTTAAATTTGTAAACACAAGTTTTTATGAATGTTTGTGAAATGTCAAAAGAATTCCAAATAATTAGATCTTTGATATAAACATACTACAAAAAGGGCAACTTTGGAAGCTTGGACTAAAATTGTTGCCAAACTATTCTTTGCAAAGATGATATAAACATTTTAAAAATATAGTTCTATATAAGGCCAATTCTGGGGATAAGACTGCAACACTTAACTCCATAATTATTTAATTAATTGAAATTTTGTGGCTGCAGGTAACACAATACAATGTGCTCTCAACTGAACTTTAATTAAACAAACATTTGTTTAAATAATGTTAATATATGGCAGTCCAATTCAAATATAAAGCCTAAATGATAGCAAAAGACAGGAGGGAATGCCAGGTCTAATGTATAACTAAAGAAACAAAGAACTAAGATAACTAATAAACAAGTGAAAGAAACTAATTTAGACTAGTCACTATTTTCAAGAGTTGAAGAAATTAAATATGAAATGAAAGCCCGCGAGGCACAATGGGAGGCGGCATAGAAGGGCCTTAATATTAACAAGCATGTCACCCAAACAACTGCGAGAGCTACATGTGGACAGAAAAATCATGTGAAAAGAAAGTGGTGAAAAAATAGCCCCAAGTACCATTTTCAACGTCAATCTGCTCTGCACTCACCTAAGTAATTTTGGCTCAAAACCAAGTGGCCTACAAATTCCAAAATATGAAAACAAAGACAATCATGTCTTTAGAAACAAAAAGGTCTTCCCTAACTTGTGTCCATTTCTGTGGTTATACTGCAGTGGTATTATGGGTAAAGGTGTATCTGAGACAAATTACTGTACTGCACTAGAATCTCACACAATAGAGTTGTTCCAGGCAAAATGTTCAATTACTGTAAAAATGCTCCACACGCATTCAATAAATGTAAATTGTTTTTTTGCGGCGATAGATAACTGATCATATTAGAAGTTAGAACCCAAGCAAAAATCACCTGCTGGTTGCCACAATATGAATGTAAGTTAACCTCGACAAATCCACAGGTTGTAACGCAAACACAACTGAACACACAAGACATGAAGCTCAGACAAAGTGGGAAGTCTTCCTCTCATTGTCACGTGTCGACATAAAAAGAATGGAAACAGAAATGACAAAACGTGTGATGGTAGTCGACATGAACAGCTTCTAGCTTGAATAGCACTTGGTTGCAGGCTGTTCATAAAGTGGCACAATTGGAAAGACATTTTAATTTACTTAAGCTGACAGGATGGCAAGAGCAAGATGAGGAAACAGAGCACTGTGCTGCATCAGAACTCCTTAGCAAATTGAGCACAGCAATGAAATAGCACGTTAATGTACTAAAAACCAACACACACAACTCACAACAATCAGTTATTTTTCTACATATAAAAACAGTTAACAGGACTTACTGTGCTCTTGTTGTAAGACTGTGTAGTTAGGACACAATCTTGTTTAATGCGAGTGCATCAAGTTCAACATTCCCTTCTCCTGAAGCTCTTTTACCGGCCTACTGCTGCGGCTGCTGTGTAAAGTGTGTGTCCTGTAAGAGGAGAGAGAAACAGTGAGGAAAGTCGGAGGTGGGGCAAAAAGGCAGACTGAGATAGGAAGGACGTGCAGGGATATGCACGATCCTTTATCCTGGCGTATATCATAATGTACACCTGATTGATAATACAACAGAGTAAACGTGAACGAGAAGTATTCACTTCCTTTAAAGCTATCAACATTTCAAATTACAGTGCAGCATACATATTTCACACCAAGGTTATCATAACAGAATGATTTTCAGCACCCCTGACTCCAAGCTTTCAGGTATTCTTCATTAAGAACTGAGGTCATTATTCAGAAAATCTCAAATACGGACATTCCTTCCTTTCAAAAGCCACACAGGAGAGAATGAGCTAAGATTCAAACCCTGAACCCTGAGGTAGCTGTGCTAATAACTACTCCACTGTTCTATCATTTTGAAACATTTGAGAAGGTGATAAGAAGTAAAATGTAACTTGACCTTTGATAAGTTATAAAAGACAAGTAAAACGTACAGCTAATCCACTGATTACTGATATGAGGTATGATGATTTGCGCGACAGTGATTTTAAGTTTTGAATTACGATGTATTTTTACCTAATTATTTTGTGTGAATTGTGAATTTAACCTTAGCAGCATTTAGAGGTTCCACTATAGGTCAGTGTTTTCTCAGGCAAGCAAGAGAGGATTAACAAGTACACGATCATCCTCAATTCACCTTAGCAACAGCATTTTTACTGTATTTAGCTTCAAATGATCTAAATGGGGAACATCCACAATGTTATAGATAAATTATTAAAATGTTGTCTCATTTTCATAGTACTTACTGAACATTCAATCAAATTGCTCAGATGTCATCTTCACTGCTTCTCAAAAACGTTATCCATGTTCTATGGAACCTGTCCTCATTCGGCTTGCATATGAGTTGAAGAGTTGCAGCTGACACTTTTGTGTATTTATTGCTTGTTTTTGTGTTTTTATTTGTTTAGTTTTATATATTTCCAAAAACATGCAGTGCATGTTAATTGAACACCACAAACCAGGGGTTTCAAATTATTTTCTTTTTTTTTCACAAGCCACATTGGAGTTATGGTTTCCTTCGGAGGGCCATTATGATTGTGAACCCAAATGAATGTATGATCGCCTCATATTATATACACACAACAAATTGATAAATAACTACAGTAGCTTTGAAATCAGAGACCAGCTAGACCTGTTAGTTCAAATATTATTACATTTATTTTAAAAGGGGGAATTTGTAAAAAATAAATAAAAAAAATGCTTCAAATCTCACAACATTTTTGAAAGTGAAGACAATTTGCAATTACGGTAGTTTACCAAGAAACATGAAGTCAATGCACATACGGTAGGCCACAATAAATAATGTGGCGGGCCGGATCAGGCCCCCAGGCCTTAACTTTGAATTGATACCCTTCCACAGTCAGTGGACATAAAGTAGATGTGAGGGTTGGATTGACAGCAGATGCGCAATGTCTTCTGCGTTTTTGGCCAGGACTTTTATCTTCCCATTTTCCTCAGTCACCTTCACGCCTTCATGACATACTGTAGGTGGCGCCAGTTGGTTCTATGACCAGCCGCCTGTCCAGTGTGCTAGGATTGAGCCCACACTTTCTTAAGCCTCTTTTTTGGACCACCAGCTAAGCGATGTCCTAACCTCAGCATGGCCATATTGGACCTTACATGGGATTTGGTCCTCTGGCATCCTGATGAGATGGCTAAGCCATCTAAAATGATGATGAGAGATTGTGGCCTGTATGCTCCCGCTGTCAGTTGCATCTTAATATCCATAATCCTGCCAGGTTACTTTCAGTATGCACTGCAGACATTTGATGTGAAAGGTTTCAAGTTGTTTAAGATGACGACTGCAAAGTGTACATGTTTCACAACGGTACAAAAGTGTGGGATATGCACACTGCAGTCTTTGTTGTGAGTTGCAAGCTGTTCTTTGTGAAGACTCGCTCCCTTCAGACGCCCAAAGGAACATGATGCCTGTTCTAGCCTGTTGTGTATCTCCTGAGCTATATTGCAGTCATACGAGAGGATGCTCCCAAGATATTTGAAATGTGGAACAATGGCAAGGAAGGGGTGTCCGAAATTAGAAACTTGGGAAGTTCTAGTGGGGGATTAGATGACCAATGGCAGATGATTTCTGCTTTGGGTATATATTAACAGACAATCCCATTTGGTTGTAAACCCTCACAGCAGTTGCGATAGTAGCCTGCATTGCTTTTCGGTTGTGTGCCACAGCGCACAATAAGCTTGGCAGTCATGCCTTCATGAAATTGATGCAGGATGTTTGTGAATTTTCTGGAGCAGTCATAAGTGCTAGAGGACCTCCCAAAGGAGGTCACAGTCTACTGAGTCAAAGTCCTTTGTAATGTCCACAAAAGCAACAAACAGGTCTTGCTTCTTTTCACGACACTTCTCTTGCAACGATCTTGAGGTGAAAATCATGTCCATACTCCACAGAACTCCTGTTCTACCTGAAGCCACACTGGAAATCTAGGAGAAACCCCTCAGTGATGTTGTGGACCAGTTTGCGGAGCAAACCCCTTGCAAGCACTGCTGCAAAAAGCAATATTCTCCAGCTGTTCCCACATACAGATTTATCGCCCTTCTTCTTTGTTGGTGATGCTTGTGTCCCACCATTGATGGGGGACACTTTCTTGCGTCCATATTTTAACATTGAACAGATGAATTGCTTGTCTGCACTGGTAGTCCACCTCTGCTTTAGGATTTCAGCAGGGATAGAATCAGAGCCAGGGTTTCACTTTCTGAACCCGGATTCCCCAACCCTGGTCTTCAGCAAGTGCTCAGTATCACCAAGTCTTTCTGCTAAAACACGCCTCAGGTTGTTATGCACCTCTGCATTTCTGAGTTTACTGAAATTTTGTATTTTTTGGGTGGATTTTTTATGAGCCATTGGGCGTACAATAACATGGAGTTTGGTTACAATCACTCTGTGGTTTGTATCACACTCAGCTCCTCTCATGGGCTGAGTGATGTGACCATCCCTGATGTAAAATATTTTCACAATGATGTAGTCAATCAGGTGCCGCTGCTGCCACAAAATCATGGGTCACCCCGACTTGTCTTAAATGCACAGAGAAAGCAATCAGACGTCATTACCCAACCAGACATGCTGAGGAGGATGCAAAGTACCAGGGAGGTAAGAGAGGGGACCAGGTCATCAATATTGTTAATGAAGAACAGCTAATATTATGGAAGGTTATCAAAAACTTTTTAGAAGATTGGATATGTTGTAAAAAAAAAATAATAATAATAATCTTTAATAATGGAACCTCTATTTTTGTGGAATACTTGATGTGGCCCAGACACACCAAGACTATCTCCAGCAGTCCCCACATAAATTGGGTTTGAGACCCCTGAACTAAATAATCTATGAAGTTGTAATTAAGTTAAAACTTATTGCTACATACAGTACGAATTAATGTACACATTGTTTGGGTTTTTGTTATTTGTGATTGTTTTTTTTACTGTGCCCATTGAGTCTAAGAAGTCCTGATTCAAAATGTACAGCTTACCAAATGTGTCTACCACAGATTTATTCCACTCACAACCTCTATTCTGCTACATTTCAAGAATTATCTACTTTCTATTTCAACTGAATTATTCAATAAATTATTCCACCCTCAACCGCCATTTCACTACATTTTAAATAATTATTTAATTTCCATTTCAATCAAATTATTTAACAATTACTTTGTCCACACATTTGATGGAATCGAAGTTTTGGTAATTATGAACGCTAAAAACTTCAGACAATAAGGGTAAGAATAATAACTAGAAATAGTTTTGTTAGTGTTTTTGATGATTATTTATATTTTATACACAATTGTGAATCAGCGCTGTTCACAAATAGTTATAGTGTGTGGTTTAATACATGACAATTATATTATCTATCCATTCATCCATTTTCCAAACTGCTTATCCTCACGAGGGTTGATATGTGTTATAAAAATAAAAATAGCTGCTTTTATGAAAACACTTTAGCTTGTCAAATGATAGCATTCAGGTACAGAACTACGGCAGTGCAAAACACAAAACCATAACACAACAGCAAGTTCAAATTTAAATAAAAATAAACTTTTTTGTTTTGCTGTTATAATTACTTATTTATTTTTGTGGTTTGCACGTCATGGCCACTGTACAGTAGCTAAGGCAATGCAGTTTTATTTCTACAGCACATTTCATACACAAGACAACTCAATGTCCGCAAGACAAGACAAGTGGCAAAAGAACTAGCTTACGCTTACTTGGGTGCAGCCGTTAGCCTTCCAACCTACAAAACGAAACAACAGCATGACGTATGACCGACATGTTGGTAATTCACTTTTATTAATGTTGCTAGAAAGAAGACCGTTTTGGACGCTGGCATGTACCGTGTTTCTCACACCCACCCAGCACTTATATGGAAATTTCCCCCTCACAAAGTTAGTCGAGAGTAAGAAAGTGAGCTACACCGAGCCCAAACTTTTTTCAATCTGTAACATGTCACTGGGTGTCTAAAAACAGAATGATGTCAATGTCATACTTACATGTTTCTTTAATTCGCGTCTGTTGTGGGGATACAGTCAGCGTTGAAGTTTTCTTCAGTAAACGCTCAGCTGTCACTGCGGCTGGTTTGCTTTGTATTGTATTCCATCTGGTCACTGTTGGAGGGCATTATGGGTAATGTCGTCTTTTACGCAGCACGACGAGTACAAGTCAGGAAACTACAGATAGATGGATGGATGGATGGATGGATGGATGGATGGACGGACGGACGGATGGATGGACGGACGGACGGACGGATGGATGGATAGATAGATAGATAGATAGATAGATAGATAGATAGATAGATAGATAGATAGATAGATAGATAGATAGATAGATAGATAGATAGATAGATAGATAGATAGATTTGTAATCCTATGAGACAAAGTAGATTTGCTTGCTCCATAACAAAGTTGTTGGTGGTATAACTTGAGAAATGCGCTATTTGCAGTGAGTGGTAGCTTTATACAAATGCACAAACACGTAGATAGATAGATGGGAAAATTCCAGTATCAGGAATTATTTATTTCCTCCGCTGTCGACCTCTAGTGTTACTAATCGGAATGACAACGTACCCAAGTTTTGTTTTTGTTGTTTTACTTCATGTGTAGTGGAAAGGGCTTTGTTGCAGCTTGTTGCTGTTGTGAAAGTGAAATATTAAGATGAGTTAAGTTACCTAGCTCCGAGCAATTAACAATAATTTAAACTTAACAACTGAGTAGATGTTAAAGTCAATATTTATTATATATTCAGTGTAAGGGACAAATAAAACAAAACTTTTTATTATTGCATCTACGTCTTAACATTCAAATGAATTGTGGTGTGATATTTCTAATGTGTTTTTTTTTTTTGCATATATATATATATGTGGGGGGGGGGGGTGCGCGCGTGCGTGTACGTGTGAGTGTTTGTGGGTGGGTGGGTGTGTATACAGAATATATATATATTTTTTGCTTCTTTTTTTTTTTACAATTTTTTACTTTTTTTTTTTTTTGCTTTTATCTTGAATCAAGAAGTCAATCAACACTGCAAACATCAATGAACTATGGGAGCATCTCCAGAGGTCAGCTGTCTAAATGGTTCACAGTGAGCAGGCAACACAGCCACCCTTGTGTGTGGTCACTTTGTAAGTAATGATTAATAATTCACCACAGTCTCCATAGATCTAGCTAGTGGCTTCAGGCCACTTCCTTTCCCAAGGACAATGGGACCATTTCCTGCGGGTGCGAGGCAGAAGAGTAGAAGGGACAAAGCAGGCCAGTTTTATATGGGTGGGTGTCCAATGAGACAAACGTGATTTGTTTATGATCTGTTTTGTTTATCTGTTTGCACAAGCACAGTTAACTGATTTTTTTTTCAGGTTTACAGTATTTTCTTAAATCTATATCCATCCATCCGTTTTTCCGAACCGCTTATTTTTCACATGTATATCTCATCTGCCTGACTGCATTGCTGCTGACACAATTTACATATTGATAGAATGATGACTGTCACCAAGGGCAACAAGAAAACATTAAGCCAGTGTGGTCGCAAGACCAATCATACTGAGATAAAGCAAGATAGTGCACACACATAATGATTTTTAACATCTTCTTATAAGTGGTTGAAGCAAGCGGTAATAAAATGCACATTCATTCAAGAGCTGCTATTGGCCACAGCTCACACCCAGTCACTCCACACACTGACTGCTTCCCTTAAGCTAACCTACACAAAAAAAATAGATACAATTGGAAATTGGAGTGATGTTTACTTGAACAAGCATTGTACAGTTTTTTTTAAATCAGAAATTCAGCATTTTAGAAGAAGACTTATGAAGTTAATTTGACTTAATAGTAAATTATTATTATTATTATTAATAATAATAATTTTACAATTATTATTATTAATAATAATAATAATAAATTGACTTCTATTAGTTTGTTTTAAAAACTACTCAATTAAAATTGCAATTATCTATTAAATATTTTCACAGAATTTTAATCTCTTTACATTATTATTTTCTACTAATAACGAAGAAAATTGTAAACAGGCTTTCATTGGTAGCGCTTTAACACTACTCTTCTTCAACATGGCGGCCCACGAGGGTTGAGGAATGAAACCACAACCTTCAGGTTGCAAGACTGGAGGGGCGCATGGCTAAAGTGGTAGAGTGGTTTATCTCCCAACCCAAAGGTTCTGGGTTTAATCTTCGAATCTCGTGACCATGTTGAAGACGAGGGACTGTGTGAAAGCCCGTTTAGTAGAAGCCCAGTTAGTAAAAAATACTAATGTAGAGGCCAAGACTCTAAACTAATATGCAAGTAAAATTTAGCCAAAAACTCTCCTTATAAAATTGACTAGGTTTATTCAACTATCACTCCAATTTTTTTTCTATGTACTCCTACCCTTACATCTGAAATGTTCATTTGTTCCTTTGAGCCTTTGTTCCTGTTGTTTTCCATCTCTAAAGAGGCACACTTGAAACGTCACCAAAGAGCATATTTTCTCTTAACACAACTATATACAACTATTTACAAGCATGCTTGGATTAAGTGTGTGTCTTCACCATCGCTACAAAAACACATGATGCAAATCATCAATGGTATCACTCTGCATTAGTAATTCCTTTCCCGACTGTAGTGAGTCACTTTGCTTGTCTGGTTTCGTTGTTACTCCACTGAGGTGTGGCCTGATGATGGCGAGCACACTACTTGTGCATCACACACCGTGTCAGCACTGCCTCGAATGAATGTATGCGCTGTTGTCTGTTGTAAGCGAGACTCTAGCGCAGGGGTGCCCAAGTTCATTCCTTGAGATCCTCTATCCAGGGTTTTTTATGTCTCCCTCCAACACACCTGAATCAAATGATCAGCTCATCGGCAAGCTTTGCAGAAGCCTGAAACGGATCTTGATCATATGAAGCAGGTGTGTTGGAGGAGGGAAACATCTCAAACATGCTGGATAGTCTAAACACAGCATTCTGATTAATATTGTGTTTTATCCATCTCAGGGGGTGGCCATTTTGCCCCTTGCTGTGGAATGGAAATTACATCACTGCTGCTCATGGCTTAGGTAGTGACCAGTCACGGCTCAGTTTGAGAATGTGACATGACCAAACTCAGAAAACAGGTGAGCCGTGATTGGTCATTACCTAAGCCTTGAGGAACTATGATGTAATTTTTCAGTTGACATGCAAGTGGCAAAATGGCCGCCCCCTGAATTGGTTAGAAACAGGTGGACGATGATGCTTAAATCATATTCCACACATGCAATAATTATCAGAATGTTTGGACTAGTGAAGACGCTATAGAATATATCCTCATACATAAAGAATATTTTTGGGTCGACTTCCCCTTACCCTGAACTTTTTTTTGTGACATGTTAAAAGATGGGAGCTGGTGGTTTAGATCAACACAAACAGCTACTTAACGTTTCATTTTAGGTCATTCGTTTGTGTCTAGTCAAGTCACAAAGATGAACAGTTGTCAAAAAAGGGATTTGAGTGTAATAAACATGAAACCACGCGGTAAATACAGTTTTGCCGAGGTAGTACTGTAAAAAAAAGTACTTCCAGTGAACAATGGAGGCGGCGAAACTAGGGTGGGGTCGTTGTGAAGTGGGCGGAGTCTGCTTGGAGGTGACGCCGCCACTTGGTCTCTCGTGCGTTGGGGTGAGTGAGAGTGAGGACGTTGGCTTCCAACGGCAGAGCTGCGCGGAAGAAAGAAAGAAAGAAAGAGTGGCGGAAAGTTGCGGAGAATACAAGCAAGTGTGCCGTCTCGACGGAAAAAATAAGCAATTCTTGGAATACTCTCGAACGCTCGTCGGTAAAACTTGGCAGGTGAGTTTCGCCAAATGGACATTTCTCTTACTGTGCTTCTGTTGTTGTCTTTCTACTTTCCGTGAGTGGGTAGCTCGAAACTACGTGATATGCGGTTACATATCCTTGTCACGCACTTAGGTCTTTTCGAACAATGCATTTCTACTTGTTGTATATCTCAAATGAAGCTTTATGTTCTGGAGCCTTCCTTTCATTTCCGCATGGCTCGCACTGGCTACTGTTTGAGCTGCAGTCTTCGACACTTTACTATTGTTTTTCTCCTGTCACAGTATACCAGACTTCTCTTTGTTGTATCTTTTTTTTTTTTTATGTTAGGGCCCAGTATCGATTTTACGTGACGTAACTTGTCAATAAAATCCCACCGTAGTTAACACTGGCAAAGTTCAGTCTTCGCGCGTGCGCGTGAGGCAGGTGAATGAGATGGTTTCAGTACTTTTTATTTTTTATTTTTTAGTACTTGTCTTGCTGCTTTATCGTACAGAATAGTGGAGCTGTATGCCTTTTTTTTTAACGTCTCAACAGTTTTTCCGTGCAACATGAGAATTGGATGTACTCCCTTTGTAGCTATTTGTAATGTTGATGGGTATGTTGGGGAAATGCCATTGGACAGAACGAGGTTTGAGAGGGGAAAAAGAAAACAATGAACAGAGGAAAAACAACACAAATCTATAGCATCACATTGATTGATGATGATTAATGTAACGTTACATAGGTTCCAGTTTGTAGACTCGAACTATAGTTTACAGAAGAGTACTTACTGTACCTGTCAACAACAGAATAAGGTAATAGTTTATGGAAATTAATATCAGGGCTGAATTTGAAAACCAATCGAATTGTGGACCCCCTCCACCCCCCTCAATATTGTGATTTAGATTTAATATGTGATTATTTCAAACAATAAATACATCTGTATTATAATATCCAATATCAAATTTATCATACCTGAATGTTTTGGTCTTTTGGGTTAGTTAGTCCTATGGTAAAACAAAGGCAAATTAACCACTAATTAATATGACAGTTTATTTATCCTACTTAAATTATAGTTAACTTAGTAAACACTTTGATGTAATCTTTTAAGTATTCACTATGACATCACACGCCAGAAAAGTGTGGTGTAAACAAAAATCCATTCATCCACTATCTGAACCGCTCAGGAAGTCCAAAGTCATAATTCAGATTACAACAATAATGCAAACAAGTCTGGCTTTATCACTTGAATATTTCATGTTTTATGAAACAATTATGTAAGGATGTGGACTGCACTTCTTAGCACTGACCTTATCTAGTAGACACTATTTAAATAAATAATATTACTGTATATAAAAAAGGTAGGTTTTACTACCGACTGACGAAAATGAAGCAGATGTATTTGAAATTGAATTCTACTATATTATGATGTCATTTTGTGGATGTAACATGTATATTGTTCTCACTAAATTCTGTCATCGAAACTGAAATGATGATTTGACTCCTGCTGGTTGATCATTTAACAACTCTTCAAGTGAAAGTGATGTCGGCAACAAAAGCACCACTTTGGAGAAAAATATATGTTCCTTTTTCTTGTTGTTTTGGGCTCATGGAAAATGTGATGGTCATTTTAACCACCAAGACAACCACAGTAAGGACAATAGTCTGGAGATTAACTTGTTTTCAAAATAATGGGAGCCACTAAATTAAACCCCCCCACATTTGACCCCAACAGCTAATTCCATCCATATCGGGAGCGTGACATATCACTAATGCCTGACACTAAATAATGAATCATCCCTTAAATGGTCTTACTACAACTCCTACCCACCCAGACGTCTGCTGCCAAACTGGCCTTGATATTGTTGCTCCAGGCTTGACAAGAAAACAATTTTCCAATCCTGCTTAGTGGTGGCCACGGGAGCACACATTCCTTTCATTTAGCTTCATGAGTAATTCCACTGAAATCAGCATCGAGCCGAAATTACTTTCATCTCATCCAGCGTTTTCGATGCGATTAAGTCATGTTGCATCCAACTTTTTACATCTGTCGAAGGAAACTCTGCCACGGTTTGCCGTGTAATGAGATTATACTAGTTTTATCAAATCATATCATCTTTAGTGGCGTGAAACACAAGCCAAGCAGTACTGTTGTTCTTTTGTTCGCAATGTTTGCAAGCGACACCATCACAAAATAAGTAAAAAAAATAAATAAAAACATCAGCTGGACAAATACTTGGGGTGTCAATAAGTTTCAATATGTTTCTCCTGTACAAGCCAACCCTTGGCCAAGTGGTGCAGCAGCAGAAAAGCCCCCAGTCTGAAAGCTACACCCGTCTGCCCTCAAAGAGGAAGAGGGGGTAGATGGGTGCTGGGAGCGCAGTAGGGGGTGACTTGCTTTAGATTTCACAGATACAGCTGTGGTGGCACAGTATAATCTCTCCCCTCCTGCTTAATTCCCTCATACTGTCCTACATTAGCAGAGCAAGAGGCCAGGAGATCCTTGGGTTTATAAATAGGGCTACACTTTGCAAAGGGGATTACTATATGGCATGTAGCCTAACCTCTTTGTTTGCTTGGAATAATTAATTTTCCTGTGGATTCAGTATCATTCCCCCTCCCTTGTTGGTGTACAATAGTGCGAGAGTGGGTACGTTCCATGGGCTCAGTTGCAGCCCAGCGTACATGTCGCGTGGCCTGTTCTGGGTTTGCATATCACCTTGCCTCTGCTGTTCCCATAGAGTAGGAACGCGGAGAGATAAAGTTTCTGGATGGCTTCCAGGCTTGACTCAACTGCAGGTGGTTTTATCCACATCAAAGTAAGATACAGGGGGAGGAATGCCTGATTCAATTATTTTTGATCTCCCAATTTCATTAATATCAGTCAGATATTACACCTCAGGATTTCCAGTGATGTAATTAATTTAATTTAAAATTGTCTTTCATGTAAAGTTAATTAGTAGAACTTTAGTTTGCCTAAAGCAAAATCTCTGTCCAAAACACCGGGCCATCAGTCTGACAAGCCACAAATGTCCACCTCTGCTGTTTTCTTCATTAATACATGATCATTGCTGTCATTACAGGCCATGTATCTATCCAAGCAGGAAGGCGTAAACTTGATGCTGAATGTTTTGCAGTCGGATGATTTGATTTGTTGTTTGACCCCCTTTTATTCCTGGTACTGAACCCCGGAATAGGAAATCATACCAGCATCTCAAAGATGGAAAGCTGATTTTACATACATACATTACATTTGTAACACCACGGCTGAGTTCACATGTCATCACGTTTAGTTTGAGCAATTTTTGTTTTATTTCAATATGTGTTAGATAAGTATAAACTGTTTATTTATTTGTTGCTATGGTTTCAATTCTAGCTATAGCTTTGTACTTATCCGCTGGACTGTACTGGACTCCAGCATTGCATTCTTTAGGCTGCCATTACACTTTCACTCTGTCCTCCTAGACATCCCCCGTTTGGCTCTATTGAGATTGTATTCTCCCTGAAAAATTCATCATCTGTCACATTGCCTCAGTGTGCAACCACACACTGATGCACAACAGTGTGGTAGTGGTTTGAGCTCAAAGTGCTTGTCCGTTCCCATACATGGTGCTGGCCACCATACTTGGCCTGTGAATACAAACGTTTCTGCTTCTTTGGTTGCAACCAATAGAGACACTTGAATCCCAGGTTGTTTTTCACTGTGTGACAGCAGTACTGGGACAATACTGCTACTCTTTTCCATTCTTTAACACAGTAGCTCTCTGTGTTCAATCAAATACTTTGTTCCTCCTCTATTGCTTCCGACCTGCAACCCAACAATCGGTTGGCGTGGGACATAACTCCAAATGCTAAATTGCACAAAAATATTCTTAATCTTACATTTTTTTAATTGTTGTGGAATTTAGTCATTTGAATGATGCACTGCTTCCTGATAAAGAAGAAATACTTGCAACATCACAGCTGAGTTGTCAGCTTTCCAGTTAATAAGTGAGACGTCATAAACGAATGATTCAAGGAATACACTTCTTGGTCGATTTAATTAATCTCATAATCTCAACAATAAATATTTCCTTCTTTTTTTTTTATATCAATCCAAATTGGTTTCTAAAGCACGTAGTGGGTCTAAAATGAAATGACGAGATCTGGCAAAAAATGGATGATTCACTGTAGTGGGGGCGAGCGTGGTGGCAGAAGTGCCACGCAAAAACTCCACTGGGGCTAGATGGCTGGAACTGAGCAGCGCAGAGCAGAGAGGGTGCTAGAGAACCTCTTTCCTTGAAGCCGGCTGCTGCAACTCGCAGAGCATAATTCATCATCCAGTTTGTGGAGAAGAACTTGTAGTCGGCTCCATGTGTTGCCATCCTTGTTTACCTTAAAGTCTGACATGGCTCCTACCCGGAAGCTCTGTTTCAGGCTGGTGAAGTGATATCATTGTATTTTTATGAGACGTACACGATAGGAATCCATTGTTACAACATCTCACACATGGAAGAGTTCCTAGGCTGTCACGGGCACCGTTGCTGTTAACTTCAAAGACATAAAAGAGTTCTGTGAGCTACATGTACTGTATCTTTATGGTAGGAGAGGGAGTTACACATATTTTTGGGTTCAAAGGGGAGTGTCTGATATACTTGAAAGAGTTAAAAGGCTGACTGCCTGATGTGAAAAGTATCGTTTTGTTTTGGAGAGTAATAGCGACACAACTTGCCTTTGTCTCCTTTTCTCATTGTTTACCTCATCTCCACAACATCTTGTTTTCTTAATTAATATTGTTAGTGTTAGGACAGTTGGAGGTGTTAGGAGTCTCTTTTACGCTTCCCGTAAAAGACTCTTTTTCGTCCTTTTTTCTGTGTCACACAAATTGAGTATTTTATGCGTCACACCAGATGCTGCAGCTCTGAACGTCATCAATTTCTAATATCTGATTGTAGGCTTTGTGAAAGCTAGGGATAGCTCGATTATCGTCACTGATATTCATCATTTTGACAAATATTGGCATTGGCTTTTTTGAAGAATCTTACAGGCGATATTAGATCAATTTAAAACTGTTAACTTCAGTGAACTATTTATTTAAATTTTCACTTAACTTTGTAATAGAATGCTGCTGACCCTAGGAACTTTCTGCACCTTCTGTTCTTGTTTGAACTTGGATCAGTAAAAATTAACGTTTCAGATATTTTGAAATTTTGGAAAAATGTATTTACTCCAGAAAACAATAGGGAGCTATTTACTTGTTTCAGTGTTTATTTTCACGTTTAATGTGCATGTTAACGTGCCAATGACTCTGGGAGGTCGCTGAACCTTTTGTTAGAATTTTAGAACAAAGAAGTCCATTGACTAAGATTAGTGGTCAAAAAATATGCTTAAAATTTTTCAGCAAAGCTAAAAGTTGGATTTTGTTTTTTTGTTTTGACGCCAATATCTTCCCTTTTTATTGAAAATGAATATCGGCTCCAAATATCGGTTATAGGTGTCCTTTACTACTAATAATCGATATCAGCCCTGAAAAAAAAACTATTGGTCTTGTTCTAGTAAAAGCGCACACAAAGTTGTAGCCTGTTTGGGTAAATTCTGGCATTTATGGGTCTGTGGCAATTTTTGGTCCCTCTGGATAAGAGAGACTAGGTTGAGGGACTAAGAAAGTTGTCACACACACCTGAGCAGTTCGAGAAGTGGTGCCTGACATTGTCAAAAAGGCAAGCTGGCATTTCTCCAGCAATATTTGGGTTTGGGTCACGGCAGGTCTTGAACCTCTCTCCAGCCAATTCTTAGACTCTAGCGAGTTCATGCATTGTTTATTGATTCTAGAGCCTCCGATGTTTTGTATCCATTCATAGCAACATATGCACTGACAAAGCTGGATCATCTAGCTAATGATGATTTCAACTTCAAACAATCAGCAGTGCTTAGTCTGTTTCACTCGTGCCCCCTTTTCCACCAAATTGTACAATTTGGTACAGCAGGCATTTTATTGCAGTTTCATTGTAAAGGGCCCAAAAAACGACCACCATAAACTTTCCCACTTTTCAGTATTAATTCACAGGGGTTCTGGACAGTTACAGTGGTATTGGCGATACACTGCTGAAAACGCAAGCCAGCTCAGGATTTTCCTTTTGGTCCATACCGTACTGTGGCAAACTGAACTGAACTTAGTGATGGTAATAGATGGGTCTTGAAACTGACTTCAGAGGGTGTTATTGTGGCTTTTTTCCAAATGCAAACTTTGAAACAAACTGGAACACAATAGTAGCCCACGGATATATATAATGTGACTGTCTTGGGAACCCTCGCATGAGCCGTGCAAATCAGGCCAAATATACTCCTTCTCACCATTTCTGTCCTTGTTTATCACCCTCATGTAATCTGATACTGCACAACACATGGGCCCCTCCTCTGAGACAACTTGGATTTCCTTTGATTCACAATAGAATGCATGCCACGCTATTTTCCAGCCACCAAACTGCTTCTATTGGCCACAGTCAACCAATTTTAAGTAGCAGTGAATTAAGTGACAGAAGGGGCTGCTTACTTTATTCATTGGTTTACAGCTCTGCTTGACTATGTTGCTGGGAATGTTTCCAGATCAGCCAAAGAAGGGGAGCGAGCACTGCTCTAACTGCCACTTTTCAACGCATTTAATTTGTGTGTTGCACAACCGTGCATCAGAATGTCATTTTCCATTCTTTCCTTGTGCTCTTGGCATTTTGCTGTTGCTGTCATCTGGTTTCCATCGTCTGTTTGTTATAGTCAATTTACAAAAACACTCTCTCACAGTGTTTTCATAAAGTTAAGGCCAGTAATTGTGAAACAAGCCCACTACAAGATTCCCCCATAAGTGTGCGTCTATATTTTTGTCTATCAACATTTGCTAAATAAAGTACACTTTTGTTTGAATAAATGTCTTTTCTTGGATCCAACACTGCTGTTAGGTAATTTCGACCATTTCCTGTCACCCGCCACAATGAATCCATTAGCTGTGCATCACTTCACAACCTCCCATATTGATCAATAACAAACATCTATCCAGTTAACCCCTTCCGAGTCCATTATATTTCTGAAGCTGCTGTTGTGCATAAGTTAGGCGTGTGAGGCTTTGGGACTAGAAAGGTTTCTGGTGTGTTAAGACCTATCCTCTCTGGAGAGCTGATACAGATAAAAGTCAGTCTGCTTCAGCCTGTTGCTATGTCAAGAGGACTGGACTGTGTGAGTGTGTGGTGTTGCGGTTAAGTCATCGTGGAAACGGTTTAAAGTAAGAGATCTCTGTGTTGCATGTCATGGGGTACAGGAGTCGCGTGCTTGTGCAGCCAGACGATATGTCTAATACTTGATCTGTTTTTGTGCAGATGGTGCAAGCATTACAGATGTGTGGTATTCTAATCTGCTTTTTGCATGTCAGTCTAAACATGACATTAGCAAGCCTGTTAAATATCAACACCAAATGAGGCGACTCATTGGTTAATATTAGGTTTAATATATGATTTCTTGTAGTGGTGGTCAGGGGAAAGCTGTACTTTTTTTGTTAAGACATTTACACACAAAAAACACATTGTTGAATGAAAATGGTGAGTAGTTAAACGGAATGTACAAACAAAAATGTGCATGCAGGCATTTTTCATACCGAAAACAAAAATGGTGTAAAATTCTAAACCCACATAGAAGCCCACAAAGGGAATTCCAAATCCCATGTTAATGGGTGTTTCTTTATTGACTTTAGCCATGGCATGCATGTTAAAACATTTAGTATTTCAATGTTGCTTTTTGCAGGGCCTCATGAACGGGGGTCTTTCTGTATGCAATTAATAACGCAAAGGATAACTTTGCTGTTTTGAACTAGACCTTTTTTGTTAGACAATACATGATACTAATATTTAATAGCAAATGTAGCTTGATTGCTCTAAAATTGGTGGGTACCTTTTTGCTTTGTTGTATTTTACTAATTTTGTAAAGAAACTAAAATATGCTATTTTTATGCTAAGCTAAATTAAAACTATTCCCCTCATATATTTAGCATGGCATCAATTGGTTTCTCAAGCCAATAACAAGCACTATACCACATGTATGTTTAAATTAAAGCCAAATCTAAACCATGCCGGAAAAACTTTTGAACAGACGAGACAATAATGGTCAAGTGCCATGTTATTTTCGCACATTTTTGCCAAAACCGTAGGAGTGTGAATCGCAAATCATTGCAGTATGTATGCTGGGATCCACTGTGAAGTCGAACCAGCATTCATCTCCAACCCCCTGGGCCTCCTGCCTGAGCTGATTCATTCCTGCTGTGACAGAAAGAAGCGCTTAGGCCAGCAAAGTCCAAATCTGGCTCACTGGAATGTCCTTTATAAGTACACTCGGTGTGGAAATACACGTGTGTGTTTTTTTTTTTCTTCTATAAAACTTTATAGCTAATTTTCAACGCTTGAGTGAGGCCTTCGAGTAAGATATTAGGTGTATTATTCCCACACACCGATGCCACACCCCTGTTTAGAGTTTGTCACCGCTGGGGAGTGTGGAGACACTCCCTGTCTAGCATGCCTGAGTGAAGGGGGAGCAGTAAAGGTTGTCATGATTTAACACATCACGAGCATTTCCATTGTTACTGAAGTGTCTCCATAAATTAATGAGCAAGCGGTTGAGATTAATTTAGCAAGTGAGGTTTGAGGAGGGTGAAGAACATGAGCACTGCACGGTCCGAATGTGTTATGTCTGTGTGGAATGTCACGGTAGCGTTTCAGCAGCGCTGCTGAACAGCGTAAGCCAAGCGTCTCTGTTGCAACTTGTTCACCTGCAGCTTTCACTTAACATCTGGCCCGCTTTTACGTTCCACTGAAAAGAAGCCACTCATCTCGTACTGCACTTGGAGGACATTGCTTAACAAGACAGTGGGAGTTTTCCTTCTTGTGGATTACTGAGCAATTATGCATTTTGGTAATTGTGCTGATGGAGCAATGTACAGTGAGAGTGAGATGATGCATCACTTATTAACTGGAAGATGGCAAAGTCCACTCTGAAGTACACACGAATAAACTTGACCGTTGATTTTATTATGTTATTATTGTTTTTAGCTTGGGCCATTTTGTGCACATGCAAGGAAGCACTTCTTTTGACATCAGATGTGCCAGCAGATAAAATCCCCAAAGTGGATCCATTGGCCATTCTAAGTTTTGGTTACCTAGGTGATATGCGGGTGTGTCGCAGCATTGCAACAGTTCACTGAACCCACTGACGACTCACCCTAGGGAAAAAAAACAACACACAAACACACTCACACAAAATCTACCCAAGGCTGGCCCGGAATTACAGGAAACTTGTTGTGTTGTTTCCAGTGCGGTTTATCAGTAAAATGTTTCTGTGGATGAATATCTCTGGGTTGATAAACAGACGTTGGTCACTTACCACCTAATAGGCAAGAGACCACACCCAGTCAGAATGATTTAGACGCATATGAGTCATTACCTTATCATGTAGCATGTTACTGCAAGTAGTCAAAGGGGCCTGGTTAGGCAGGATCTACAGCTCGACACAACGGCTGAGACAGCGCTCCAGGCGGCTGGAGTCTACAGAGGGAAAACAAAATAGCTTAATACAGTATGTGTTTGTTTATAAATTAAAAACATTGTAATTTTTATGACACTCTGCATGAGTACTGCGAAACCCACGTCAAGTTGGGAAAAACATGGCTCCCTCCAAGTATTGATTCAGTCTGAACTTGTCAGCAGATGTATGGCACGCGAGGTGGTGGTATTTAAAAAAAAAAAAAATCCAATTTGTGGGGAAGCATTTCAGTGTAAATTTGTATCTTAGTAAGAGTTTTATGAAGACATCCAAAGTGTGAACTGTTCGGTGTCCGTCCAAGCAACTACTTTATTCTTTGTACTTGCTAAGTTGTGCAATGCTGAAGAGTCAAAGACGAAACAGCACAGTGGAGGCATTGTGTTATCAGTCAGAAGGCTGAGACAGGCTGCTATTAAAAATGCAGATGTTTCTATGATGAGGAAGGATTCTGTGGTGGATAATGTCGCAGCTGCAGAAATGGGCAGGAAGAAAACATTCCTTCAAGCCTGCTATTTTTTCTTCAGGCTTTTTTATATGATTAAATAAAACAATAGGATAAAAATAGGAATCTTGTGTAAACTCGAGAAATGTAAGAAATTTGTTGATGCTGTTGTACGCTGCGACAAGAAGCATCGGATTTGTGAAGACGGGAAGTCTTTACATCAGACGTGCTCTGACAAATGTCTGTGACATCAACTGGAATGCTGATAAAAGATGATTGCAACATTTTCAAAAAAATCCCAGGGATGTTGTCTGTTGCGCTATTTCTGTATATTAGTCACTGTCAGAAGTTTCTGAACAGTATGTTGCAGGCATTGGTGAGACAAGCTTGGGTGCGACGTTCACATCACGCATTTCACTTACTGTCTTTTCACATGCACACACTCACACACGCACACTGACCCAAAACCAGTCGGGCAGGTTCCTGTTTGCGATGTGTCAGCTCCCACAACTTTTTGGGCGTAGGCCTGGGGTGAAAGGTCAGCAAGGCTAACTAGCACTAGCGTTCCTAATTTGCAGAAGCCTGTAATCTCTATCTCGCCTACTTCACTCTACTCCCCCATGATTTGCTTTCGTTAGCTGAAGGGGTGGGTACATCTTTCTGGCTCTGGCATTCACATACACTCTTGTTTGAAAAAAAAAAAGTAAGAGCTTGTTTAGCCGTGTGCTTGTAACACGGATAAGTTGAAGTGTGTCGTCATTTATGCCGAGCAAGTACTTAATATCCAATAATCATGTTCTGTTTGTTTTTTCTTTTAGGTTTTTGACTACACGAGGCAAGGATGTCTATGAGTAAGTCTCATTTTGAGTTCTTATTCTTGTCTTTTTTTGTGTTTCAATGGTTCATTCATTTTTGGGTCTTTTGGGTCAATTATTTGATGAGGATATCAAATATTGATGATGGTGATAATGATGCTCCATCCAAGTCATAATATCATTTATTTACTTTATTAAAAGAAGCTAAGAATAAAAGCTGCTTTGATAAAATGTCAGTTTGTGGTTGGTTGGATTTCAATTTAAAGGAGAAACAAAATCCAACCTACGTGCAGCAGAATAAATGATATTTCAAAATGAAAGTGATTTGTACTGTGTACTTGACAGTGGGTGAACTCGATAGCGGGGTCACAAAGGTGACGGAGTGGCAGGAGACGAGGTACGGGATCGACTCGGGGATCCAGTCTGGAGCCAACACTGTCAGAGATGATGATGGAGACTTCGGCACCTCCAAGCAGTACACCATGACCACCACTGTCACATCAGAACCGGCCGGTATGACACAAAAAGCTCCAAGCATTTGGTCCAGCCTTTTGGGTATTTACCCTGTATACATGACGAGCGTCGTCATCCATTTGCAGACTCCCAGTACGTACTGACCAGAGGCCAGCGGGTGCGGGCCGCCATGTTCCCAGAGACGCTAGAGAACAGCACGACCATCTTGACTTCAACCCAAATGGATCCGTCCCAGTTGACCAATGTCCAGCGGCTGGCGGAGCCCTCCCAGATGCTGAAGGTTGCAATCATTCATCTGATCAACTACCAGGATGACGCTGAGCTCGCCACACGTGCTGTGCCTGAGCTCACCAAACTGCTTAATGATGAAGATCAGGTACATGTTACTGGCCAAGCAAGTTTATTGCTCACATTCTGTAACTATTCGGGTCTTCTGCGTGGACAGTAATTTACAAGCCATCGGTTGGTCAGTTTCTTTTGGAAAGGGTTTCTGCCAGCCAAAATCTAATGTAGGCTATGAGTGAGCTTCAGATACACAGACGCTCGAGTGAAGGGAAAAAGAAGTGGAGCATTTAGGGTGTTGTAACACTGACACTTTTACTGTTTGCAATGCTTCCTCTCATGACTACTGCACGTTTTTTCCATCTCTGACTTGATGTGCACAGGATCGAGTGAGAAAATCCATCGCTTTTTGCAATCTGTCAGCTGACACGGTTCAATAGCGCACTGTGTTAGCCGTCAACTTGCTACCGTAGCTCGATGTCACTTCCGGTTTTCAGCTGATAATGATTTCGCCCAACATGGTTTTTATTGTTCAATTCTTATTACAAAAATTCAATATTAATCAGAGTACCGTGTTTTGGCTTGCGCTAAAGGCACTCATACAAGTACAGTAATTACACCATAGGTCTCAAACTCCGGTCCTGGAGGGCCACAGTCCTGCATGTTTTAGAGGTTTCCCTCCTACAATACACCTGATTAAAAGGATCAGCAAACCTGATAACAATCCTGATTATTTGATTCAGGAGTGTTGGAGGTGGGAAACTTCTAAAACATGCAGGACTATGGCCCTCGAGGACCGAAGTTTGAGACCTAGGAGTTTCTAAAAGCAATTTATTTCTTTACATTCTCCCCCAAAATTGATTTGATATATGAGGAAACTGAAGTACCCGGCAAGAACCCACAAGGAGATTAGAGCCTGGATTTGAATCCATGAACTCTGAACTGTGCTGCTGCGTAGCCAACCTGTCAAACAACTGAAGAATAACACGTTTCCTTTTTATTTTCACCACATTTGTGGTTTTGCTAATAAGAAAAAAACTAATATCTGACTGTACCATAAATGAAACTCTAAAGGGAAACAATGCGTGGACATCAAGAAATGTATTCCCCAAAAATACAAAGTGCTTTACACATCTAAACTCTTTAAACAGTTCACATTTAAAAATAAAGAACGCCAATAAATCAACTTCAATTAAACCTAAACAGGTAGATGCACATTTCAGGTTGACCTTCGAGTAACATATCGGCAGTTACTTGACTGACGTTCCTTTATGACCAAAATGTTACGTTTCCATTGCCCCCAAATGCACACTATTCAGGGCGAACATTAAGTTATTTGCTCGATGTGGCTTGTCAGAAGCTTCTGTTCTGAAAGTTCCCGCTTCCTTTGAAAGCCACGTCTCGCAATGTTGTGACATAAGTTTGAGTAAAAAAAAGTAGTCTGTTTATCATTCTTAAAAAGTGTGGGAGAACAAAAATAGTACTTTAATTAACGGCAATTTGAATATGGCCGCCCTGTAGTATTTGCAATCCTTTGAATTCTTATGTCAACAAATGGAAATGTTGGTCTTTCCACCAGGTGGTGGTCAGCAAGGCAGCGCAGATTGTCAACCAGCTAACGCGCAAGGAGGCATCCCGCCATGCGCTGATGCAGTCACCCCATATGGTGGCCGCGGTGGTGCGAGCCATGCAGAACACCAATGACATGGAGACAGCCAGGGCCACAGCCAGCATCCTCCACAACCTCTCTCACAAAAGAGAGGGCCTGCTTTCTATTTTCAAGTCTGGTGGCATCCCCGCACTTGTCCGCATGCTCAGGTACTCAATGCATGTCTTTCACTCACTTTCACCTGCACTTACACTAGCAGTTTTATAATATATGAAACCATTAGTGGACAATCATTTCCTGTTGTTTGATCTTTGCTGTTCAAAAGTTTGTGTAGACTTGTGTAGCACATGTAAAAACTTTCCTTTCACCTTAAAATCATTGGACAATGTTTATTCCTGGGCTGGATGTTACGACATTGCGTTCTCTTAGGGCAGGGGTCTGCAACCTGTGCAGCATTGGAGCCACACTCTCCTGTGGCTCCATAAAAAAAGAAGTGGAAATTCATATTTTTTGTACATGTTTATTGGGTTTTTTTTATAGATAAAATATTCTTCAAATGTAATAATGATTTAGATTAAAAAATAATAATAATAATTAAATATTCCCAAAAATGTCAATCCAAATAATTAAGTTGTCAGAAAAAGATGAAAAAGCCAAAAAAATCAGAAAATCTATTTAAAAATAAAGGAAAATGTTCAAAAAGTAACTATAAAATGTTAAAAAACAAAATTACCATAAAATGTCCACAAAAATGGAAAATATGGCAGAAAAGAATGTTCAGAAAATGACCATAATATGTAAATTTTCCGTAAAATTGCCAAAAATATCAGAAATTTTAGTGAAAAGTCTAAAAATGTTTGAAAAATCACGCACCAAAAACTAAAGATGAAAGGTAGAAGAAAATGAATGTCAAAGTACTGGATGCTGCATCTTTTTGTATCATTTGTGGTGCAACTCTAATTAGCTCTTGGGCCCTCAGTTCTCAGTACAGTATTAGACAAACACTAACACACTGTTCACTTCATCACAATCTTCAAATGTTTTGAGGCTCCAGACACATTTTTGGTTATTTAGTTGGCCTAAAATGGCTCTTTTGACAGGAAAGGTTGCTGACCCCTGCGTTAGGGATTTGCTTGACATATTAAACTTCTCACTCTGGTTTTACTGTCTGTTCAAATGTATGATTACCGCCGTGATTTGTATTTTGTTCCTTACTGGTACTTTATCCCTCCGTGATGCCCTTCAGCTCTCCCATGGAATCAGTGCTCTTCTATGCCATCACAACCCTCCATAACCTGCTCCTGCACCAGGAGGGAGCCAAAATGGCCGTCCGTTTGGCTGACGGCCTGCAGAGAATGGTCCCCCTTCTGAAGAAAAGCAACCCCAAGTTTTTGGCCATCACTACGGACTGTCTGCAACTGCTGTCTTACGGAAATCAAGAGAGCAAGGTGTGTTTGTGGACATCATGGTGCAAGTGCACATAGTACAAAGTACTAAGTACTCTTAACCTTTCAAGTACTGTACTTTAGCATGCTTGTGTATGCATGGTTTGATTTGGGTGTGGCAACTGTACACGGTTCAGGTTCAGTCAGGTTAGGGTGTGGTTCTGAGAATCAAATGTGTTATGTGAATTTATTGTGCATGCTTGGACAGGTCATAGCTTATAGTCTACAGACTGTAATCTTTAAACAGCGTTGTCAAAAAGCCAAGCAAAATTATTTTCCATAAAATGCACTTCATGTCTCTTCACGTATTTGTATCTCTCTCTATAAATCCATATCCATATATGTCTTTGTCACAGCTCATCATCCTCGCCAACGGGGGTCCCGAGGGTCTTGTTCAAATAATGAGGAACAACAACTATGAAAAGCTGCTGTGGACCACAAGCCGTGTCCTCAAAGTCCTGTCTGTGTGCCCCAGCAACAAGCCTGCCATTGTGGAGGCCGGTGTGTGAGAAATGTCTATTCAGTGTGCGCAAACACCTGTGTGCATAAGCCAGTCATGCAGGTGTGGCGACTCTTTGTTAACGGAGACGCGGCTAATGGCTCGTCGTGAACCGCAACGTTCCACGACGGCACACTTTTTTATGAGATGGTGTGTTTGTGAGCTGACGCATGCCTGTGTTGCCTCCAGGTGGGATGCAGGCACTGGGGAAGCACCTGACTGGCAGCAGCCAGCGCCTGATGCAGAACTGCCTCTGGACACTCAGGAACCTGTCTGATGCTGCCACCAAACAGGTGCCATTTCTCTTTTAGTGTAATGTTCCTTTTTGCAGAAGCCACCGGAGGCATAAGCAAACTAAGCTCCTGCTGAGGGCCACCGTCAACAATTAACAGCCATTAAAGACTGGAGTATTATTTTTTTCTTTTCGGGAGGAGTGTTGAGAAAGAACTTGAGTAATATAAAAGTTTGATTTTTGGCTAAGCTTTTGTTTATATTTACATTGTTTCAGGACTTATTTATTCAACTTTATAGTGTTTTTAGGCTTTGCACAATCAGCATTTTTATTTTTTATTTTTTTATAAAGATAACCATGCGATGGACCAATCTATTGAGTCTATTTTAAAAACTCGTTCATTTGCTGTACAGCAAATCCTCGCTAATCCTTTGCGAATACAGTTCAATACAAATTTGCATATACAGTCATTTCTGGACTACAAGCCGCTACTTTTTTCACTTGCATTCGACCCTGTGGCTAATACAAAGGTGCAGCTTATCCATCAGATCACAATGGCGCGCATTATAAAGAAGCGCAAAAGCGTCAGGCAGAGCAAAACAAACCAAGTGAGCCCAAATACAGTAGGAGAGCCAGAACGAGAGCGAGACAATTTGCACCCTCATTATGGAAAAGAAAGTAGCGGGGAACCCAGTGTGGTAACATTAAAACACCTGCGGCTTACAGTCGGGTGCAGCTTACATGTGTAACAAACTCGAGTACAGTATTCCCCAAATTTAGCTAGCGCGGCTTATAGCCAGGTGCGCCTTATAGTCCAGAAGTTACTGTAATTGTTTCCCACTGAAAAAAGTAATAACATTTCAACCCTAAAAATTCTCCCGAAAACGCTGATAATCATTCAATACACAGAAAATGGAGGACGGAAACCTGACACCCACCCAGAATTTGTATTATTATTATTTTTTACAATATTGGGAACAAATCTGACTGAATATGCATAGAAACATTGAATTATTAACAGAAATTCCCTAGTGTGAACAAGGGTGATGTAATGCCTTCTATTGCGGCTCTGATCAATAATGTCATTGATTGATCTGCGAATTATGTCGTTACAACCGATCACTGATTTTGCACAAAATGCAAATTGTCTGACTATCCAATCCAGCAGATCAGATCTGTGTAAAGTCTATTTGTTTTTAAACCATTTTTTCACTTTGTTTTAGGTATCTTTGTTCAGTTACATCATTATGTCAGATTTTGACATTTTATTGTTTATCTTATTAAAACTGTTTATCGAAGTGATTTTATTTGTTCTTGCACTTTGTTCTTGCTGTTGCAGCTTTTTAAGTCTACTTGATATATTCACCCTCCCACTTATTGTGTAATTAAATTTATTGTACTCCTTTACGGGGAAATTCAACAATTTAATGATCAATAATCAATATTATTGGTAGACATAGAGGGCCTCTAAAATACAATTTTGCTCTGCCCCCTAGCCCATAAAAATAGATGAGGAAATATGAATCTAAGAACCCTCCCCATCAGATAATCATCATTTCCTCCCGTCACAATATTTCTCTCTGTGGTGGTTCAGGAGGGAATGGACGGCCTGCTGCAGGTTTTGGTCAACCTGCTGAGCTCAGATGACATCAACATGCTGACCTGTGCCACCGGGATCTTGTCTAATCTCACCTGCAACAACGCCTACAATAAAACTCTGGTCACCCAGAGCAACGGCATCGAGGCGCTGATCCACGCCATACTGCGCGCCGGCGAGAAAGAGGACGTGACCGAGCCGGCCATCTGCGCTTTGCGTCACCTGACGTCGCGCCACCAACAGGCTGAGGTGGCCCAGAACGCAGTGCGGAGGCACTACGGTATCCCGGCCATTGTCAAGGTCCTCAACCAGCCCTACTACTGGCCAGTTATTAAGGTAACGGAGCAGTTGGTGGGAATTATAAACAAACTAAAATGTAGATGATATAGAATATTATACAAATAGAAAAGAGGTGGCAAATCCAGGTCCAGAAAGTAAAAACCCTGCCACAGTTTGGTTTTAGCCCCTGATGCTAACTAGCTAGCTTGCTAGCTCCCTAGCATGTAAATGAGCACCAATGGAGCTAGCTAGCTAGCACCTGGGGCTAAATGTCACAGTTTGCCATTTAGCCCCTGATGCTAGCTAGCTAGTAGGTAATTGAGCACCAATGGAGCTAGCTAGTTAGCACCTGGGGCTAAATGTCACAGTTTGCCATTCAGCCCCTGATGCTAGCTAGCTAGTAGGTAATTGAGCACCAATGGAGCTAGCTAGCTAGCACCAGGGGCTAAATGCCACGGTTTGCCATTTAGCCCCTGATGCTAGCTAGCTAGCAGGTAAATGAGCACCAATCGAGCTAGCCAGCTAGCACCTTGGGCTAAATGCCACAGTTTGCCATTTAGCCCCTGATGCTAGCTAGCTAGCAGGTAAATGAGCACCAATGGAGCTAGCCAGCTAGCACCTGGGGCTAAATGCCTCAGTTTGCCATTTAGCCCCTGATGCTAGCTAGCTAGCTCGCGCCCTAACAGGTAAATGAGCACCAATGGAGCTAGCTAGCTAGCACCTGGGGTTAAAGTCAAACTTGGATTTGCCACCTCTATACACAGGTCAAATACAGAGTTCAGGTTTTGGTCTACAAAATTTGGAGGGCCGAGTGGAAATCTTGTATTGCACCGGAAGTACATTAAAGCCTTGTTTTTCCCACAATGAGCAGCGGTGTAATTTGTTTGTTTTCCTGTCCTGAAGGCTGCGGTTGGTCTGATCCGTAACCTGGCCCTGTGCCCGGAGAACCAGGCCCCGCTGAGGGATGCGGGCGCCATCCCCCGCCTGGTCAACCTGTTGCTCAAAGCCCACCAGGATGCCCAGAAACACGGCCCATCTAACAAGCAGACCTACCAGGTACATGAGCCCAAAAAACTTTTAGCAGCCTCACATGATGCGCATGAATATTCATCTGTTGTCGCGTGCGTTGTCAGGACGGAGTGAGAATGGAGGAGATAGTGGAGGGCTGCACAGGAGCTCTGCACATTCTGGCCAGAGATCCTGTCAACAGAGCAGAGATTGCCAACCTGCAGACCATTCCTCTTTTTGTTCAGGTACCACAAGCCAAAAAAACGTGTCTTCTCTTTTGCAAGGCTCCCTTTTTGTTATTCTAAACTCTCGTCCCGCTGGCCAGCTTCTCTACTCGCCAGTGGACAACGTGAAGCGTGTGGCGGCGGGCGTTCTGTGCGAGCTGGCTCTGGACAAACAATCAGCTGAGGCCATCGATGGCGAGGGAGCGTCTTCTCCGCTGATGGAGCTGCTGCACTCGGACAACGAGGGCATCGGTACGACGCTGAACATTGAACATCACGCATGTAGCACTTGTTGATGAGGCTTATTTTGCTAAGGCGGCACATGCTGTGTATATATATGTATACAGCAGGTGCTTAAAGAAGCTGCCAAAACTCACTTAAGTTGAACACGGCCCAGTACAATTGATGATTTTAAAATAAAATAACCTGTATAATCTAATACTCTTCTGTTAAAGGGAAAGTCAAACAAAAAATATTTTCAATATGTTCTATACAGCCAGATTAGTCTAAACATTCTGATCAATTAATTAATTGTGTTTGTGGAATATGAGTTAAGCAGAAAAATCCACCTGTTTACTATCCATCTCGGGGCAGCCATGTTGTCACTTGCTGTCAACTGAAAATGACATCACAGTTGCTCAGGTAACCACCAACGGCAAGCTGAGCTGTGATTGTTTGTTACCTGTGCCCTGAGCAACTGTGATGTCATTTTCAGGTGGAGTTTGAACATTATCTCTAGTCAATCTGGTGTTTGTGTTATTACTTTGGCTAATGCTAAATGATATCTTGGTCCAACAGCTGTAAACATACAACGCACTCACCATTATCCAACTTTTTTTGCTCGGTCCTAGCAGCTATTGGGAGCTGGCTGTGTTACATGTTGCCTTTCCAGTCCCATATTGTAAAATTGGAAATAGGATGTCAGAAAAGCTCAGTTTGCGTTGGGACTAACCAGGGACCGCAGCATTAGGTTAGTAGGACAATATTTCCCAAGGTTCTTAAACATAGAAACAGGAAAACAGACGCCTGCTAGCGAAGATAGCGAACTATGGCACATTTTGACTTGCATACAACTTGTGAAATTCTTCACATTTTTCAAATTGTAAAATTCAACTTGACCCCAGTCTCCACAAATATGTGTACTGCTGAATTTTGATGTGGACGTGTCTGCTGCGTTGCGACTGGAATTGCTTTCCAAGTATGGGGCAGTCAGTAATCGCACATTCAAAAAATGAGTGTCGTTAAAGGAACTTGAAATGAACTGAAAATGAACGCACCAATTTTGACACCCCTCCTATAAACCTATCGCTGGCAATAAAGCAGAGCTAGCGGAGCACCTTGTTGAAGTCTCCTCTCTGAACTACTGCTCGTTGATTTCCTCATCAGCCACATACGCTGCCGCGGTCCTCTTCCGCATCTCGGAGGACAAGAGCGCCGAGCATAAGAAGAGAGTTTCCAGGGAGCTCACACACTCCATGTTCAAGCACGATCCTGCCGCCTGGGAGATGGTGAGTGTCCAGCGGCCACATGGTGACTTTTGGACTGTATGTGTTGAATTTGCTTACCTGACCTCACCTGACCTCTCTGCAGGCCCACAACAGTGTCACCATGGAAGCATCCTACCAAGACGGTGAGCACGTGTGACTGGAATTTGCACACACAACATATTGCTCAGCATCCACCGCATGAGCAGCCCACACATACGCTGTGACATCATCAACACAAGGGGCGATCTTCCAGTAAACACTCAGCCTCTCTCTCTTCGCCGCTGCAAACCGCGCACACTTCTGTTTCTTCCACCATCACAAACACAGCAGCCGCAGCTGGCGTCAGTGTCAAGGTGGAAAATGTCTCTCATGTCTTTGCAGAGCTGGACGCTCCTTTCCAAAACTTTGGCGGCTACGCGGGTGACATTCCCATGGACACCGTAGACGGCAACTTGATCCATGATGATTATGGAGGCAACATGGTCTACGACAGACAGCAGCAGTTTGAGCCTTATTAGAGGTCAGCTTGTCTCACAAACAGCAAGACAGCTGGACCGTATGCCATAAATGTGCTTGTCATTACATAACGCCGCTGCTCTATTGTACACGTGTACTCAGTTTGATTAGAAATCATCTCTCGAGGCATAAACAAGGAATTAACTCGTTTGCTCCCAAAAACGGTCTATTTTAAATATGACCATGCTCCCAAAGACGTATTTAGACGTTTTGTTGTTAGTTTTTTTTACATACAGAAGGATTTGATGCAGCCTCTGACCTCTTCAATAGGTCGCTTAAAGCAATGGTAGTTATTATGAGAAAAAAAACAGGCAGCAGGTGGCAGCAGAGTATAAGAGATCAACCAGGGCCATGTTGCAACAAGCTCTTTTCCCCAATGTTTTTAACAGATTTGTGAATAATGATGAAACTTGGCTATATTCTAATGATAATTGCTGCAAAACGGAAACAGATAGAAATATACTTTTTTTTTCCTGATGAAAGAAGAGACTAATCTTTATTTTGGTAGGTTCCATGTTTTTATAGCAATCGAACATAATATTCTGTGGGCCTTGCAAAATTGTCAAAATCCAGTAAAGCAGCCGGGAGCGAAGAGGGTTGCTTCATTGAAAATGGCTGAGAGTGAATGAGTTAAACATAGCAACAGATTTCAGTAGAGTAATATTAGTTCTGCAGCTCTGCTTACCTTTGGGCTTTGAGCCAGCCTTGGAAACGAGAGATGTTTTAGCCAAAATGGCCAGAGAAAAATTTGTTTGGAGGTGGTATTATGAAAATTTGACAAATTTAAAATAATACAGATAACAAAAGACTACTTTACATGCTCAGGTACTCCACAGACCCAACTATACAAACATTTACTGTGAAAGCAATTTTTTAAATAATGTCCCTTTAAAAGATCCCTCACAGCACTATTTGCATATTTCTAAATGACAGCTTTTAAAACCATCGTTTGCAAGGTGGTTCAGGAATTTATATTGTTGTCATGGTAACACATTACATTTTTCAGATTAAAGACATCCACTCAATATTTTCATTAAATTTTTTGTAATATCAAAATTCACCTCGCAACAAATAGTGAAATATCGCAAACTGTGTTGAAGATGATGGAAAACGCTTCTCTTAAATAACCTCCCAAAATATTTTCCTTCCTATTTTTAAGGTTCTTTCATTCTCATCTTCTTGTTTCCTTTCCACAGATCCAAAAGAGGAGAACCGTGCAGGAAAGCGTCGCGTGAGAATGGAACAAAACATCTTGATTCCTTTTGTTTGTAAAAAAAAAAAAAAAGAAAAAAATGCAATTATCACCGAGTACGGGACTCCTAATCTTAACAGGGCTTACATATGTTTTATATTCTAACATTGCTGAGGATCATTTACACACGCTTAAAGAAGGTTCTAAGCACGTGTGCGTAGTTCAAGAGTTCAGAGTTCAAGTGTGTTCGTGTGTGTGCGTGTTTCTGCTTTTGGGTGGCTAATCTATGCCAAAGAGATTTCGTTTTGTGAAGAGCACATAGATTGCTTTGTTTCTTCTTCTTTAAAAAAAATAATAAAGAAGAAGAAAAAGACTTGTTGGCAACACTGCCGCGGGTGTACCAGTATGAACCTGCTCATCTTTCTGTTTAATGCCTTTAAAAGAGTCGTTTTTGACAAAATAGCGCCAACTTTCTCCCGCTGTCAGACACACGGTGCCCGAGTTTGCCACACATGCAGAGAAACAAACGGGGGAGGAGACACGCCTTTTAGAGAGAGCGCAGAAATGGTTGTTTTTTCGTGTTTTTGTTTTAATCATCTGTTTCTCACATTTTATTCTTTTATATTTTATGGGAAAAGGAATGCATACTTTGCTTAACGCGTGTCTTTCTGATTTAACCGAAAAGAAGAGCTTATGTGTGTCTAACTATTTACGATTTGATGTCAAAACTCTGCTTGACGCATTAGTTCAATAGATTGACTGATTTCTTTTCTTTTTTTGTGGATTTAATATAGTCGGGACGCCAGCTGGAGAAAACTACTGACAGGGAAATTTGTACTTACTAAAGAGTTTTTACTGAAATTTTGTTAAATAAAGTTAAAGGATATATTAAACCTACCTGTCCATGTGTTTTGTTTGAATTGTTTTGCGAGTTGGAAAAGAACTGAATGTCTTGTTTCGGCTTGTGATCAACGGCTTTTTCATTGACAATGACGCAATGAAAACAACTTCTTTAGTTCTCTGTCAAACACTATCAGCTCGCTTTTAATTGTGGGATACATAAGTGCAATAATTATATACTGTACATATAATACATGCTTTTTGTTGTTGCAAATTGTGAAAATACTGTAACAGTTGACAAATGAGCCACTCGGCACTCATTACAAAGACCCTCATTGTTTATCAAGTTAATGCTTTTAAATTGATTTGTCCCATAATTAGACCTTGTCCTCGGTAGCAATTAATTGATCTAAATTGTTGTAGTGAAACAACCAGAGGGGCAAAAAAAGGAAATAGTAGTTTGTAGTTAGACATCAGTTAAAGGGGACACAAAACCCCAAAAATTTATTTTACAATATGTTCTACGTAGCCCCTCCCATTAGTCTAAACACGGTATTCTAATTCATCTTTAATTTGTGGAATATGGATTAAGCAGCAAAATCCACCCGTTTTTATCCAGTTAATCAGGCAGCCATTTTGTCTTCACCTGCTGTTGACTGACAATGAAAATGTGGTCACGTGACATTCTCAAGCAGAGCCATGACTGGTTGTTACCTCAGCCCTGAGCAACTGTGATGAAGTGATGTCGTTTTCAGTCAACAGAAAGTGACAAAATGGCCGCCCCCTTGAGATGGATAAAAACGTGGATTTTGCTGCTGAATATTATTGTAAAGAAAATTTTGGGCTTGACTTTCCAATTGACATTCACACCTAACGACAATTTATTATCTTCAATACACCTGCCATGGGAGCAGCTGGAGTGCACGGGGCGAGCATGCTAACTCCACACAGGAAGGCTAGGGTTCGAAGTCCTCTGTAGCAAAGTTGGCTACAGTTGTTACTTCATAACTGTGAGGTTGTATTGTCTTGCATCATCACGTTCCTGTAGAAAATGTTCCACACATGGCTTGTGTGACTGCACACACACTGCAGCAGTGAGGCGGCGCTCCAATTGTAGCAACATTCGACTCCACCTTTAGATGACGTTATCGAACATGTGCATGGACTGCATGATGTTCTCATCCTACAAGAGAAGCGCATAATCTCTTAATGTGTTCACTCAACTTGGAAATAAGGTTTCCAAACAAAAAAAATATCCACCTTCTGGCACGTCTCCAAGAACTCCTCGATGGTGACGACGCCGTCGTTGTTCTTGTCCATTTTCTACAAGGTGACACACCATCAGTTTTAAAATGTATTCACGCGTTGGCACTGATTCATTGGAGGGCGAGGCACCGTGCTGCCCTCTATTTGTTTCCAACCTGGAAGAAGCGTTCCACGTGGTCCTTGGGATCGCTGTCCCTCATGCAGGGGTACGTATACTTGCCCATCATGTCATAAATGGAGTGCATGATGTCTGTCATCTCCTGACCAAAACAAGTCATCGCCACAAGCTGTTAGTAACACACTTCATTAAAAAAAATTAATCCATAAAAAAACGCTTTTCCTGAAGGGTGCCAGCACCTCTCGAGTGATGCAGCCATCTTTGTTGAGGTCATACAGGTTGAAGGCCCAGTTGAGTTTATCTGTGATGGAGCCTCTGAGAATGATGGACAGACTTAGGACAAAGTCCTGCAGCCAAGTCAAAAATAAACAAAAACAACAAATGGGACATAAAAGAGAGAAATGAAGGCTATATTGCTGTTACACATTAAACCTACTTGGCCTTTAGTTTTGTTTCTCTTCTAAACCACATCCTGCATAAAAGCACACAAACTAGATGTGTCCAAATGTGACGCATTTAACAGGCTGCCTATAGCGCTTCAGTTGTGTGTTTTACCTCAAAGCTGACAGATCCGCTGTTGTGAGTGTCGAAAGCCTCAAAGAGGAAATGTGCGTACATACTTGTATCTGGAAAAGAAACACTAAATGTAACCCCCTATCACACAATTAAAGCTCTATTGTAATAACAGGGGACCAGGCAGGAAACACCTCCTTTGTGTTAGCATTAGCATTCATGCTAATGTTACTGTTCAGATTTGTTGATGGTTGGGGAGGTGATTCATGGGCGGATTTGGCAACTACGACTACGGGATTAAATGGTTCAAGTTTTACAGTGATAGTATTGGTTAGGATTTTATTCACATTATAATTATTAACACAATTATTTCGAGAGTAAACAACTGCTCTGTTGCTGGCTCTTCTTTGTGTGTGACATGAGGAAGCTAGTGTTGTTGACATGTACTGTATTATTGTTATTGTAATTACCGGTATTATCATCATCATCATCAGGATAACCCTTTTTAACGCCAAACGTATCATATTGAATACAAGACATTTTGAGCTCTCTATTTCATGAGTATAATTTTCCCCCTCATTAAAATGTTGATGTATATGATCTGAGACATGCATTGCACGGATAATCCATTAGGGGGCAGTATCATCCAGCTGATGGATTTTCCAGTGATCGAGCAAGATCGCCCCAATTGAGAAAGGAGACACCTATACTTATTAATAGCAGGAAATGTTCTTTCTGATTTTTGGAAAAACTAATATGTTTGATATATCTGTTTATTATTATAATTTTGACAGTTATAAAAATACAGGATGTATCAAATATGACACAAATCAAAAGTCATATGTGGAAGTTGACCCCCCCCCCAATACATTTTTTTTTGTTTGCTCAAAAGGACCAATAAATACTTTATTTACAAAGAATCAGAATTTTCTCTCATATATTTCATGGTTCAAGCTTTATTAACTCATTCACTGCCATAAATTCATAAAATAAAATAAAATAAAAAGATTATTAAAAATTATGGGCGACAGGCAATTAATTACATTTTTTAATTGTAATTAATCGTATGACTTCACTAGTTAACTCACAATAAATCTCAAATTTTAGATCTGTTCTAAATGTACAATGAAAAAAAATTCTAGGTTTTCATACTCTTGTTAACAAAAGAGGAACTAATGGAAATAGTTCAAATGAATTTATGACGTTTTTAGCCGTCAATGGCAGTGAATGAGTTAATGTACGAACCTTGCCACAATTATGGAAACATAACAGCAGTTAATGGATCTCGAAAATAAAAGAAAAAATTTAGACACCCGGGCTCAAATGCCGGCAGCAAACAAATGCTTGTAATATCTCAATATTAGAAAGAAAAACAACAACTGGCAATTTTACCAATAAATATGAAGTCGACGCACATGATTTGCCTCCGTGGGCCGCATAAAATGACGCGACGGGCCAGATCTGGCACCCGAGCCTTTAGTTTTACACCAGTGAATTAGCTACATTTTTGAAAGATTTTTGTATACATTTTTAAGACACATGGTGTGGTCTCACATTTGAAAAATCAGTGTAGGGTACACACATGATTGTTTTTTATCATAACCCTTGAAACAAGGTAGAGTTTGTTTCCAATCAAAATGTAAACTTTTTTACATACTATATAGAACAAACACTGTTTTGTTGTAACAAATGATGACTGGTTCTTTTCTTTGTCATTCATGTTGAAAAAAGACTCCCTAGTTCTAAAAGTACCAAAAAAAAATCCTCCCACTCATGTCGAATGTACAAATTCCCACGCTGAAAATCACAATGGACAGGCATGGCACTTTGGTGGTTTTGTTTTTTGCGGCACTCGTCTACTTCTTTTCTTTGCACATCTTTGTAATTACTATCTTTAAATGTAGACTTTGGTGAAAGTTTTCTTTTAGTCGTATTTTAAGAAGGAAGAACAGAGACTGTCACTGACCTCCCTGAGGGAAGAATTGAGAGTAGATGTTTTGAAACGTCTCTTCATTCACCGCACCACTGGGACACTCCTGGAATGACAAGATAAAAGATCCTCGCTCTCGCTTACAGGCAAGAGCGACATGTTTTGCCCACGCGACTCACATTTTTGAATCCCCTGTAGAGGATCTGCAGCTCTTTCTTGGTGAAGCTGGTCCGCCCGGCGAGAAGTTCGAGGCCCTCGGGTCGGCAACGCACCGCCGACGGCTCGGCCTCGTCGCTCGCGCTATCTGCGTTGAGCGGGGAGATTCAGAAGGCGTTATGGCACGGAAGATGCGGCGCGTGAATGACAGGATGCGGAGGGCGGGGCACTCGCTTTGATCGATGGAGCGGCTGGAGCCGGAATGGTAGCAGGGAAGAAGTTTGAGGAGGCGCTGCTTGATGGTCCTTTTGGTGGCTTTATTTGGCGGGTTACCTGGGAGGAGCACAAGTAGAATAGAGCTTCCTGTTTTGTTTAAGCTTTTATTTTGTTGTATATAGTGCATACACATTCATAGACCCTTATGCTATCTATTGGAAGAGCAGAAATAGACATAGAAAGACATGATTCAAAATCAATACATGATAAATGAGAAAACAACCATTCACACCATTTCGAGTCTTCAATGAATCTATCAGCATGTTTTGGGAATGTGGGATACACATGCACGGGGGGAGGCCAACATTTGAACCCAGAACCACTCAGCTCTGAACAGAAAATCACAACAATAAGAACCAATCGCAGCAAATGAGAATGCAGTATCTATAAACAGCACTGTAAATAAATAAAGAAAGAAAATTATTTTGTTGGCATAAAACAGTAAATTAAGTTGGAAGATCTTCTAAATGACAACAACAATTGCTCCAAATTATTTTCACTGAGTTGTTTTTACTTGTACAGTATCTTTAAGTTGGGCTTCAATTAAATTTTGAGTTCTTTCAACTTTGTTTATTTATTAGAGAGTGGGCTCACCATCTACATTATAGTATCATTAAACTACAACTAACGCTTTTATGATTAAATATGTGCAGTATTTAACAGATTTTTGTTACTACCGGTAAGTGAAAAGTAAACATCAAATCATAAAACTCATTAAAATCAAGCAACCTTTTCTCTAGCAAACGTGACCAATAATTTATAAATACTGCCAGCAGAGGGCACTGTTGCTCCATAGCGCAACAAGACAAACCGCGTGGCCAATTAACAGTTTTTTTTATGATTGAATAACACTCAAAACAAAAGAATGACATAATTTTTAATACCTTAAATCCATTAGTATATCATGATGTCAGTTCCTCGCAATTCCCAAGCACTAACTGACAAATCACCAAACCCGTGAGCCAACACGTTTGCTTTATTGTTGACACACCAATCAGAGGTTTGAGCGCTACAAAAACGCATCAAGTGAGTTCACCTGCTTTCAATCCAAATGGAAGAAGTCAGAGCAGTGGCGTCACTATCGTTTTGCTAGTCCGAGTTTTGCTCCGATCGACCTCAAGGAAAAGACAAATGTTGACATGGAGTGCTAGCTCTGTGAGGATGAATTTAAAACCTGATATCCCAAAAGTGACTTCAACCAACACAGGGCAGAGTGAATATGCGTGGCAACACAAAGAGGCTGAAATCTGATTGGACAACAACAACATAAATCTAACAGACTCATACTTAGGGCCACACAGTGATGTTCCAACAGAGATTCCAACCCGTATCATCTGACTGTGAGGCAGATGGCTAACCATGCTACCCACTAATAAAACAACAAATCATTGTATACCTCTTTGTACTAGTAGGAGGCTAAATATCAGCTTTTCTGAGCATACTTGCTGATTGCACATGTGTGCCGCTATTATTCATCAAGAGCTTCATACAGCGATGATGTTTGCTGATGAGATGTCAATCAAACATTCAAATACGGCAGCTGCAGCCGGGTGGAAAAGCACATTTAAAAAAGGGCTGACACTTATCTTCATGACGCAGGAGGGCCAAAATGATGCCCTCTTTTTTCTCTTTTTTTGGGGGCTGTCTATTGAACACAGAGAGAGGAGAAAAAGTTTCCTTCATTCTTTCTCCTGGTAGCTATATATATATATATATATATATATATATTTTTTTTTAGAAGAGAAGATTGATCACCCTAGAAATTGATGACATCACACAAGGGCTGCAGGTCCCAATGTGTCTAACAGTGCATGTTGTGGCTGGACACAATTAACAATACAAGCACATTTAGGCTTGTGCACGTCCATAAAGTGGTTCGATGTGTTTCCAAAAGACATCTCCCTCAAAGATTGAACTTGTGCACGCCCTCGGGCTGACTTTGATTGTTTTAATCAATTTCATTGTATGCGGCCCACTGAGGAAGATCAATACACTTTTCTCTGCTGCTGCTGCTAACAATATTAAAATACTCTTAGCCACTCTTTTAACAGCCAAGGATGAGACACCAAGAAAAGAGAAATGGGAGTAAAAACCTAGAGTTGGACACATTGGCAGGGAAATAATAAATGAAAGTTGAATTATGGGAAATAAAATTTCAACAATGTAAATACATGACAAAAGATTATTTTTTCAAACAAAAAAACAAAGTGTCCTGTACGTTGATCTGATTACATATTTAATAAATACACTTTCAAAGATTATTTTAAACTACCTTGAACATTGGAAAGTCCCTGGTGCATTAAATTACACTTTACCATGAAATATAACATAATATAAATATTTTAAAGTTTTTTTTACATATTTATGCACTGCTACTCCTTAACCCGACTGTACTTAAATGTATATATATATATATATATATATATATATATATATATATATATATATATATATATATATATATATATATATATATATATATATATTTAGAAAGGTTAATTTTATTTTGTTTATTTATTTATTTTTACATACTTATGCACTGCTACTCCTTAACCCGATTGTACTTAAATTTATATAATTTACTTTTTTTATTTAAAGGTTAATTTTATTTATTTATTAATGCATTCATTTTTACATATATATGCACTGCTACTCCTTAACCCAACTGTACTTAAATGTAAATAATAATTTTTAAAAAATAGTTTTGTTTTTTTACATATTTATGCACTGCTACTCCTTGACCCAACTGTACTTAAATTAATATAATTTACTTTTTTTTTTGAAAGATTAATTTTATTTATTTTTTACATATTTATGCACTGTACTTAAATATATATCATTTACATTTTTTTTAGAAAGGTAAATTTTATTTTATTTTATTTTATTTATTTATTTATTTATTTATTTATCCATATTTATACACTGCTACTCCTTTAACCCAACTGTACCATCTTTTTTAGAAAGGTTACTTTTATTTATTTATTTATGTATTTATTTATTTTTACATATTGATGCACTGCTACTTATTAACCCAACTGTACTTAAATTAATATAATTTAAAAATTGTTTAGAAAGGTTAATTTAATTTAATTTATTTATTTTTTACATATTTATGCATGACTTCTGATTTCAAAACTAGTTATTCACAAAATTTGTTGTGTACTGTTTATATTATGATAAGAGGATATACATTTATAACGGTTTCACAGTCATAACGGTCGTCCGAGGGAAACCGTGACTCAAAACAACCTCTAGTGCTCATTTGAGAACCACATCAAAATGTCGACGTGCCTGCCCTCAGACTTGGAGGTCGTGGGTTCAATACCTGACTGGGTCATACCAAAGACAATAAAAATGGGATCTGTTACCTCCATGCTTGACACTCAGGCAATGTTATCCAAGGGTTAAAAAAGTACTTATGCATTTGAAGAAAAATACTTTTAATGAAAAATTACAGCTTGGAAAAAGTCAACTATTTTCAAGACCGCTGTGGTTGATATGGGCATAGTATTACTTTCTTATTTTTGAAAATCTAACAGGTAAATTTAAGTAAAAGTTTCTTGTTCTTTTGGCAGATAATTTTGCTTATTTGAAGTAATAATTGTCTTATTTTATGATATTTTTTTCTACTGAAAATACAATTTAAAAAAACAAATGAATTGATTAAATAATTTAATTTAATTAACACTCAAGCGAAATACAGATACCTGAAAACCAATTTCATGATCAGGCCCCACTGCTCAGAGTCTTTTAGGAATCTCCAAACAAGTCCACTTGTGCTTGACTGCCGCCTCCTCTCACGTCACGATGACTTTCCAAACTCCCGTTTGAGCTCACGTTGATTTTCATCTGGGACGTCACGGCAGCTTAAGAAGGGTTAGGCCCAACTGAATCAATCATGTCGCCTCCGTGCTTACAGTAATCCTCACAGAAACTCCACTCACATTCTGGATGACCGTTTTTCTTACAACACACAGCTTGAAAATCACACACACGGCTGCCGGTTGTATGGTTTGTTTCAGACGTCACCGGCGTCTCGTAAGAAGGATGAGCTTTGGCTATCAAACCACATCAAAATAATCGATTGATGCTGAGACATGTTTAGTGTGGAGAGGAAAATGATGACTCGGCAAAGATCCAGCATCTCTAATGCATCAACATTTTTGAATAGCTCATGCATATTTTAAATACTGCCCGTCCAATCTGCTAGCTTGCGCCTCATCAATATTGTTTGCTGCTCTTCTGTCTATTACTTATGCACTGAAAATGTTACAGCTAAGTACCATGAAGTCCTAACGATCCAAAAGTGGTACAATTTGGAGTTTGAACTTTGACTCACCATATCACCCACTCCCATTAGCCTGATATGACTCTCAGTATATTGTTATGCCGCGGTGGCTCTAATTCATACAAAAGGCCGCTTGTGTTGATGCACCTGTTGACTGTTTGGTTAGTGAACGTTGAATGGCCGCCACGCCAGCATAGAAACCGACCAACCTGAAATGAAACCTCCATTGTAATCGTTCGTAAACCAGCCAGCTGTGCATACTTCTATTCAAAGATTTTGTATGAGTAGGCACTCAGTTATTTTTGGTGACAAAGTCTATTTTGGGACGATCTAAGCGGAATGATTAAGTGTGCTTGTCTTTGCAAGTATGCTAAAAAAAAAAAAAAAAAAAAAGAGGAGAGAAGTGCATCTACTGATCTAATTACACTCCAAACACACTGAGGAAAAAGACTGCAGATGACAAGAGACGCTGCAGACTTTTAGTTGATTTCTTGCTTTCACTGCACGCTCACTTGCTCATCTCATTAAGAACTATCACGTCCATATTTTATTAAGGTTGTGAACGCAGAATTATGGCTGCAAGTGGGTAAAATATTTGGGGGAGGTTTTTTCCCCCCGCTCTTAAGCGTAGTTTTAAAAATTGCAGACTGTATAAAAACATTCTTGCAAGGCCTACACGTGTCCCACATGCAAACTCCACACAGGAAGACCAAAGCCGAGATACAAACCTGAAGGTCAGAATTGTGAGACATCACTGTGTGTACATCACAAACTTTATAACTCAAAAGTTTTGTTCATTTTAAGTTTACTGTGTTCTTCAAATATGGACATACAAGAAAGATACACTTTTTTTTTAAGAATAATGTATTCACTTAATGTGAACAAACGACTTCTTTGATGTGACATTTGTGACGCAAAAGTTGATGCACATTGCAAGATTCATGCAGAATCATTATATATAATTGGTCCAAAATTTTGATTTAAAAAAATAAAAACATAAATACATACATACATACATACATACATACATACATTTAATAATAATAATAATAATGAATGAATACATACATTTAATTAATAAACATGTATGTATTAATATTTCTGATATAATAATAAGAAGAAGAGGAAGAAGAATTAATAAATTAATAAATACATACATTTCATTAATAAACATTTATTATTATTATTATTATTATTGGTATTATTGTTGTTATTTAATAAACAATAAATAAATAAATATGCTTACTATGCCAGCAACATATATTGACAGGGAAGACAGCAATTATGCTCTTCCATTAAATGTCAAAAGGTAGTGTGAATCCACTTTTTCTGGCATTTTTGTTCAGATGTTTCTTCTGTAAAAGCTGTGCCTTGACTCAACAAATGTTCAGGAAAAACTGCTGTAATGCATCACGTTTGAATTATAGTAAAACAAGATTATATAAGATTGCAACTATTTGTACCGTGTTTATTACAGTAAAAATCAATTAAAAATGTACCAACACCTTCTTTTTACACTAATAATGAGTGTGTGTGTGTTTTAAACCTCCTGGGAGTGAATTGAGTGGAGTAATTGCCTCATTAATTGAGAGATCAATGATTATATTCATCAGAAGATGGCAAGATGAGATCCACGTACCTGTGAGCGGGTCGTAAGATCGGTCCAGTTCCGTGGACTCGGACAAGCTGTGGTCCTGACTCCTGGACTTCATGGTTGTCCCTCAAATGTCCAGGTCCGGTGGCACTGCTGGACCTGCACACGATCTGCGTGTGCGTTCATCTCCCAAACATCGCCCAGGCTGCAAAGTGTGCAGGAGAGTGGAGGAGCGTGATTATGTCGATTATCCCACCCACCCACACCCTTCCCTCCCCCGCATCCTCGCTCATCCAATCTCCAGCTGCTCCTCTTTCTGCACGAACTTTCAAAACACCGTTTGCTCGACTCGTCCGATCACAAGGGGACTATGATGTCACACTTGGAGGAGGAGGGGGGGGGGGACACGCGGATGTGCGCAACAAGACAAACTTAATGATTCATTAGCATCTATGCACACTTTATTCAAATAGCAAATACAATTATTAATTTATTATGAATGACGCAATGGTGAATTCTGGTTATGCAAATGTAGTTACGCTAAGTATTTATTTATTTATTCATTTATAATAAAGTTCATTATTAGGGGGGGGGGGGACTCTGATCTAATTTTATTTTATATCATTTTATGAGTTAATTCATTGTTTCATTGTGTTGCTAGATTTGTTTTGGGGGTGGGTTGTTCCCCAAAAAATCCAAACATAACCCTGCCTCCACGTGCTATGGGAAAGACCGAGTTCTGTTCATGTGATTTTGTTGTTATAGTCATTGAATAGTTCTCTCAACTCGGAACCTCGGGTATCAAAATAGTTGTCCAGTAGAAAATCCAACATGAGGGGGTGTTCACGCGCAATTTTCAACTCGACTTATGGTATTTACTATAATTTCGATACTACATGAAGGCAGCATAATAATAATAAAAAAGCCACGGAGTAATGCCACATTTGCGCATGCGCAGGTCAATGCCCCGTGGCATGAAAACAAATGCTGTTTTTAGCATTTGAACTACATTTTGCCAGTACGTTCGAACGACATAGCCCAGTCAAAACACTCCACCACGTGATAACTTGCATTGATGTTTCTGTATTTGGCAATTTGTAACTAATGGTTGTGTTTTTATAGTCAGGAACCCGGCTGCTGCCAGCGGGATCGAGCGGATTCGCCTCCGATGGGCACTAGGGGTTGATATTCGGATTCACGGCATGCCAGTGGGTTAATTCTGTGGGTGCAGTCCCCCCCTGGCTGGGCGTGGGCGGGTCTGCCCCTCTGTTGGCTGCTGGGTGGCGGCTGCGTCTTGGCCGTTCCCTGGGTCTCTTGGGGGGTGCTGCGTTGCGGGGCTCTCCCTGGTGTCTGGGGCGGCGCCGCTCCGGCGCGGTCCGTCGCTCTGGGCCCGGCGACGCGGTTCGGGGCCTGTGGGCCGCCGGGGTGCCCCGTGGTTCCCTCTCCCCTCCCCCTTCCTCCCCCTTGCTGCCTCTCCCTCCTCGCCTCTCCCCGCCCGTCCTCCGCCTCCCTGTCCCTTCTCCCTCGTCACCCTTCCTCCTCCTCTCCCCCTCTCTCTGCGGCCCTGCCGCTGCCCCCTGCCCTTCTTGTCGTCTCCTTCCCCCCTCCCTTCCCCCTCCCCGGTACGACTTCCTTCCCCTCCCCTGGGCCGGGGGCTCCATCCATGGCCCGGGTCTCGGTGCTCCGGGGGCCGGCGGGGGTGGCTGGGGTTTGGTGTTGTGCCCGCCCGCTCCGGTGGGCGTCCTGGCGCCTCGGGCGGGCCCCAGTATCCGGGGAGCGAGCCCTATCGCCCCGCTGGGCTGGTCCCATATGCCCGCCGGGGTCCCGGTGGGGTGGGTGGGGGCTTGGTGGGCGGGGGCTTGGTGGGCGGGTGCGCCTCCTGCCCCCGCCCGATTGGGGGGGGCCCCGCTGGTCGCTCCTCTTAACTCACTACACTAGGTTTGCGCAATACACTTTTATAAACATATAGGGCACATAACACACTTTGAGGGGGTGGGGTAGGGTGGAAACACCGTCTTCACCCTACAACTCCCCTCCAATTTTAATGCACCACACAACTTGGGGGGGGGGGGGCTTGTGGGGGTGCCATCGGTTGGGGACCGCGGTATAGAGCAGTGCTGCGGTCCCCTGTCCGTGTCTCCGCCGTCCCCCCCCCTATTTTTTTTTTTTAATGCACCACATACACTCAGTGACATGCTTGGGAGGTGGGTGGATCGGAGCGTGGGAATATCATTTCCCTCGGCTCCGGTTCACCTGCTCCTAATTTTAATGCACCACACACACACACACACACACACTTGTATATACACTGGGTGGGGTCACATTCACGGTTTAGGGGTAGAGTTCGCCAGTCGGCGAGCTGGCGGACTCAGTAACAGGGGTTAACTTTCACAAAGAACGCTGGGGTGACGACCGGGGCCTTTCCCCGCTGGGCCTGGGGTTCGGGGGTGTCGGCCCTCCTCCGGTGCCCCATCTCCCCTTCTGCCCCCGGTGTTCCGTCCCTCCACGCGGCGGGGGGTGGGATGGGCGCGGGTGCCCTCTCCGCTCCGCTATCCGGCCCCTCTTCGGCGCCGGTGCCTGGGTGTGGGGGGTCCCCGGGGGCTGGGGGTCGGGGGTTGGGGGGCTGCCGGTTGGTCGGGCTGGGGTCGGGGGGGCGGCTTTGTTGGGGGGGTGGCGGTGTGGGGGTGGGGGTGGGGGGTGTCTGGGGGCTTGGGGGCCTGGGGGGCCCTGAGGTGTTGGTGGAGATTTTCATGCATGCCAGATCCACCACACCAGCATCTATCGAAACTCAGACACAATCTGCTTCCTCCTCAGGTAATTGAATCGGTGGAGGCTGGTGTCTGTGGATCTCACTCGGCTTCGTCTGTCCTTCCTTCCTTTCCTCAGTCTCTCCTTCGGTCTCTTGAGGTCTGGTCAGTGCTGGATTTCACTTTCCTTTGTTTTCTTTGGTCCCCTTGGGTCTCCTGACGGCGGTGTTCGGTTTAGGTGAACAGTATGGGATTTTTTCTAATAGTTTTTTGGTGCGCTAACAAATACACGCACGCTCGCACACACATACACATACTCACCCACATACAAAAAATATATATATAAAAATAAATAAAAGAGCAATGATGATGACATTACCGAATGAACAATACTGACTGAGGTCTAAATAAAAAAATTAAAAAATTAAAAATTTAAAAAAAATTAAAAAAACACTCCACCACACTGGCAATTCCACGCTTCCGTATTAGAGAATAAATAGCAAGTTGTGCAAATAGTAATGAAATATTGAACATTTGGACAGTGGCCTATGCTTTAAATTTTTTTTTTAGAGAAGGTCAAATTATGCTCACCTGTAAAGGTAGTGCAGTTTTGGTTCATCCTGAAAATCTACCCGATAACCTTTTCCTTTTTGTGAATAGTGTAGCCTGTCTCAAAGGAAATTAGGTAAATCATAGAAAGCAAAGCACAGAAAAATAGATGCTAATTAGCATTAGCATTAAGATAGCGGGGCCTTTCTAGACAATTGTTTGACTGTAGTCTGTTTAATGTATACAATAGTTTAATTGAAAGTAAACACCAAACGAGAGCAGCATTAAACAGCTTGAAGACTTAAAAAATATATATTAACGGTTCACTATTTGCCAAACTGCTGCTTACTGTAAAGTGTGTTGAGTTGTGTCACCATCCAGCGTTTGTATTTGTACTGTGTGAGCTGTGATCAGGACATTTACAGCACATCGCTTAGTATTTGTTGTGCTCTATTTGGGTCCAATGTTGGAGACAAATACAGTACTTGTGCACAAATGAGTGAGCAAACACAGCTTGACTGCTATACATGGATGATGCCCCCCCCCCCCCAAAAAAAGGAAAACAATTCTGTACAGCTCGTCTTCAGAAGAAGTTTTCGCTCTTGTGTTGTGAAGCAAAGGAGGGGCACATGGAGGAGGATCAGCAGAGACAAAGTAGGCAATCTCCGTCTGGATGAAAATTTGATGAGCAAGCCGATATGCCTAAATGCAACAATCCAAATACTCAGCAGCATTAATGCATTGTCGCGGTAAAAACGTTTGGCTTGGTATGCACTTAAACACACATCCATCCATACGCTAAGCCTCTTATCTTGAACGGGATTCAGGTTAGCTTGGCAAAAGCAAACGACACCATCGACTGGCTGGTACATCGCGGGGCACACAAAAATTCACACTTGCATTCACAATGTCAACTGATTGCACACTTCCTGCAGTGAAGTCAAGCTAGTCCGACCATAAACACATACAAAGGTCCTCCATATTTCAACGGCTATTATGGCTGCTTCTTCAATTGAGACTTAAATGAGCAAATTTGAAGCTTTCTGCCCGAAAGAGAAAAAAACAGTCTTCAAATGTTAAGTGCACTTTTGCAGCATTTGGGAGAAAAAAAATCTGAATTTATCCACCTGTGCTCTATTTACAAAATAAACAGTGTAAAAGAAGGATTCTATAAAGAAAGAATACTGTACATTACAGACAATGAATGAATGAGAAACACATATGCATGTATAGATTTTTTTTTATTTGTCAGACTTGAAAAATCAATCAATGTGGAGACAAGGTATACCTATTTAGAAGAGAAAAAAACCTCATCATACTCAGTTTAGTTAAACTTAAGAAATGACTGGTAAGATACACAGTAGTTAGTTATGCCTTCCTTTTGCTAACTCAGAGAATTCATTACTAGTCTTCTATCAGCAAAATGTGCCAAGTGAAAATACTTGAAATGTAATTGAAGGCGTGCAGAACTTGAAGCGCAAAGTAGAGAAATAAGTTACACAGCAGGCGGCAATACAATTATTTTAAAAATACTTCTTCAAACTATTTGCATGCCTCACATTCGAGCCTGTTAACAGTCCAGCCACAAGGAGCCACACCCGCTCGCACCTGCACCAACACACATACACACACACACACACACACACACACACACGCAATGTACAGCCATCCTGGAGAGAAAGTGCTTCCGGCCCGCGAGAGAAGTTTCAATCGTCCAAGAGGAATGAAGAGGACATGTTCAAGTGAGCGTGATCTGTACACGGGGAAGCTTCTCAGGAGATGCTGGAGAACTCTTTGAGAAGCACATCCTGACTCAGGGTGTTCAAAGACACATTTTTCCTCACATTCAGGCTGATGGAGCGCACCTGAGGACACACCCGGGACACGTCACTGACAAGTGATGGCACGACATGCAAGTCCTTTTGAAATAACGCAACAAATGGAAGGCAGCATTGCTGATGGTGGGAAATGTGATGGTGCACTTCTTTTGTCTTACCAGCTCTTTAAAGAACGCCGCCTCTTTGGGCTGCTCCGAGTATCTCTCAAACTGGTCCAAACCGTCCTGCAGTTTGAGTGTCAGGGTGTCGTAGTTGGAGCGCACCACCTCCAACACCTAACGCACCCGCAGGCAAAAGAGAGACATTGCCTCAAACAGTCAAATATTCATTAGGGTTGAATACTTCAGCTCAACATTTTATTTATGAGGGTTCACATGCATCATCATCATCATCATCATCATCATCATCATCATCCGCTGGCTCCCTGTAAGCTATTTCTAGCTCTTCTCCTTTTCCACTCTTCTGCTTCGATTAGTGCATCGTGCTTGCAGCTTTTATTCCAAATGATAAAACTCAACATGTGTGTGTTTGTCCAGCTGAGATGAGAAGCTGGAGTGAAATCAGAGCTAATTGTGCAAAGATTTTCCACAGCTCCACCCCTGACAGTTAGCCTCTCATCCGTGAAATAGGCGCTAATGCGCACGTTTTTCATGATTTTATTAATGACCCCCGAACGCAGCATGAAACGCTCGCACTTGAACGTTTTTCCTCCGCAAACAAAAAATGTGGACACGTGGAAACATATTGATGTTAAGTGTAGATCGGTTCACCACATGATGTAGAGTGTGGCTAAAACAGCTGAGCCATCACTTTTAGACATTTTAATTTTTACTCGACATCGGCCTTTTAACAAATCAATAGGTCGACAAAGCTGGCATCTTATGCTTGCGGATGTAGCAAATGTTTTCATCAGGATTTATAAGATGTTCAACAACAATTTTTCACTGTCTGCGAAGATCTTTTGAAACCTTTGACGAACCCTGATGAAAACCCCAAATAGCTACATTCGCATGTATTTGTTGCTCAGTGAGAAACACAAACTTTTAATTGATGGTTTTATTTAAATTTCCGCTTTACAAAAATTATGCTGACACTGGGAACTCCCTACACCTTTTATTTAAAAATAAAATAAAATAAAATAAAAATGTAACTATGTTGAAATTTTGGAAAACTATTTACAGTAGGCAGGGACTATTTACTTGCTTGAAATATCAGTTATCGATCTCCTAGTCTACTAATAATCGGTATCGACCTTGAAAAAAAACATACTGGTCTATCTATCTATTACTTTGATTAATCGGAAGCTCTGCACACATTTTTATTTGCAAAATGGCACTGTGATGAAAAATTCATCCCATGCCTGCGTGAGGCATGTTTGGATGATAACCTCAGTTAATGTGCCCCCCAGGCAAAGAAATGAAAAGCACGGAAGAGTTGAAACTGCCGGGAGGTGGGACAGTCAGAGGAGAAGCGTCAGCTGTGACAAACAGGCTGGAAGCAGAGAAGAATGGAGAATGGAAGGAAAGTAAACAGAGCATGAAAAAAGAATCCAAAGAAGCTGGCTCACGTTGACGGTTGAGCAAAGAGGCTACAACTCTCCTCCGAGGCGACGCTCTGCATCATCGAGCATGAATGTCAACCTCGCGCTTTTTCTTATCTCAAACAACAAACAACGCAACCGGCCCCGTGCTGGGCTGTGTTTTATTTTTAATGTTGATCTGTGGTTGTGGACATCATCAATCTTCGTGTGTCACGGGAATGAGGACGGCGAGAAAAATGCTGTACAGCTTGGTATGTTTGTTCACTCAAGGCAGAGTAGGGGGATTCACGACTTAATGCTGCATTTGAGGATCCCCAAAAGCAGTCAGTATCAGAAGAAATTCAACAGCCTGCAGTCAGTACGACAATTTTGAAGCACGAGTCAATTTGGCTTTTTTAGTCTAATTTTGAACTTGTCGTCACACAGTGTGAATGAAGCGAGCAGCTCAGTCTTCGCCACTTCCATTTTCCTTGCTTGCTTGTTGTGTTTAAGTCAAGCAGATAAGAGTATAGTGGTATTATAATGACCACATCCATCACTCTTTATCATTTTGAAAAATGTTTTTTCTATCCTCGCTGTGCTCTCTGACTTTAATGAGCTTGTCTGAGCATCTGTACATGCGGCTCTTCCTTAATGACAAAAAAGTCATTTAGTGTTTATGGGTGTCTGCAAAAGATTTCATTTGATGTTTGTAAGACTAAATAAGTAAGTCCAGGGGCCTCATTTATAAAACTGTGCGTGAGCGCCTGCGTACAAAAGTACTTACGAACGAAAACCAAACTTAACGTACGCAATTTTTTTTTTTGAGATTTATGAATCCATGCGTAGACACACATACGCACACCTGCACACAAATTTTCCCAACTGGTGTGCGCAGCTGATTCAACGCCGTTCCCCGCCCTAAGTCTGCCTATTTCCTCCCATATTAGGAAATGCAAATCTATTCATTAATGGATTTGCATATTCATAAGCAGCATGTGACGGTGATCATCAAATCACAACAATGGATGACGGACAGGGAAAGGCAAGAAAGAAGGCGAACTTCACCATGATGTAGGCTACATTGAATTTTTGTGTGAATAATAATAATAAAAAAAGATTTAAAAAATACAAAGATGTACATTATGAAACCCTCAATGCAGAGGTCGAGTTACGGAAGGCCGTGATGGTGATCAATGCAGGGTGCACAGCGGCAAAATAGAAAAAAGAGAAGAAGAAAAAGACAAATACAATAATAATAATAATAATTTGGTTTGAACAAAGGTGAGCATAAAGAAATAATTTCACCAATCTTATTGTCTTTACTTAATGCACTATAGGGAAATTGAGTTGTCACTGCGGAGGCAAAAATTAGGCAATCAATAGGCCGCCTTATTATTGTTATTATTATTAGTATCTATTATTAGTATCTATTATTATTATTCCCAATGTGTTGCTTATTGATCTTCATTGAACATCACCACGGCTGTGTGGGCTGCTTATGACAGACTTTATTGATGCATTTTTTCCCTTTATGTAGTTATTTGCAGAACAATTAAGCGCTCCATAGCAAAGATGCTCGTACCTGACTGTCTTCTAGCTCATTTTTATCCGTGTCAAAATCATAGTTTTCTAAAGCCTTTTATACTGCAATGACATTTGTGCCGACGGGCGGGTGAAATAACTGTATAACGCGATGATGTAATGCGTGCAGTATTTGTCCACATTAGTTGTCATTAATATGATTTATTGCATGGGGCTTTTTCAAGATCACTGATTGAAGACGAGCGTTTAAAATGTTTCATTAAGTTCATTCGTGTGCTTTCTGCTCCGCGGTGTACTTCAAGCAAGTCTGGAGCAAAACAAACATTAATGTGACCCAACATCCAGCATACATGGCGTTTGAGGAATCGAAATGCACCACAAAGCTGTTTGTGTCACTGTTTTCCGATGTCTCCAGAATGTGCGGACTGTGTATGGTCCAGATTTGACGTGGCGCCGTGTAAAGTTTCACGTTCAGTTTGTTTTCTATAAATACCAACTTTGGCGCAGAAATGTTCGTACGCAAAGTTTTGGCCTCATTTTGATCGTAGCAAGCTTTTTATAAATGAGGCCCCAGATGTGTTTTGTATACCAAGTAGCCTTTACAGTAGGTAAACTGAAAACACATCTGGCAATGAAATGGCAGCAAGTCACACTATTTGAACACATTGCCTACTCTACTCCCATTCCAAACTAAGCATCATAATACACAAGAGAGCTGATTTAGGAAGGAGCCAGATGGGCTAATAATTATTTCTGAAAATCTACAAGGTTTGTCACAACAATTAGTATAATTTACTAAGAAAGTCAGTTGATTTCTGGCAAAAGCCAACAATAACTTGAATAACCACTTATAACTAAAAACTTTGTTTTTCTTCAGAAAATTGGCTTCAGGGGAAGACGACGCCAGGTGTGAGCTAAAAACATTTCCTTTTACACAGGCTGATCTTAAATGTGACCATACTCAAGGAGCTGCTACAAGATGGAAGGAACCTTGCTTGTCTGATGAGTTTCCATTTCTGCTGCATCATTAAGAGGGGTAGACTGATGCATAATGGTTAGTTCAGGCTGCTGGTGATGTAATGGTGCGGGGGATATTTTCTTGGCCCCGACTATATATCCTTCCATCCCATTTTCTATAGCGCTTGCCCTTATTTGGGCTGTGGGTGAGCAGTCACCCTCGCTCAATTACAGGGCACATATAGTATCTCGGGCTGAAACGAGTACTCGAGTAATTTGAGTACCTTGTGTAAAAAAAAAAAAAAAAAGTGTAATTGTGTCACTGCTGACAAAAAAATATATAGAGGTAAAATAATTCTCCCGACTAAAATTAGATGAATAAAATTATGTTTTCTTGGACTAAAATAAAAGACTAAATGCCAGATTTATAGTTGACTAAAAATAGACCAAATAAAAACGGGATGAGGTTGACTAACAATGATAAAAAGTGTGATTGAAACTGGACGAAAACTGTGACTACATTTTAAAATGGCGGATAAAATTAACACTAATTGTATGAATAAGACCAGTCTGAATTTGATGTAATCCCACAACCAGCCCAAATACCCACGAGATGCTGACGCTTTGGCATGAATGTGTTCTGTTACCTGCTCCTCTGACAGTTGCGAGATGTGGTTCACAGCAGCATATGACTCAATCTTGGGGTTAAAATGGTTGACGATTGCCCTTAGAGACAAAAATGGAACACGTTACACATGTGACTGTACACCTCATTCACTAGTTACACAAATGAAATCTGCTGCTGCAAAAGCTTTCATGACGATTTTGGAAGCAGGCTGCAGGGATTTGCTCCCAAACACCCGCAAGAGCATTAGGGCCACAAGAAGCTGATGAAGACCTGGCTCACAGTCTGACTCCAATTCATCTCAGAGGAGGGAGATGAGGTCAAGGGTCAGGAGATTGCAGCAGAGTGGGCACACTGCACACCAAAGACTGGCGAATCGGATTGAGATGAAAGCTTTTCAAAAATATTGAAGCACAAAAACTAAAATAAATTCATGAGAGGTTTTTTGATTTGGCTACATTTATAACATTGCACATTAATTACATATGCAGTGGAGCGGTGACTCCCAACTTTAGTCTTGTGTACCCAAGTAACATATGACAGTTGTGCAGGTTTGACAACAAAGCAGCTTTGCAACAGTTGACTTGCTCTGCACCTCATTTCTATTTGACTGGATCTAATTGGCTGCTTTTTATTTAGGGAGCACGCTAAAGGAAAAAAAAAGGCATTGGCATTCAATTCCATGGAATGAACAGTTTTATAGGCCAAATATAAATTGATGCCATAAGCACAAGCATGAGCTGCAATGGGTTCAGCTTGTACTGGCGTTAAATAGCAAATAAATTCTGGTGACAGTAACGCAGCAAATTGTGCGCCATGTTTTTTCTGCTGTCATTTACGTTTGGTAGGCGATTGAATGTCGGAAGGCGATGATGGGGAGAAATCAAATTGGTTTAATTTCACCATCGACTATCTGACTACTTTTTTCTCCATGCCTTTATTTATCTATGCTTTGGTAAAATTATTCCTTGACACTCATATCCAGCTGCCTTCCTTTCAACCTTTACACCTCCCAATTTAAGCAGCTGAGGCTCTGTGGAGAACGCAAGTGATTAGGTGAAAGAAACCTCAGGGAGAAACCAGCTCATATGAGCACCAGAGAGACCTGAAAGCCAGGGTGACCCCAGAGGATCTTGGATGAGGAATGACTTTACGACTGGGAAATGACGGTATGCGTGTGAATCCTACTGAAGGACACTGGGGAGAGGTGGAGGAAGTTCAAACAGGGATTAAGTTGGGATGGAGGAATACAATTAAATTTGTGCTGTCAAAGTTAAAGCGTTAACTCATTTATTAATCACAAAAAAAATTATCGCATTAATCATGTATTAACACATTCATTTTTTTTATTAATTTTGACCGCAGATGATCCTTTAGCGGACAGCAGATGGTTACGTTAAAGGTAGCACAGGTTGTGTTTGAGCAATAAACATAACTACATGCATTAAAGTAAATCCTTTAATAAATGTTTGCGTATGACAATCACAATATTTGTTTAATTCAAAATATTGGGGTCATTTTTTTCCCATTTAAAATTATGCAAATAATTAACTGATTAGAAAAAGAGGAGGATGAGAGTATGCAGCGCATCAAAAAATGTTGCATACAACATTAAATGTTGAAAGAATTAACACAACTTTTTAATAAAGTGATTAATCAAAATTCTAAGATGTGATTAATCTGATTAATTAACAAATTGAATAGTTTAACAGCTCTAAATTAAATACAAATAAGTCACTCCATTTTTACATTACCCTCCCACACATTCTTCTTTGCAATACGTTCAACACGCCACACAATCTGACTCTTTCCCCTTGCATACATTTTAGGTGGTTAAGTGTATGTGTGCGTGTGTGTGTGTGTGTGTGTGTGTGTGGGTGTGTGTGTGTGTGTGTGCGTGTTTTATTACCGAACATTAACAAGGGCATGTGTGACTTTACTCGCAGGCTCCTTCCACTGGCCAGTGTTTGTTGACACTCTCAGCACTGAAAAACAACACATTGCAGGTTTTTTTTTTAATGAGCACAATTTTCTTTTAATAACAAGCAGAATCTGGAGACCAATAATTACTTGTCATGTAGCTTAATAAATACATTCTTTAAAATAGTAAAGCTATAGTTTTCCTGCATGTTATCTGCAGGTATAAAGAAGTCAAACTACAATATACAGTGGTGCCTTTCCACTTAAGATTTTTTTTGAGTTACAAGCTCTTGCTCAGTCGTTTGCTTTGAGTTGCAAGCAAAAATCTGACTAATGAGTGAGCATTACGCACTCCGGCACTAGATGGCAGCAGCCAAATTGACAACATGCAGCCACCATCATTTTATCTGGTTACCTTGCTGTTGGTCGATGGCATTTTGTGCTCGCATGTACCGATTAAATTAATACAGGTATTTGGCCAATTATTTCTTCTCTAACTGTTTTCAGACAGTGAGCACTGAGAAGAAGTGGATGACCATTGAATTAAAGCTTGAAACCATAGAAAAACATGATCAAGTGGACGTAGACTTGGGTTTATAATTACTTTAAGAATGTAAACGTACCCATACAGTAGAGGTTGTCGAATACTTGGTGCATTCGTACAATCTCATAGTAGAGCTCATCATAGCTGTTAGATGTGGGCAGAAATGTGTCGCCATATGTGATGAACATGTTGAACAGGTTCACCACCTGGATAGGGAAACGGTAAGGTAGACATTTATGCCTACAATTATTATGCTTTCAAGTAATTAACTTCATTTGCATCCTATAATAAAATACAAGGTGTATCAGAAAAGTTACACGACTGGTGTCTCAAATCCTAACTCAAAGTTTTGAAGCAATCATCCTGGAAGTCTAACACACTTTCTCAGCCTCCTCTGCCATGATGATTTTTCTGGGAATCTTGATGTCTTGCTCGTCTTCAAAAAGAGGTCTTCAATGACCCTCTTAAGCTTGGAAAGGGAGGGGGGGGGGGGTCATGTGGAGCCAGGTTGCGTGAGTATCAGTCTTGGAACTTTTCTGACACACCTCTTAATTCAAACTTGTGCTCTTCAGTCACGCAGAAGAATGACCTGACACATTCCAATATGGCTGTTTTGTCTTTTTTTTTAACACTGGTGGGTGTTTCTTACCAGTAGTGCCAGATGAAAGATGTTGTGCTTAGCCAGCAGCGTGGTTTCATTTGACAGTAGGAACTTGAGCAGGTTGATAAGAGCTATGCAGAGGGAGACCAGAACAAACAAAAAAACAGAGTGGATAGACATCTTAGCAGAAAAATATAGCGGCACCAAGCTTTGTTCAGTATACTGAATATTGTGATTAAGACATAACGGAGGGCATAGAGAAACCTATGTAAAAAAATAAATTAAAAAAAAGCATAAAGCAACATGTGTTTTAAAACACACCGAAAGATAACACGCATCTGCCGGTTCAATCTTGACTCATTCTTTCCTTTTCACTCTATTATCATTACCACAAGCAGGGAATGCGACGCCATCCAGAGAATGAAGCTGATTATTAGTTTGATTAGAGGAATCAGTATTCTAATGAGACACAGCGCAATGGGACCATTAAAAAGTGGAATGTGATCGTGTGTTGTGTTGACCAGGCTGATACCAAGGCCACCACGATGGATTGTGCTTTCTTTAGAGACTCATTATCCAAACTCAATGATGCAATTTATTTCCAAATGCACATGGCAATGACTTCAGAGTGAAATTGTGTTTTGCTTGCAAAGGGTGTAAACTCTTAAACATGGACGCAAAACAAATTAAAGCAGCAAGAGATTTACAACACAAATCTTTAAAAAGAACTGTATTTCCCAACATAGCTAAGGGGGGAGATGTAAGATAGCAAAATTGTGACCTTGAGTTTAAAATAAAAAGTTTCTTTAAAGGGGGAGTTTGCAGTTTTTATGACTGCTATCAAAATTAGAATGCAGCCTCACTTCACTAATCCATCTTCCCTTCGAGTCTCTGACCAAAGCCACGGCTCATCCAACGAGATGAACGAGCACTGTAAACAAGCCACGGCTGCTAATGTTGCTAACATGACTTCCTTGTGATCAAGTACATACCTGACCATAGCTCTCTCCAAGTGTAGTGTAGTCGGATTCTGCACTTCTTCTGGTAGCAGAGAAGTTTGTGAATAATCTGAACACAGCGCCTGATCAGGACATAGACAGAAACAAATGTGATGGATATGTCTGTAATTTTGTGTGCCGTGAGTGTGTACCGTTTACTCACAAATATAAATCCATGGGGAAATCCTTCATCATGTGTGTGACGATAAATTCTACCATTAGATCTATGGAAGGTTTTAAAAGAATATAATTTCGTTAGCAAAATGCCCGCAACACCCAGGCGACAAAACATTTTAAAAAGTAACCACGGTGTAAACTATAACCAGGAAATAAATGAAGCCTTACCTAGAACCGCACATACCAGCGGCAGACAAGGGATGTTCTTCTCCACGGCTTTCTTTCTGTGCCTCATGGGCTGCAAAAGGGAAATACATTTAAGTGTACTGACAAGAACAGGTTACAGGGACATGTTTTCTTATGGGCTTTATTGTCTGATGGTTCATACAACAGCTCACAGTTCTTGAAACACAACACAGGGATATTTGTATTTCATGATAACCGAGAAAAGAATCATCAAGGGAACCAAAGGACAATATACTTGTATGAACCGGTCCGTGGTACAAAAAAGGTTGGGGGCCGCACCATTAAATAACATAAGAGACAACATACTTCCTTGTCTTAACTCATTTTGTTACTGTAGTGTGAACATGAAGGATACAATTGAAAACCTCGACACATTAGGTAAATTATGAATGTAAGTCTTAGCACTACTGCTGGGACCATTAGGAGCGGCGTGGCTCAGTGGTAGAGTGATTGTCTCCCATCCATGAGGTTGCGGGTTTGATCCTCACCCCTGGTGACCACATTGAAGCGTCCTTGAGCAAGACACTGCACCCCGATTTGTTCCCAGAGGACCTGGCAGCGCCCTGTGTGGCAGCAGCCAACCACTGGTGTGTGAATTGGTGAATGTGAGGCTTTGTAAAGCGCTTTGGGCACTAAAGCCCCCCAAAAAAGCGCTATATAAATAGCAGTTAGGTCCATTTCACAAAACGGCCTATAGGTTTTCTCAAAACAGGAAATGCCCAGTGGTTAACCCAGTGGTTTACAATGGCTTCAGGTGTGACCATAAAACTAGATTACCATGAGGCTGTTGTGAGAATTACAATCAAATTTTTTTTTTTTTTATAATAAAAGTTGTTCTAACACCTATACACATTAATCTCCGGCATTGTCCATTAAAACTGTCAATAAAATAGTATTAGGTTATTAAACCATGTATTATGCAGACCTTCAATATAAAGTTAAAACATCTGGCAAACTGCAACCGCCAATTATTAAATGTTTGCAAGATCATCAATCCAAGCAACTGTCAACCTGTCAAGAAATGTTTGTTTTGCTCATGACAATACCTATGCTTCATTTGGATCAGATTTAAATAACTGTTTCAAAAGCTATGACCATTGCGACACACAAGATGATAGCACAGGCCCGCACAGTAAACCATTCAACATTTTCATACTATAGACTCACCATTTTATGCAGACTGACTCTGAAGTTCATATTATCATCGTGCAGAAAGGCATCAGCATACTGGTCCTGTCACACACATACATCACGTGGTAAACATAAGCGAGATCCAGAGCTCAGGTGACTGAAGGATGTCAAAATATGTGCGCTGCTCCTACCTCGGCTATACATGTGAGGATGATGAGGCACAGTCTGGCACTGTTGAGTCGATGCTCATCTGAAAACATGTAACATTTTATTTGCGAGAAAGAGATCCGTGAAAACTATATACAGTACATTAACATGACAGTATGGATATGTACATGTTAAGATGAGGGATAAAGGAAGCATTTAGAAAAAAGGGGATAGAGTAGGAAATGATTATGAAGTGTTTTTTACCTTTCGTATCCTGCATTACGATAGAGGCGTACTTGAGGAAGGTGATGAGAAGGTTGCTTGTCTGCAGGTTGGGATCCAGTGGCAGCTCTGGGTTGTTCATCACTACACAGAGCATGACCAATTAAGACATCAGCCAATTTGGGTGTACGTGTATGGAAAACTTCTATTGAATGACTTTTATTCACCACAAGTCAGTTCCAGGTCAGTTATTCCCTTGATAACCTAATTTAAAAAACCCTGAGCCTTGACTCGGCCGTCTAAAAGTAAAAGCACTGCGCCTTGTAGTGGCTGTATTCATTCAAGGCAAACACTGATAAGAGAAGGAACATCTCAGATTCATCGCTGAAGCTGCTCTGTTGTCTAGACAAGTACCTCCAGACAATTAAACTCTGCTCGCAACTGCTTGTTTCAGTAATGATGAATCAGTCATTTCTATTTGCCCCCTTCGCTCAAATTCTCATTTGTTTCCAGCTTCCTCCAATCACTGCACGCTCACAGGACAGGATCATTTCCCACTCTCTGTACAGAGTTCTAGTGCGTTTGTTTCCTGTATTCCTGAATTCAAGCATGCTAAGTAAGATCTGATTTTAATGCAGGCTTCAAGTGGCAGGTTAATCTTAACAGAGGAGTCAATATTTCATAGAGAAAATAGTGCTCGCAGCCAAGGGAAAACTAGCCTGAGATAGAAACATGCATCAATTAGGAGTAACAGTGTGTGTGTATCCCAAATGAACCACACATGGAAACACAAAACATGAAGTGATTTGGTTGGATGAGAACCATGAGTAAAAAGGTGTCTTCCAGCTGTCTTGGCAGGGCCGTTAACTGAACCAACTCCATTTTCTAAAATAAAACTAGTAAATATTTGAAAAGGCTGCTTGTGTGTGTTCAAAAATGTTTGGTAAGGTAGTTATGAAAAATGAATGTTGCAAAACAGCTAAGCTCAAACTGAGGTAAAGAGGCAGAGACCCTTAATGTTAAAAAGCTTCCAAAATGCTTTGTTCCATTTTATGGCCCCTTCAGGTGCTTCCAAATTGTATAAAGGGCAAGTTGTGGTTTCAAGCTTTTGTAAATACATAGTTCCCTTGGAGGCTCTGAGATGCTTAAAATTGGAAAGCAGGAGTTTGCTGGGGGCACTGGAGGGGAAATTACTTTTTCATTCGAGAACTTCAAATGTTTTAAGGCACTAAAAGTAATTTAGCATGCTGTTCCTTATAGTATAGCTCCCTAACTAATTGGGGAAAAAACAGCTCTGCGGTTGTAAGAACAAGAAAGAAAAAAAAAAGAAAGAAAGGAAAAAAAATAGAATGACATACTGTCTAGTGAGGGTGGTGTCGTGCCAAGCGGCGTTGTTGGTGTGGTCTGAGGCTGGCTGGCCGGCGTAGCAACAATGTCAATCTCAGGGTGGCTCTGTGAAAAGATCAAAAACATGGAAGATGTTATTATAAAAGTGTCACTCAGTGAACAACAGACTCATGTTTCCATCGGTGCACTGAGAAAAACAATTGCCGTTAGAAATGACTACGAAGACTTGAAGTCAACTGTGAGGTGTCCCAAAAGACCAACGCCATTATCTTAAAGGTTATGACTCACTAAATGATTTCATCAGACTAATTAATGACAGTTAACACATAGCAAAACAATGTGTGTGGACAGACGTACAAACCACTAGAAAAGGTTTGAATGTTACCTGTGCCAATACAGTGATGAAGTTGCGGTTGAGGTGCACGGCTTCATACAGTGCCAGCAAAATCGCCTCATTGGTCCTACAGACAAAATGCTAATTCAAAGTCGGGGCCAGCACATTCAATGAGAGAGAAATGGTCAAACAAAAGCAACAACTTTGGCATGGAAAATTTTCAATTTGTTCCAGTGAAGTTCAAAACAAACTCAGCTACCTAACCTTTTTGAAGTTTAATAGTTACCTTCTTGAGTACTGATTAAAATGAAGGCTACCACTTTGATACTCACTTATATGAAATCAATGATTATATAAATCCTTTCTCACAATAATTAGGAAATAGACAAATGTAAATATGTAACCTGTTTCTATAAATCTGCCAGTGTTTACATTTCAAATAATCACTTTAACAACATTCCTAGGAAATCACAATGTCACATCACTGGTAAGCCATTTTTTAGAACAGGCCCGCGGGCTACTCATGTGATCCTTGGTAGTTACCTGGTGCCCATAGGCACCACGTTGGCAACCATTTCTACTTTAAATTAGTTTGGCTAAAAACTATTAAGTCTTCTTTATAATCGAGTGTCATGTGTGTAGCTGCATTTGAGGAAAAAAATGCTAAATTATTTGTTTTGTAATCCAAAAGAATTGTAGAATCGCACAAAAGAGAAACTTGTTGAAACTACTGAAACATTTCTTTGCTAAAAAGTGAGATTACTTGTCACGTACTGAACAGAAAGCTTCTCGTCCGCATCTGCTATAAACATGCTGCCCACCTGTGGACAAATGTAGAAACATAGCTTTGCTCAATGACCATCAATATAAATCTGCACATCGTTCCTTTCAATAAATTGTAAGAAGGAAATACCCACCATACTCGTGAGTGTGGAGAAGAAGCCACCCTGGTGCTCTTCCTCTTTGTCTTTATACTGCCTGTAGCAAGAGAATGAATAGGGACGAGGAAGGAAGCAATGACATTTGCAGAATGATAGGTAGAGTCAGACAAAGACTAATTAATAAAGACTAATTAACAGGTCACTCATTACTTGGTTGCATTTGTTAACACAATTGATACAATCACTTAGAAACAGCATTTGTATTCCAAACCTTGCTGCATACAAAAACATTTCTGACTGACAAAGGACAGCAAGCTATTAATAACTTTTGTTCACTATTTGCTTTAGACTTGTAGAAATAGAACATTTATTTATAACACATCATCATTGTACAACATTGTTGTTGTTTTTTTTATTATACATGGAATGGAATCAGGATTACATCTTACCTGTTATATTCTGTTAGAGCGTGGTGGACAACAAGGCCCATTCCCTGATAGAAAAAAACACACATTAGATTGTTTAGGTATTAACTGTCTACAATTTTAGTCATGATGACATACATATGTTATGTTTGAGCAATTCTGTAAAGACCACAGGTAAGACTAAAATGTCACTCAGTGGAGTGCAAACCTACACCATGGCTGAAATGAAAAGGAAAAATCGGGGTGCATCATGTTTATGTTCATCTCCTCATGTCCACTTCTAGGCACATTGAGGTAACAAACAGAAAGTTATGTGATTCTTTAATATTATTATTATTATTCCCAAGGGTGGACTTTCCACCGACTAAAAATAAATAAATGCATAGCTAGCTGTATGTGCATCTTTATCTCAAACCCAACCAAAATTTAATGGTTTCTCCTTTGAATGTACTGTCACCCTACAAAGCTAGGATTTTTTTTGTTTGACTATTTCCAAATCACTGTGTATAAAAAAAAAAAGGGTAATTCAAACCTCAGAGGTAAATGTAGCTTAAAGCTTTGGTATAGCATTGTATATGACATACTTACATCCAGTGTTGGCTCATCATCCACAATGGAGAGCTTCACGATATATGGATTTACAGACTGGCAGACAGACGGGGAGAAAAGCAATGAAATTTGATGCCTTGAAGGATTTTACAAACAGAATGTAAACTACACTAACAAATGCACTGAAGTGCAGAAAATCAGCCTTAGACCAACCAAGGGTCTGTATTTGTTACATTACTAGTATTGGTGCGTCAAGTCAGTCAAACAACAAACCTCATACTTCCTGTAATTGACCAGAAGGGCCAGAAGAACGACAGCATCATAACCATGCTGCCCTCTACTGGATGCATCAGAAAGAATCTGCAGACACAGAATTGCACAATTGCACAAAAGATATTATTCATACCCGTCCATCCATTGAGGTCACCTCATCCTTACCTGAAGAATGGCTTCAAAGATGCTATTGATCATCACATACTCCAAGATGGTGTTCTGACTAATATTGTCTGTTACCTGCAAACACAGACAGGATTATCAAGTTTAAAATTGTCCCTGCCAGTAATAGTGAAAACTGGACTCTTCATATTGTTGTGATGTCTCACCGTCGCTAGACACAGCAGAAGTTTGAGACAAAGGCTCTTCAGACTCTCTGAGCCATCTCCACAAAGGAGGCTGTCCAGACTTTCCATCAGGTCCTATAAGAAACACACCATTGATTGAACCTTTTTTCATACATTTTTCATGCATAAGCATCAGCGATTGTTTTCCCCCTCATACCTTCATCCTTTGCTCCGCCTTGTCAAAGCCCATAAGCATATTAATGATGTCAAAGCCAGACGCTGACTTGTTCTTTTGATGAACTCCCCTGAAAAGTGCACATAGAGTCTGGGAGAGCAGAAAGGGGGAACGAGGGTGGCAAAAAGCGAGAATTTGGTTAAGAGATTAAACATATAGCACTCAATGCACCCCAAACTATTTTGTCACCTGCAGAGCATTGACCACTTTGATCTGATGTTCCTCTCCGAGAGCCTGAACACTGTGATGGAAGAGAGAATTGATGTTGTCCTGAATCCGCTGCACCTCCTCGCCATCTACGCTCTCCAGCTTTGACTCCAAGTACTCCAAGTTCACCTAGAAAATGAGAGATGTGGTTTTGAAATGCACTAAGCACATAAATGACTAGAAGCAAATACAATGTAAAATGCATACAGACCATGCAAGTTAATCAGCCGCACCACGTTTTGACGGCTTATTTTAGGCACCATTTCTGTTATTCTCTGAACTGTAAGGCATTCTCTCCCCCCCAATTATGCAATTAGTCCTATGGGACAGTCAACTCATGTTTTTAGTTCATGTTTCACTATTAATCTTACTCTGGACCACAATGGAATTATGACCTCTATTTGATTTCTGTATAAATTATATATTTTTTTTTTATAGACTGGTATAATTGCCTTATTTGAGGTATTACATACTAAAACGAACTCAACGTATCACTTACCTTTATTTAAAGAGCACAACCTTAACCAACTTAACTATTACTTATGTGAAAGACAATATAATGAGTTATTGATACGATTAGTAATTTAATAAAATAAAATCATTCAGCTAATTTTATAAATATCACATTCATACATTACTGCACTTAAGGTATTGACTCTATAATGTACCTTCATCAGAAAAAGTTCATCCCAGAAGCGAGGGTTGTTCTTAGCTGGGTCCTCTTTCTAAAAAAAACATGAGTGACGCAACATTCACAAAAATAATATGATTATAAATGTTGATATAATGTGGGTGTGTGATGCTTGATACTCACTGCAAAGATCTCATCATACATCAACACCACCTTCTCCTTCAGTGGTTTCTTGGAGGATGACGTCCTCCTCAGCAAACCTGCCTTCTTCTCCACCTGAGACATGACAAGGTCTAAGGATATGGACACATAAGGAAATAATATGAATATAAACAGTTCTCATATGGTACATGGTAGACACTGAGTAATGGCTAAGAGTAATGGCTAGACAACACTAATCATCATCTAGAATGTTATATAGTTCAGTACAAATTGTTTGGACTTTTAAGTACGTACTTTATTTTTTGGATAATGTGCGGTACGATTAGGTCAGTGTCAGCAGCTAAGCCCCCTATAAAGTATAAAGAGCTGGTTGTGGCGTCATAATACATATTACTATGTAATTGTAATACCATAATGTACTTTCTATGAACATCAATTGCTTTTTGAACAGTGTCTTGAATAGCAGAACACTGATGTTAACAACTCTTAAAAACTCAAACCAGTGCTACTATGAAATTCAACACCTCGTACCAGAGGCACAGGAACAAATTGTGTGGTGGAGGGTAGTGCTCAGTGGGCCCTTCCAACAATGAGGGCAACCTGCCACACAGTATTTATACTAGGCTATCCATCCACCCATCCATTTTCTAACAGTGATAGTTGGCGAGAAAATTAAAACGGTCCAAAAGATTTACGATGCAAGTGATGTGAGCTGTCTACTACACTGACAGTTTATAGATTTTTTTTTTGGGGGGGGGGGTCTATTTTGAAAATGTGTTACTCTTTAATGTGTTGCTAAATGTAATTACGCTACTGATACGCAAGATATGTTTAGATAGGCACCACCAAGTGCAATAAATAAGGGATGGCATATCAACAGCAGACCAAAAAGTGGGGTGACTTTGCCCCTAATGTCCCTCCCGCCTCTGACTAGTAGTCAGTCATTTGGCAGTTTAAAAAATATGTAAGGCAGGATTTTCGCACGGAAATGCAATTGTGCTACTTAACTACTTACTTGTTTACCAGCTGACGTTGGCTAAAAGGAATCGCTCATGATGCATGGGATGAGCAGCTAATCAGCTAGCGTTAGCTAAAAAGACACGTTTGTTAACCTGTCTTCTACACTTGACCTGATTTGTGAATACAACACAATCCGTTCATCGTGTTAGTGAAGGCATTTTCTTCCACATACTCAACTAAGACCCTGCTTCTGAATTCTCGGTTAGCGAATCTGCGGCTAATGCTGCCTAGCTTAAGTAAGACAAGAATGCGAGGTTAGCATCCATTTAACGAGCTTTTACAAGGAACGTGTGGTCGTGGAAATTGACGTCATTATCGCGTTGCATTATTTAGCCACGTTTCTGCATAGATACGAAGGTGTTCGTTCTTACCTCACTTTGAATGTATGATGTAGCTCATGAATCCTTGACACAACAATTGCTCTTTGACTTCAACTTAGCATACCGCTAACTCGTGTGGAGCCTTCTACCGGTCTGTAATGTCACTACACTCAGATACACACATACAGTACAGTACAGTGCCACTGTTGAACAGTTATTTTTGCCCAATAAAATAAACTTGTTATAACGTTGTCTATAACAATTTGCGAATTGCTTTTCTTTTTGTTGTTCTTGTTGGTCTTTACCTTCATGGAGCATTCATTGAGTAATGCGTCTTAATCAAGAAGTATGTACTGCCTTATGGGGTAGATGCCACAGACTTCCGACTTCCGGGTTTTACACATCAGCGCCGTTTCCGGCCAATGCTGGCCACGTTCCTACACTCGCACCCCCACCCCTGCGCCCCCCAACCGCGCGCTCCCGCTCATCTGCGGGAGGGCGTCTCGGCTATCTGAAATGCTTCGGACACTGAGACACACTTGCAGCCTCGGACCCGTCGACGGGAACACGCAACCGAGGGGCACAAAGGCGGAAGTGCAAGTACTGGGATGCGGCCCACACATCGCAAGCCGGAAACGGAAACAAAGTTGATGGGTGAAACCCCGATAGTCGGGAGTCCCGCCTCCTCCGTGGCATATAGTCCATTGACTTTTTGTTGTCTGCGATTGGCTGGCAACCAGTTCAGGGTGTACCCCGCCTACTGCCCGAAGCCAGCTGGGATAGGCTCCAGCGCCCCCGCGACTCTTGTGAGGACTAAGCGGTTAAGAAAATGGATGGATGGATGGACTTTTTGTTGTTGTTGTTAATAACTTGTTATAAATATTGAATTTAAGAAGAATCCTGCAGACCAATAAAAGGCAACCTGTACATTTTTTAAAGTGTTTTTGTTCAGTACGCGTTTAGAAACGTAAGCTGCAGCTCATTTCAAATTGTATGTGCTTTTTAACCTCGTGTGAACCATTACTTACTATTATTTTTTAAAAATCATAAATGATTAAAGTCATTATTACATAGCCTGGTAATCCAATAACAATTAAGCATTCACTTCAACTGCATTGTGTGTGCGATTCCTGACTGCGTTATTTTCATATTACTAATACTAATACTGCTCTGTATGGACAATTCTGAACATCCGGGCATTTCTGATATTTCTGCAATGCAACGCAAAGATTGTTGGGTATACTGTAATGCATCACTAATGTAAAATATAGTATCACTGTAGTATCACTGCCAACATATTTCCTACTTTGTACCCATTGTACAAATATATCATAATTTATTATTAATCTTACATATTCTAACACGCAGCATCTTAATCTTGTTTTCATTCTTAGATTAAAATTGTATATTGATCCTGCCAGCGCTGTTTTCTTGGTTGTGCATGTCAATGAGTGTATAGCCTATGTGTGACAACTGCTACTATGACTATCATGCAATTTAAACTTAAAAAATATTTATAAAGCCTTTAATTCTATTAGCTCCTTATCACCCGCTTTGTTTTCATCATCACTATTACTATATAGCCTACAGGTATGTTATTAAAACCGAAACTGTGTAACTCAATTAAGAATTTCAAATACATGTATAAATGCAATATTATTAATAGTTACAAAATGGCAATGTAGTCAATAGTTATGGAAAAATATATTTTCCTATACATGTATGTCAATAATATAAAAAAAAAAAGGTAAATATATGCATGCGTATATGTAGTACATTGTTGGACTTAGATGCAGTATGTGAATGTATGAACTTGTGATAGGTCTGTTACCTTGATGTAGTATCATGTGAAAAGGGTAGACAGTTTTGTAGATTAAGCTTTGGTTTCAGTCTACACCTTTTGGTCTTTGTTCTATGTATATTTCTTGTTTGCATATTGATTGTTACGACCAAATAAACTAAACTTAAAATAATTTTTAAAAAAACTGAAGAAAAAAAAACTGAAGCGGTTAAATGTCATAACGTTAAGTACCAATTTGTTAGTTTTTCAATAACTTCCGAAACAATCTCTTAAAGTGAAAATGTATCTTTTTTTTATTGGTACCATACATTAATTAGCAAGGGCAGAAACTAACCAAAAAAAAAGAAAGAAAAAAAAGATACCAAACAATGCTTCTACGGGGTTTGAGGAAGGTACAAATCACCATTCAAACTCAATTTTAAATGGGTTGAAAGTGTAACAAAATAGAAATGTACAAAGAGTTAGAAGATTCCACCTTCACTTATGGACGTGATGAATAGCAGAAGGGCCAAATGAAGAACAGCAGGACTTTCAGGCTTTTTATGACTCATGAATGCAATTTATAGACTAAACAGTTACAAACTATGCAGGATGAACATAATGTTAAGCTGGTTTTAGAACATGTTTGAAGATGGCACAAATCAAAACAATGCGGGGGGGGGGGGGGGGGGGATAAGTCATTTGAACAACTTTTAAAGCCAGTGATTGAAGCGAAAGTCAAAAACTTTTCAGCACATTCACATGACCTCGGGTTGAATCAAGGTTACGCAATACAAAAAACTTCTGACAGTGGAGGGGGAAACGAACTAACAATTTATGTTGACATGAAACAGCTGAGTGAATTTCTGAATGTCCTAAATAAATACATAAGAAAAACAAAAGACTTAGGATACACCTTCCCATGGTGCCATTGTACCCTTAGGGCTTTTGTCATTTCATTTACACTACCCTTAAAAAAAGAGGGAGGAGGAAAGCACTGGGTGTGTTTTTTCCTCATTTCTCCTATTTTGTTTCTTTACATTAGATCAGGATGGCTTTAGGTATATCTAAGTAAGAATACATCTTATTACAGTCAGACAGAACTTTTGCTACTACCTTAAATATACAAGCACAAATACACAAAATTTCAAATTTCCAAAAGCAACGGAAAGACAAAATAAAACATCCACACTAAATAATTTTTCTTTTATAAACACAAAAGATAAAAACAATATATTTTAGGGGAGGAATAAAAGTCCTGTGGTGCTCCTTGGTCTGTAGCTTTTCAGTATTGGTAAAAATAAAAAATAAAGTAACTATTGAACTGAAGATGTTTAATAGAAATAAAAAAAAAACATTCTAGGGAAATATATACTGTATAAAAACTCTTAAAATGTGTAAGTGTGTATGTTGCTTACGCTGGAGTCTACTCAGAGATGGCTCATGCACCAAGGGACTGAAACTCCTTCCATCATTTGTGTGTGTGTGTGTGTGTGTGTATGCCGGCAGTTAAGTGTGTATGTTTAGTGTGAATTGCTGTGTCCATTTCAACAATTTTGCAAGACGTCTCTAAATTCTGGTCTGCTTGATTTGGCAAAGACACTTTTCTCGCTCACTCACACTCAGTCTCTCTTACACACACGCACACAGATACTCTATTAACAAGGTTTTCTAGTGCCTTGACGCATCAGAGCAGTCCAGAATTGAGTCGTTTAGAGGTCGGCGTACAAGATCTCCCTAAGCAATTTGCCACCATGGCCATGCCACACTGCTTTGTAGCGTTTGTCTTGGGTTTAGTGTGGGTTAGTACACTCCTGGATTCAATTCACCACGTCTCCTTCATCACAACCATCATGTCGCTGTCCGAAGTGGGAATTAGCAAGAGCAGACAGGACATTTTCAGTATGAAACGCGGAAAAGTAGCAGAAAGGGCAAGGTTGCCTTTAAGTCGGGAAGTCACAGTCATGCTGAAGCTCTGGCAGGAGGTGGAACTGCGCTCCGCCAGGCAGCGCGTGTTGGGAGAGTCAGAGCTCAAAACGCATGTCGGGTGGGGGAGGGGGGCTGCTAAGAAACCTGTTGCTCTCGTGACTTTTGGCTTTGGGAAGGCTCAGAGGAGGGCGCGAGGGAATTGTGTTGTGGAGGGGGAGCCCGCACTTTATTGCGATGCCTGTGAGGTGGGGTTGTCGCTCTTGCTCTCCTGGCTGGAGGGCGCCTTGTTGTTCCAGGGCGAGTTGGATCCCAGAGCCGGGGAGTTGTTGAAGCTGTCCTCGTCGTCAATGCCGTTGGCTGCATCAAACTGGGTGTTCTCCAGCCGCGTGATCAAACGCTCGTCCTCGTCGCCAAACTCCCCTCCCATCAGCGTGGGCTCTCCCACCACCATCACATCCTGTACAGACAAAGGAAAATGATAAATGGTGGCAAATGGATGAGGCACACTTAAAAAGTATAGAGGTTTCAAAGAATATAAAAACAGACTGGTTTCTGGGAAATTGTTTTTATTTTTAACCTCAAAACTTAATAAGACTATATGGCTAATATTAAGCGTAACAAGCCAAATTCAATGTTTGCTTGAAATCCCAGAGGTTTTAACTGTTCAGTGACAATATACTGTACAACACATCTATATTTATGAAATTAGGCTCACAGTCGCACACAAGCAAACAGTAGCAATTGTGTGTTGACAAGTGGTTTTAAGGGGTGTGGCCAAGTGAAGAGCTCTGGCTATAAGCTCGAGTTCGCCATTAGTATAGGGTCAGCTGATTGTTAATAAATACACCATGCTTCTTGTGAACATTTTCATTTTGCGTTTGATCAGAATCAGAAACAGTTTTATTGCCATCTAAGTGAATACGTTTCACATTACTAGGGATTTCTCTCGGGAGTGACAGTGCAGCAGGGTGATTAAATTGCACTTAAAAGTCCAACAACAGAGTGGAAGAAGCTGTTTTTATGGCGTGAGGTTCTGGTCCGAATGGACCGTAGCCTTCTGCCTGAGGGGAGTGTTTGAAAAAGTCCATATCCAGGGTGAGAGGGGTCAGCTGTGATCCGACCTGCAGGCCTCACAGTCCTGGAGGTGTACAGGTTTCGGAGTGATGGGAGGGGATCGTGTCCTGTTCATATACAGTATAGTATATATATATAAGGGATGTTCGATACCATTTTTTTTCAGACCGATACCAATACTCAACTCTTGAGTAGTCACCGAGACAGATAACACTAGAACATAAAATTCCTTTGCCCCCAAAAAGACAGATTAAAAAAAAGAGACCTATAAATCCCAATATAGTATTTTTCCTTAAAATTTCCACTTTCCAGTACCTGAGTGTAAAACAGCCACGAGAGGCTATCGGCCACCGTCACAAGTACGAGTTTCTCACATTTCTCTCTTGTTTAAACATTATCAATGTTCAAACCTTCAGAAATTGTATGAAACAGGTACATTACTGTAAAAAAAAAAAAATGCATGCAAAATTGCACTCAAATAAATCCGCGAAACAGCGAGGCGGCGAAAAGTGAACCGCGTTATAGCGAGGGAACCCTGTATTGGATTCTGGACCTACATGATTCCACTAAAGTACTTACTGGAACCTGGCTGGACAGAGGGAAGCCACTGCCAGGACTCTTCTTCTTATTATTGTTGTTGTTGTTCGTTCCTCCTCCTCCTCCGCTGATGGTGCTGCCACCTGACATCTTACGCTTCCGTCGTTTGTTTGGGGCCTGTCTTGATGGCTCGGCTACACATTGGGAAGCATGGAGAATTACATGTATGAAAAAAAGTTTGCCCGTATGTACAGTCCCTTCCAAAAGTATAGGAATGGCAATGTCAACTCAAGGCATTGGGGTTTCAGAACAAAAGATGAATATTAGACAAAAGTTTAGAATTCCAGCTTTTGTTTCATGTTATTTTATTTGTTTGTTTTTAAAGTTAGCAAAAGTATTGGAACAATAGTGACTAATGGGTGTTTCTAGTAGCTCAGGTGGCTGCCTTTTCAATTGACTGTATAAACATTGAATAGTGTTTGTTTTTGGCTGTGAAAACTTCATCTGATGTTTATCAAACATTTAGACCCGAAGAAACATCCAAAGACAACAGTCAGTGACATCACTGTCAACCTCCACAGTTGAGTTTTGATCTCAATCCTAAATATCTTCAATATACAACAAAAACAAAGACATTAGCCTGGTTTACATGGAGCAATGTATTCCGATCAGAATGAATCCGAACGGCCAAACGGAATGAAAATGTTTCATATAAACACCTCAATCGGTATGAAAAGGCTGCATCCGAATGGCATTTCATTCTGAATCACAGGGGTGGGATATTCTTTTCTTCAATCAGAACCAGCGTCATGTATACACTTCAAACGGAATGGCGAGGCTATACTCTGTCTTGACGGAAATGCACCATGACGTCGTCGTTTCCACCCACTAAAATGGCGGTGTCTCCCCAGAGCTTGTCTGGAAGGGGAGAACTTGTTTATAAGTACTTTAAAGGGACTGCAACATGAAAAATCAACTTTTTGGAGCTTTTAGCCATGTTAAAATGCTAATTCTTCACCGAAAACATGACCAGAGTTGTGTTTTCCTCCATTCGCCCCTGTAGGTTATTCTGCTCTTCATGCTCCAGCCCCTCCCAACCTTAGAAAACGAGCTGTTGGCACGGTTTGACGTCATTGCGTGCGGCCCCACCCCCGCACAGCCTCTACGGACTAAACGCACGCCCACTTTCTTTGATACCTCAATCCATGGGATATTGACATCAATTATCAATAAACATTCTGTCCAAATGATGTCAAAGCGATCAATTATCCTTCACATTTGCAATACCAAAGTGCAATGACAATTGGCCGTCTTAAACCCCCAGAAAGGGTTCTGGCTGACACTTCTGTAAACTACAAGTAAAACTTATTGTGCTGCTGTGCATAACTGCCCGGATGGTATAGTGGTTAGCACACTCGCCTTGTGAGCAGCAGGCTCGAGTTTGAGACCCACTCACGGTAAAAAAAAAATTCCCCTTCTCCCCTCCTCCTCCACTACGATGTCTTGCAACAAGGAGCGTTTTGCTTCAAACGTTTATTGAAGAATTGAACATCCATCCAATTTCCACATGTAAAGAAGACATGGTTGTAATACATCGCGATTGTGTCAAAGGTAAGATTTCATCATTATATGCCTATAGTTAACTGTGGAAGGGCTTAAAATACCATGGTGTAGTCCCTTTAAACTTGTTTTTTTTATCAAGATGTTGCTTCAATAAAGGAGGGGAGCATATAAACGGCAGATCGGAATGGATCACGTCACATGTAAACAAGTGACCAGAGATCTTCATTCGGAATGATTTTAATCGGAATGAGAAAAAAAGTCTCCATGTAAACCCGGCTATTGTTGACCTTACCGTTCCAATACTTTTGGAGGGGAATTTATTGTCAAATGTTGGTATTTGTGTGTACTGCGTTCACCTACCTGGGGGTGCCACCATTCGTTGCCATTTCTGGAAGAGGCAGGTCTTGAGGCAGTCTCTGGGGCTGAGGCTGTACGTCTTGTGTCTGGACATCAGTTCCTGCATGGGCTCCAGGATCACACACAGCTGGAACACAGAACACACGGGTAGAAAGATGGTGTTTATATAATAAATAAATAAATAAATAAATACAAAATAAAAACGTTCACCAAAAATCCATATTTTCACTGCCAACTTTTCAAGATGGTATGATGAGCGCAGGTAAACTACTGGTACAATTTTAGCATAACTACTATTTCAATATATACACAACAAAATCAAAATATCACTGACGGAGTGTTAAGCTTTCTTCACAAGTTTAGCTGAACATCACTGCCAGGGCATTCTACAACTTTAAAAATGTATATAGAGTATATACACCATGTATATTCATTATAAATTATACTCATTATGATCCCTCAAAGGGAAATTCAATTTACGCTCTGTGCTACATAATTTTGTTGCACATCACACAGACAACAAACCACACATGTAGGCATGCATGAAAAGATGTCAGAATGCGGGGATACGCAACAACTAGTTCAAATGTATTTTGTCCGCAGCGGGATTTGAAAAGTGACCCTCTGTTTCCAAAGCTCACACCATTACGGATGACCTACAGACATTTAATTGACCTCTTTGTACAACACCAGTAAAACAAATCTTATACGGAAATTGTTCTAGTTTCATTCCCTATTCCCCCCAAAAAGCACATTCATATTTTTAACAACAATCTGTCGTCTTCCTTTTATCAGTCCACACAAAAGTAAGTTTTCAGCTCTTGGCAGCGACAACAGTACAAGCGTGTCTTCAGAAGATGCATCTTTTGAAGCAATGACAGTTGGGCTTCACCGATTTCATTACTAGTTGAAACCAGCAGAGGGCAAAAATAAAGATGCACAAGATTTTTCTATCCCTAAAGGATTCTGCTGCTTTTTCATTCACTGGTATTCAGCGTTTTCTTTTTATTTAAACTAAGAATTTGGAGTTTAGCTGTTGTGAGGAATTGTTGTATGGTAATTTTCTCTTTCAATATCAATTTGCTTTTTTTAAATTCCTGCCATCAAAAATGCAATATGTCAAATAACTGAGAATATATTTTCTCACCAAATTAAGAATATTAAGTCAAGTAATGCTTCTTAGTTGGTACCTTTACCAGATAAGAAAAGAGTAGACGTGACTGACTCATGCAGTAAACATTGTCAGAAGGCACTCAACTTGAAGACCCAGTCTGACTTGTACACATATTTGAAACTAAGACATACTACAGTAATTTCTGGACTATAAGCCGCTACTTTTTTTCACTTGCATTCGACCCTGCGGCTAATACAAAGGTGCGGCTTATCCATCAGATCACAAAGGGGCGCACTATAAAGGAAGCGCAAGAGCGTCAGGCAGAGCAAAACAAACCAAGTGAGCCCAAATACAGTAGGAGAGACTGAACGAGAGCAAGACAATTTGCACCCTCATTATGGAAAAGAAAGTAGCGGGAACCTGGTGCGGTAACATTAAAACACCTTATATGTGTAACAAACTCGAGTATTCCCCAAGTTTAGCGAGCGCAGCTTATAGTCAGGTGCGCCTTATAGTCCAGAACTTACTGTAGCTTCAAGCCTTTTGTGAAGTCTCTACACATAACGCCTGCAAGACGTTTTTTAGGTATATGGTCAAATTTAAAATAAAATATTATTGAAGCAAAAAATGGGCAACACCAAGTGGAGGATCCGATGTTTTGTTTTTGACTTACTCGGAGGTAGTTTAGAGTAGAGTTTGACAGGCCACATCTTGTAATATTTTTGGCCAGCTGGTCCAGCATCTGTGGGTCCTGGGCCTGAGACATTATCAACAGGACACAGAGTAAATAGGTGAGACACTAACATAGACAATAACATCATGTAAAAGATTCAATCCACTCACATGCATGGCCAGTATACTGCGAGGGATGAGTTCGCGGTGTTGTCGGATGCTAAAGTGCCACGTTTTTATCCTCATCATGTCGTCAAACATGAACTCCAAGTACAAGCGGCCCTCAACACACACCTACAGAAGGGAAATCAGAGTAGGATTAAAATGTGTATATTCATTTGATCATAAAACGGCTTGCTGTATCTCACCCAGAATTATGTGAGAATGAGAATTATGTGACCATTTATATTGATGAGAGACCAACAAGGAAGGAGCATTTGCCTTATTTGACTTTGAACTAGGGATAGACCAATAAGTTTCTTTCAAGGCCAATACCAATACTGATTATTAGTAGTCAAGGAGACCGATAACCGATATTAATAATTTCTCTTTTACTGCAAATGAACATCAATTTTTATTTTATTTTTAATCACTTTTTCTTGTAATTTTAAACATATAAAGAAGTGACAGATTTGTTTAAAAAAAAAAACCTTCGGACCCATAGATAACTGCAGTGGACATGACATATTTGCATGTCTAAATCAATACAAACGCATAATTTGGATGATGTCAACACTTCTGGTTCATGATTGGATCCTAGCTAACCAATCACAATCGCAAGTTGATTGCATGATGTTCATGTTAAAAATGTTATATATAAGTTTGGTAAGTTTACAACACGTTACAGCCATACTATCCTGGCGTCCACTATGATATATGATATAACCCCCCCCCCCAAAAAAAAAAATCCATGTTGTGCTTATGTGGGAAAAGAGGCCAAATAAGCAAAAATAAATAAATAAATTCTAATTGCCCATCAGAAAAAAATGTGGGCCTGAATGGGTACAAATAACAAAAATTGCAGGGAGTTTCCAGGGTCATCAGAATGTGTTAAGCTTAATTAAAAACTAAGCAAATAAATAATTCCCTAAAGTTTTCTACTGTAAATTAAGTTTTCCGGAATTCCAACATAATTTTCAAATGTATTTCCCAGTGTCAGCATCTTCTTTTATTAGGTGGAAATTTAAATAAATCCATAAATGAAAAGTTTAAAAGATCTTTGCAGATTGTCTCCATATGTTTGAAATGTCTTTGTGACACGTAAAAACTGTCTGTGAACATCTTACAAATCCTGATGATGCTTGAAGTTGTTGTAATGTTTACATTACAATACACCTGCTTGTTTGCTTTGTGTTGAGATGTTTACTGCATTACATGAACTTAAAAAAAAAAGTCACAAGTGTCCCACTCGTTTTCATTGTAAGCCATACATAGTTATTGTTTCCTGTAGAGAGAAAAAAATAAATATATCACCTCATAATATTATTACTTATACATACACCTGTCCATGAATTTCACAATTATTTCAATTTTTCACAACAAACTGAATTTAAATTGAGACATTGAAAAAGTATTTGTAGTTGGTTGTTATTTGTTGTAATTGGTGAAAATGTGTTCCTAAAAGAGAAGAAACTTTGCAATTGTAGGCGTTTTTATTTTTGAACCTTGAGTTTGACACTAATGAGTTAGTTCGACTGATTTTCAATAAAAAATATACTCTTGATAGATCAGGAGGGAGCGGCAGTCACTCACCTGTGTGAACATTGGTTTTCCATTCTGGGAAACCATGGTGCACTGATCACAGTCAAGTGAGACAAAGTTGTTGTGAAAAGACTCCTTGGGGTGTTTCAGGACATAGTAGAGCTCAGTGGCACCACCTTCAAATATACTCCGAAAGTACCTTGGAATCAACGTCCGACCAATTGCTTGAAGAGTGGAAAGGAAACAAAGAGGTGAAAAAATGAGATTGAAAATTGCATAGAGGCGGCTAAATAGGCAGCACATCTGCAGGCTATGTTTATATGGTATTCATCCTTACTGTAACGTTTAGGCCCATCTTCCAGACAGAAAGTAATAGTCAACATGGCATCATCTTCAAAAAACTCTGTAGTAAATGCATCCCACCATAGATTATCACACTCCTGCAGTTTGGAAGAGGAACAAATATTCCGTTAGCCACACACACAGTGCTAATGTTGCGTGAAAGACTTAGTGAGAGAGTTTACAGACCTCTGTCCAGTTCTGTAGCCGTTTGTTTAGTTCAAATATTCTGTAGTCTGTCTGGTTGCCATATGGTGTGTGCCTCCTACACCATAAAAAGACAGGAGGTGAAAACAAAAGAAGTAGAACAGTTGGCATGTGGTAATAAAACAGAAGGGAAATTCTGAACTGCAGTACTATCACAGCAGTTTAAAAACCTCATTTAGCCTGGTCAGACTTTAATGCTCAATTGGATGCGAGAAGAGACTGCAACATTATCTGTATAGCGGTTTAATGTTGTCTTACCCTATGCCTGGTTCCAGGTATGTGGGAGGATACATTGGGGTTGGCCTGGGAAAGTGAGAAAGGGAGATCTTTTTAATCACATATACTGCATCTAAACCAGGTCACACAAATAGTAACAAAAAGGATGAGAGTGTAACTATGCTACATGCAATACTATTTTGCTTAGTTACCCAACAGGGCCCACAAGAATCATTGTATGTTGGGATGCACTAATATATCGGCCACCAAAAATTTTCATTTGCTCAATTCAAAAATCATCAAGCATACCAGTAGAAATTAATTTTAAGAAGCCCACTTAAAGCACACCCAGGAATTTTGGCCCGTATGAGCGTTTTGTGGATATTTTTGGCTGAAACTTGTCAGCTAATTGATAAGGTGTTCTCCTTGTAGCAAACTAAAGGATCGATAGTAACTGCACGGCCGTACAACGTCAAAGACAAAGTTGATTTTGCCTTTATGGTTTCAGTAAAGCAACTGTTAACATTCAAAATGTCATTTATCACTGAGATTTTAGCTCAGGGTTGAAAATAGAAATGAGTGATTTCGCAAGCAGACGCAATTCGTCGAACTTCGAACAAGTATAACAAAACAGAACAAGCAGTTTACATTGTGAGTTCTCATATATTAGTTTATGTCAAAGTTTGACTAGCTCAGCCTCATTATTTTCCTTCTGGAAAAAAGTAGTCCATCCCTTTAATAAAATAAACTTTTGTCAATCTATGCTAATTAGGGCCTTTAAAAGAACATTTTCACAAGAAATCAGTTGAAATTTAAAAAGTAAAATTTTAAACTACATTCATGGGTAAAGTTTTGTATAGAAAAGTTGATGAATAATGAAGTTATACAATGTTACTCCAATTCAATACAACAGTATTGACAATATAACACAAAAGTGTTCCCAGAAAGGCCATTTTCACTCACACACACAAAAAGCTCAATTACTCCAGAATGCTTCATCCAATTTTCAAAATCCTTGCTGTGTTGTATGTACTGAGGTTGATGTGGCATTTCCAACCAGACTTTATATTTTGACCGATTTAATTTTTTTGTCACAGCGCTAATACAATTAATTGATCTATAGACTAAGAGAGAGAAAACTGGCACCAACTTTGGCATAATTTTTATGGCACAGAAAAATGAAACTGCAATGACTGTCATGGTGATTTCTCAAGGCCATTGCAACTTTGTCCCAAGGGTACAACTTGCACTCTGCTGAAACCGAATAACCACCTACGTGAAATATTTCTCCCAGAGAAGCGATAACTGGCTGCAGGATTGTCCTCATTCTCGAACTGTTCACTTCACCAGCATCAAATTCTTCTCCAGGGCTGACTGTTACCGATAGTATAGTACATACATAGTACACCCCCTTCGAAAAATTTAAAGATTTTATTCAATATCGCAATGAACATAACAACAATTTCCAAAATTTAGACAAAATGTTTTCTGTAGATATGAGCTTAACCCACAACATGAAAGGAAGGTTGATAATAGAATGCATAGATTAAAAAAAATCTTCAGTTTAATCAACTGAACTAATGCAAAAAATTAATGCATCCCACAACAAAAATGACTACATCTAGTATTTTCTAGGACCTGTCCTCCATGACTTTTATGGATAGCAACATGTCTGCTAGGCCTGGAATTAACAAGTTGTCAGCCTTTTTCTCTGGGTCTACTTATGTGTGCAAAATGTTCTTTAACAAATGCCACATTTGTGGGAGTATTTTGTAGAACTGTATAATTTCCCATAAAAAATAAATGCAAACTAAAGGTGTTCTTACAAATCTGTGTACTCATTTATGCTGAGCACTGTATATGTCTAAAAAGTACAGTCTATGTTTGCATATCATTGCTTTATGAAACATTGATGAATTTTGTTGAGTTTAAGTAAACATTTAAAAGACTACATGACAAAGCGTATGATAAATTTGTAACTAATTGAAGTATATAAATAAGCTGTCATATTAATTAATGGTTAATTTTTCTTAATTGTACCATAAGTTATAAAGACCAAAACTTTATCCGATACCGTTTATTGCAATAGAGATTCATCTATTGCTTTCATTTTTTTTTTAAACCAATGCATGCGAAGAGAAGCTTGAAAAAAAATAATTGCATATTGCTGGCAGTGGACCGAAACATGGCACCTCCAAAGTAGTCACTTTTCAAAAGACCCTAAAAATGTCAGATTTGATCGACCGTTAACAATGCATTATCAAAGACAGCAAGTCATTTTCAGCCTTGTGGAGTTTGTCACTTTTTTACTCGTGACTGTTTCAAGCTCGCGCGCTTGAATAAACTCTTATTTTTTTTCCAGTTTTATTGAAGTCTGAGCTGAAGATTGGGCTGTGTTCGAAGCCTGCATCTTGTGTTTCCATCCCAATCTTGTTGTACACTAACACTAAATGTCCACGGGAACGAGCATGATGTCACATGCTGAAAAAAAGTCCTAGGGCATAGGTGTCAAACTCCGGTCCTGGAGGGCCGCAGTCCTGCAGGTTTTGGAGGTTTCCCCTCTTCCAACACAAGTTGATTCCAATCAGCAGGATCTTTATCAGGCTTATGCAGAGCTTGCTGATGAGCTGATCATATATCAGCTGTGTTGGAGAACGGAAACATCCAAAACCTGCAGGACTGCGGCCCTCCAGGACCGGAGTTTGACACCTATGTCCTAGAGCAGTGGTCCTCAACCCTGGTCCTCGGGGACCGGTATCCAGCCTGTTGTCCATGTCTCCTACAGCCAACACAGGTGGGAATCGTTATCAGGCTTCTCCAGAGCTTGCTAATTAGCTGATGATATGAATCACCTGTGTTGGCTGCGGGAGACATGGAAAACAGGTTGGATACCGGTCCCCGAGGACCAGGGTTGAGGACCACTGTCCTAGAGGACACACTGTCGCTTTGCGCATTTTTGGTGAAATGCGACATTACTTTCAGACTCTGTTGCTAACACCAGTTAGCCATAACACTGCATTGCCCACAATGCTTCAGTTTACATCACTGATGACCCCGATTGCCATTATTGCGCATGTGAGTCACAAACAGCGGGAGAAAAGAGAAAAGTAAAGCATGGAATAACTAAATACATAAACGACTAGTCGACAATTAAATTACTTGTCAACGATTTTCATCGTCAACGTAGTCATGACTAGTCAACTAATCATGACAGGCCTAGTGTACAGCCAATCACATTTTACTCCAACTAGCCAATTATAGTTGAAAAGAGTAGCGTTTTCAATTTGTAAAACTTAATGCATCTCTATCATATGTCAGTCACAAGTGTTGTCCAAAGATGTGTTGGCCTATTGAAGAGTCATTGTTTGTTTCAAATTAAATGCACCACATGCTGTTACATCATTAAGTGGATGTTTTTATTCCAACCTACATCTTTTAGAGAGAGAAATATGTTTCAGAAACTAAATTGTTCCTTTGGCTTTTTTGAATCGGAGCAAAATGTTTGTTGCTACAAGGCAAAACACACTCAAAATTAAATTTTCCCAGCATTTTGTCTAATTGGGTGAAGTTTCAACATATTTCTTTTTTAAATGGACTGATGCCTTTCCCGACTCAAACACTCCCTATTTATCCATGCTTGAGACTGGCGCTGAGTTGGGCCAGCATGCCATGCCAGAAGCAAGTAAACTTATGATAGCGAGTAATCCCAGTACAAAGCAGTCCTGACCCTGCTTAGCTTTCAACATAACCAAAATAGACTCACAGTCACAAAACTCACCCCACGTCTCTGTCCAGCATGGTACCGGGATGGAAGGGGGGGAAAGTGCTACCGTTGGGAGGCTCCTTGGGGGAGTACAGCTTGAACGACTTGGAGGAACAGCCTGGAAGGGAAAACAGAAAGGTTATAGTATAAACATTATGCACATGTTCAACACTTCAAGGAGACTGACACAAATGAGGCTATTATGGCCTACATTATGTGGGGGGGGTTCTTGTACATTGGACCCCATTCGCGGACAGTAGGGACAGTGCCGGCCCACAAATAGCGAAAATCCTCGTATTAATGACACACTTAAATGCATGGCTTTTTTTTTTAACCCAAATAATAAAGGCCACAAGTACATGGCTAAACACCATAGGCTTCTTCGGAAAATCCCATCTGCTAGACTTTTATGTCACCTTTCCTTCACGTTTGTTGGATGCGTCATTGGGTCAAGGAGCAATGAAAAGGTGCTTCCTTTCAAAAACAGGAAAGGACAGTACTGTCTCAAATCAATCGACTCCACTTTTCCTAACTGATGTTATTGCGGGATGGTGAATATTGCGAACGTTAAGTCTGGCTTGCAGACTTTACTTGCAAAAGCATTTGCTTAATAACAGGAAAGAAGTACCCTTTAAAATAATTCAGATTGTAGTGAACCCATGTAAAGCATTTCAACAACGATTTAAAAACATATATATAGATACTAATTGTTGTTTTTGTGAAGGATCCCCTGAAGATATTTTTATTGATTTTGGAATTGCCAATCTCTATCTAACAAATTATGGAAAGATGTTTATAACATTATATATGAACCACATCGTACTTTTTGCTTTGAACATGCATTGCTTGACGTTGACTATTCACTCATCTTATTATTGGCAAAATGGCATATACAAAACAAATACTGTACTGATCGAAAACCTCATTTGCAATATTGAAAATTAAGTCAAACAATATATTGGGACCATGAGACACTCCACAGATGCAAAAGGCATTAAACCTTTTATCTATGTGCTCTTTGTGTGTTTTCGTAATGGGATAGTCTTGTCTTTTTGCCACTGACTTTATGTCACCAACATGACAATTGTTTGGAGGTGCTGTTTTCCGAATAAATATTACTGACAACAATTCTCAAGCTTACTTTCTTTTTTTCCCGTCATTTTTCTTCCCATTCAAAATTAATTACTTTGTATCTCACAAAATTTGTTGTTTACAGCTGTTTTTTTCTCTATGGATAGTAATGTTAGCCTTATAAAGACTGAGACAAATTATTATATTCACATTTGCTACTGTTAGCTAAAACAGTATTCTTGATGTATGTTTGTATTATATACTGTTCTTTACTTTTATTCAATAAACTTAAAAAAAATTAAGTCTTTGCATATTCTGTCAACGACATTGGTGTCTTGCCGCTTTAAATGTTGTTGTTGTAAAGAATAGTGGGTAATACACTTTTCATAAAGGTTGTTCAGGAGTAACCTTTGGGAAAGTTGGCTTAAAGTTTGCATCTAGGTACCTTTCCTAAACATTTTTTTAGAATTTGAATTTCTGGGTTATATATTACTCAGATAGGATAGGAAAGGTTCTTGGTGAAAAGGAGAATCCGAAGAGGTCCCAAGTCTCGTGCCATCTCTCAAATGCCTCATGCCCCTTATATTACTCTAATTGGCCAGCTCTCTAAAGGCTATCCCGAGTAGCAGTCGCCAGGTCGTGACCCCAGCCGTTACCATGGTGAAGCCCCGCCTCAAAATGTCTTGTCTCAACATAATAAACATATGGCTGTGTCTTTGTGTGACAGATTTCCAAGCACATGTAAACTGGCTTTGTGCTTGTGCAAAAACAAAAAATGAAAACTCATTTAATGTCTAAGACGTTTAATTCACATTAACGTAATAAATGCAAAACACGACAATATTAACAACACTATTAGACTTATTTGATGGATAAAAAATAAATAAGTGCCAGTGCCATGTTACTGTTTCAATACCAAATGCATATAATACATAGGAAGGTTTTGGGTTAAATAACACAAGATTATTGTTCTGCCAAGAACTAAATCAAGTTTCACAACTTCAACCAGAAAACTATGACTTCATTTTATTGTCAACAGAAGCTGTTTACCATACAAGCAAGCAGCAGTGTGCAATGGGCTGGGTGCAACAAGAGGAAGGGAAACAACAACACAAATGGAGTTGATAAATAAATAAATAATCGATGTTATGTGTCCATTAGTTGGTGAGAGCTCCATTAGCTCCTCTCATCCCCTGTTAGTGGTTAATGACAGGCAGTCCCAATCACATCAGCAGGATTCCACTTCCTCCATTGGGAATTTGTTCATTCCTATCCAAAAAGCAAACGCTGCACTGTCCAAACACTCACATTGAACATGCATGATATGCACAAACACTACGTTGTATTAGACCAGATCACCAGAAATCTTAACTCCACAAAAACTCTACACAACATCAACTATTCAATAATAATAGTTACGCAGCTTGCACTGAAACACAAACAGATCATAAACTTTTCTTAAAAACAAAACCTGCCGTGAAACGGACGATTTGCTAAACGTTGCACAACACGTTTGTAAAGGCATCGCGGATACGCATGTTTTGTTTTTTTCTAAAACCGTCCGCACACATTTTATGAGGACGGAGAGGTTACAAAGGCAATTAGAAAGGCACCAAGCGCACAATGCTAACCATTAGCAGTTAGCTAGGTGAAACGCTAGCTTGGCAGATTTCGAAGCAAAAGACGATTCAGGCGCGCACGCAAGTAAACAATACAGAAGCAGACAAACTGTAAACATTCAGAACAAACACTCCCACTAGTCTCCATCGCCAGTGTGTGAAATCAAACCAGGTCGAGGACTTATCAGTTACTGGCCAAGCAAACGTTGGCAAACCCAAATGGCAGCTGATACCATACTGCTAGCTTGTCTGCTAACACATTAGCATTAAATCCCCCTTTAAACCAGAAGCCAGCAAAATAACCAACGAAATCGCAGCCGCGTCAGCCGGTCAGCCACAACTAATCGTGGCACCGGCAGCGGAAAAATTCTGAAGCGCGTAGCCGGGAAAAGTGAGCGTTTACCTGCGCTGAAGTCCAATGAGAAAACGAATGTTTACAGATCCGTGGTAGAGTCCGTGCGTACGCTCCGATAGGCCCGCTGAATGGACGACTCGGCGCAACGTACCCACACAACACGTCCCAATGAACGCGATCGATGCAGTTCTCCGCGAACTGTGAGGCCGAAGAAGCGATACGGCCCAAATAGCGGGAGTGTGACCGCTATGTTTTGTCCCGCATGAGGCCTTGTCAGAGGGCTGAAGCCTGTTGTGGGTTTACATACGGACCCCGATGAGCCCTTTGTTCACGGGAGGACATGAACAATAGCTCTAGGCCCTCCTCCTTCGCCTCTTCCTCCTCCTCTCTCTCCGCAGTACATTTGCTCCTCTCTCCCCTGACCGCCACCGCCAGTCACCCCCTCCACCCCACTTCCCCCCACTCCAATGCTCATAAAGATTGTCTGCTAAGCATTTTTCCCCCTATCCACTCCACTTCCTTCTTCATCCCCTGCCTTCCTGCTAAGTGACATAGATGAGAATTGGCCTAATGTATGGCAAGTGGAAGTACGTGTGGAAATGAAGATCATGTTGACAGCAAAGTGATTGTTTATATTTACCTAATTAGTGCGCAGCAGCTTTCTGCGTACAACTGAGCTGTACAAGAAAGAAAGAAAGACAGCCTTCTCCTTTTTTTGCATCGCCGTTAGTGAGTCAAAATTAGCATTTTGCGCCTCCGTAGAGTAGCAAAACTGAGAATCAAAGATTTTTATGTTTTTCTGATTGGCAGAGATGGTCCAAAAGAGCTTTGCTGGGCTTGACGAGGCCACAGATGTGTATAAGAACCTTACAGGTGCTTGTCAAAAAATTTGAATATCCTCGAAAAGTTTAATAATTTCCATAATTCCATCCAAAATAATACTGTATTGTGACCCTCGTTTTCCACTTGTAATACAGTACTATCAAGAGGAAATGAGGGCCACCAGACCCCAAAACAAAGAGCTGACTGCAAGCATCAAGAAAGCCTCAGCCTGGGCTTCCTAACCTTGCTCTCGCAAGATGTATTCTCGCGGTATTTGTGAGTTCACAAACTCCCGAGAATCCATCTTGTACCGCTGCCATTGATTTCCACCGATCCGAACCACTGGTGGTTTGGACCAATCACGGAGCGACATTGTGTTTGGGGGCGTGATATGCAGCTCAGCTGTGACGAAACCAGGAAGTCAGTGCCGACACCGGGGTAAATAAACAAACCTAACATGGACGCTGCAATTAATTCTGTTTTCTCAGAATTACTCACCGTTTCCTTGTTGAATGTTGAACAGCGAGAGGAGCTTCGTGCTTTTTGGGCTGGTAAGGTAAATATGTGTCCCCCCCGCCCCCCTACCATTTTCACCCGTGACCGTAATTGGTCAAAAATAACGTTTACAAGATGCCGCATCTTCCAATCAGCTCGAAGTATTTTACAGAATATCCCGCCTTTCCCGAGCACATCAACGCGGAGCAGTCCCAGACTGATATTGTGGAGAACTCCCTCGAGTGAAGCACAAATCAATCGGGCTATTGCCAGGTTATGGGCTTCCAGGACCCCCAGGCAATGCCACGGCGCATCGAGGCAGTGGTTAACGCAAAGGGATTCCCAACCAACTACTGAAGATTAAAATATCGTTTTGAAAATAGCATCCATCCAATCTTTTTTTTCCCATTCAAACACTGGGAAGTATGCATTGTGATTTCTTCACAATATTCTTTTTTTTTTTTACATCCTGTTTTTGTGGGTTTTATGAGCTGGAAGCCCAAATAATGTAAAGACTAAAGATAAACAAATAAATACTATATATTCAAAAAATTGTTGACGAGCACCTGTACATTGTGGTCCAAGCAAGTTGATGCTATGTATGCCGCACTAGCTAGCTAGCAACAAACTTTTGGCTGGCTACTAGTGCAGCTAACACGTTGCAGAATTGCTCCTAAATTAATTATCATCGCCTTCATGGTGGTGAACAAGCTACACTTCTGACATTGTTCTCACGTAGGGATGACGAGGCATAAAGTAAACAGAAAATGGATAAACCATGCCAATTGCTAAAATAACCTAAGATTGGCATTGAATTAAGTGCTTGGGCGATCTACTCTCTCTCTCTCTTTGTCTCTTTCACTTTCTCTCAAACTAAAAAAATCTGTTCATAATTTCATTTCTAATAGAAGAGTAAAAATATGATGACATATTGCATTCATAAGGCTGTGTGATTCTTGATTAAATCAGAACTAGAACCAGCAAAGTATTAGAAAGGTATCGCTTTTCTCCCTCTCTCTTTTCCACACAGTCACTCACGCACACGCTTACACAAGCACGCATGCACACTTAACACACACGGACACAAAGCATTAACCCTAATGGAGAATCCCATGGCCTCTAAATCTGCTTAAATCGCCTCAAAATATAATCAGATATTCAGATCACAGCCAGAAACGATTCACCCATATGGATAAAGTTGGAAATGAAAAAAAAAAAGAACACGTATTAAGTGTGTCTGTCATGTGTGAACTGTGACCCACCAGAACAAACGGCTCTGATTTTTGCAGGTATACAGACAATGAAAAACGTCCATGCATCCATTTTCTGCACCACTAGCCCCCATTAGGTTTCGTGGGTGAGCTGGAATCTAACTGACTTCAAGCGAGAATCAGAATATTTACACCCTGGACTGGTCGTCTGCCAATTGCAAAACACATACAGACAAACCACCATTCATAGCTAAGGCCAATTTACAGTCTTGGGCCGTTAGGAAGCAGCAGATTATAAATTTAATTGTTTACCAATTAAAAAAAAAAATAGCTTCAAGTGGTAACACAGAATTGAATTAAGTTATTCCAAAGTTCAACCAGTTCAGGGTGTACCCCGCCTACTGCCCGAAGCCAGCTGGGATAGGCTCCAGCAACCCCCTTGTGAGGACAAGCGGTACAGAAAATGGATGGATGGATGGATATTCCAAAGTTACTATATTGAAGTCATTATGAGTCCATTAAACTTAATATATTCACCTGAGTTAAGTAAATCCAAAGTGACTCCAATCCAAAGTATTAAGTTTAATGAACTCATAATTACTCGAAACGTACTCATTCATTGCCATTGACGGCTATAGACGTCAAAAATTAATTTGAACTATTTCTAATAGTTTAACATTTTTCCCACTTCTGTTGACAAGAGTATGAAAACCTAGATTTTTTTTTATTGTATTAGAACAGATTTAACATTCGTGATTAATCGTGAGTTAACTAGTGAAGTAATGCGATTAATTACAATTAAAAATGGTAATCGCCTGACGCCCCTAATTTTTTATAATCTTTTTTTTTTTTTAAATAGAAATTTTTTTTACAATTATTTTATTTATTTATTTAAAAAAAGAAAAGATTATTAAAAATTAGGGGTATAAGGTGATTAAATTGATATTGATCACATGACTTCACTCGTTAACTCACGATTAATCAAAAAATGTTATTTCTGTTCTAAATGTACCCCAAAAAAATTCTAGGTTTTCATACTCTTTTTAACAAAAGTTAAACTAATATAAATAGTTAAAATGAATTTATGACGTCTATAGGCGTCAATGGCAGTGAATGAGTTAATATATTCACTTTGGACTAACTAAATTCAATCGTGTGTACCACTTGAAGCAATTTTTTTTAAGTTGGTCAACAATTCAATTCGTAATCTTAAATTGGTTCAACAATTCTCTTTTTAGAGTGTACCTGTTGGAAACCCACGTAAGCACGCACAGAACGCGTAAACTCTACACAGGAAGAAAGCCCGGATTTGAACACACAGCCTCTGCACTAAATTAAAGTATAAGTGCACGTTGCAAAAGGCTAACAGTAACGATATTATGGTAACATAATTTCCATTTATTGTAGTCTGAAATGAAGACAATAATTAGGCCGCAGTGACTCCAGTGATTAAAGGTTCACATACATATATTGCTGACTTAATTAAAGTGTGTTTCATAACTTGGAGGATTACCCAGACCTGAAAAAACTTTTCCATCCAGCCATTTTCCTTCTAAGGCCTCTTTCAGGCGGGGGTACGACAACCATCAACACTCACAATCATGCCCACAGTATATGGGCAATTTAGTCTGCAATGAACCTAAGAATCATGTTTATGAAATGTGGAAGCCGGTGTAGGACAACTTATACAAACCCCAATTCGATTGAAGGTGAGATTGGTAAAATATAAATTAGAACAGAATAAAATACTTTTCAACTTATAATTGATTGAATGCACAATAAAGATAATATAATTAACGCTCAAACTGATAAACGTTATTGTTTTTATTTTGTTTTGCAAATATTCACTCATTTTGAATTTGATACCTACAACAACAAAAAAGCTTGGACACGAACATCACAAATGCTTGCTTTTGAACATTGTGCAGAGAACAATCCAGATGGTCCTTTTCCTCTTTGGCCCTTTTTGTTTCAAAAACAATTTGAAATGTGGACTCGTCAGACCGCAGCACACTGTTTCACTTTGCGTCAGCTCATTTTAGCCCCAGCTTGGCCCCAAAAAAGCTGTCAACATTTCTGGGTATTGTATAAGGCTTTCGCTTTGCATAGTAGATTTTTAACTTGCATTTGAAGATGTAGTGACAAACTGTGTCTATCCTTCACACAATGATTCATGAAATGCCGCCTGAGTTTTTTTTTTAATGTCGCGGATGATGTGATGGACCGTAGATTATGAAATCCCTATATTCTTCAAAATTGTAAAGAACGATTGAAGAAATGGTAGTTATTACACAAACGGCCAACAGGTGGCAGGAGAGCAAAAGAGATCAACCAGGGCCATGTTGAAAAAAGCTCATTTACCCACAGTTCTAAATAGATTTGTGAATAATGATGACATTTAGCTTTATTCTAATGCTAATTGCTACAAAACGGAAACAGATAAAAATATACTTTTTTTTTCCTTTTGGTAGGTTCCATGTTTTTATATTACAGCAAGAGAACACAATATTCTGTGGGCCTTGCAAAATCTGTCAAAATACAGTAAAACAGCCGGGAGTGAAGGGGATTGCTTCAGTGAAAATGGCTGGGAGTGAATTAGCTAATCTGTGCACCTGTGGAATGTTCCAAAACAGGTGTGTTTATTTTAAGCATTCCCCAACTTTTTCAGAAGGTGTCGCAGCATCAAATCAATAGCGCGTGTCAGTTTGAAAATGAAATATCTTGCCTTTGTTGTGTATTCAACTAAATTTTTATTTACATTTGACACAACCTCCCAACTTCATTGGAATTGGGCTTTGTAGTTAATCAATGTATTTAGAATTTCACTTGCAAAGCTACTGAATGCAGAAAATTGGATTTCGGATCGCTACTGGCACCTGTGGCCGGAAAATGAAACTACATTTTACCTTCTTCACGTAAACAATGCACACATGTTGTCGCATCCATAGACAGAGGGCGAGATTATCCAACAAAATAACCTTATTATGGCTTCTGTCAGTCTTTTTGGCACCATCCATTTCTGTACAGTACCTTGGTTAAGTGTCGTCATGGCAGTTTGTGTGTGTGATTTGTCTGTTTTACATTATGGCCACAGTAGCCATGGTAACACAAGCAAGTTTTCACAACTGGAGAGTGGCTAAGAATCATCTATGGGCACACAGGGGTTAATCCTCTGTGTGTGTGTGTGTGTGTGTGTTGTAAGATTTGCCATTGAAATGCTACATGACTGGGTTAATCCACAGAGCAAGTGTATGTGTCGGGTGATGGAGAGGCAGTGGGGGTAGGAGGTGTATCAGGATAAGGCTTTAAGGGCTTACATACACCGTCTCTTTCGCTGTGAGGCATAGGGCAGGCCTTATCTTCAAGCAGCACCCTAACCAATGACATACACACGCACACACTTATACGTAGACGCACAAATATTTTGCTGCAGAACCTTCCCTGCACTGGCTGGCCTCACAGCTAAAGCCAGAAATCCAAGTACTATGTTGGCATAATTATTAGGGGCGTGCTAAAAAATCATTTCTCATAAGAATCGCGATTCTCATTTAGTATGATTCAGAATTGATTTTAAATGTCCCCAAATCGATTTTTAAAAAATTATTTCATAATGTCTTCCCTTTGTTTGTGTGTGCCTTTATTGGGAGCGCTGTTCATGTTGTACCCGATTTGGCCACTTAGGGGCAGTGTGGTTCCACGTGGTCTGATACACTGTTAAGTTGTAGCCACATTAGATAATAGAAGTTGTTTTTTTGCAGCGTGGAGCCGTTCTTTTGAGTGATAAAAGTGCCGCGAGTAGAGCACTAATTAGCATTAGCGAGTCAGACTGGAGTAGATCAATACAATTCCTTGAACATCTATAAATTGAAGCAAAAAAATTGTTCTTAATCGAAAATCGATTCTGAATCGAATCGCACACCCAAAAATCAAAATCGAATCAAATTGTGAGACATTCAAAGATTCCCACTCCTAATAATGATCATTTAATGAAAAAAAAAAAGATGACCAAAGAGTTCTATTTATGTTTGCTTGCCAGACTGCACTGTAGACAGTAGCGGCTTCTGCAAGCAACAGCTTGCGCTATCAAGAATGGGCAGTAAATGATGACAGCTAACGTTCTTTAGTGCAATGTCAAGTCAACTCACGCAAAAGATATGTTATCTGTTCCACTAACAGCCACTCAATTCTAATTAAAACACAATATAATTCAACTTAACCTTAAGCTGCCAACCTTTAGTAACAAATGAACCACAATAGAATATAAACACTTGCCTTGGTTTGGTTAAAGTGAAATATTATGTGATAACTTAAATCTCGCATCTTATTTAATGGAGAGCAAGCGAACGTTGTATGGACCAAAGACATCAGTTGTTAAAAGGACAGAAGAAAGCATAAATAATAACAATTAAATCCAGTGAAGGCATCAGGAAAACTTCTTGGTGACATTTTTGCATATTTTATATATAATACAGAGCAGTGATCCCATTGTGAAATTAAAAGTTTACACAAATAATTCTCATGATGATCTTGATTTCAATGGCACAATTCCCTTGTGTCTGTCTGTCTATCTGGTTTAAGGTCCTTTGAAGACTTTTTGTCAAACCCGAGTTTGCCATTAACACAACCTAGTGGCCATGGCTGGCATAAACAAATTGTTTTCTTTTGCATCAGGGGCGGGCGACGGCGTGATTGACACCTATGAATGAATTCATCTCCAGCAACAAGTGGCCAAGCAAACATTTAATGCGATGTCTTCTTAAAGTGGTTGGTGCACAACCATTTTTTTTTTTAATATAAGTGATTAAAGGGCGCACACCGTGAGTACACTCCCTGATGTGCGCTGAGTGAAGTTGACCTCCATCTTTAATCCAATTTAATCAAAGCAAGAACAGTGGAGTAAAAAAAAAAAAAAGCAGCTGAAAATGAACCAGAGCTGAGAAAAGCCACAACGTGCTGCTGCTGAATCAGCTGTGCGAGAGGCCAGAAGGAAAAGGTCATCTTACCTCCCTCAGTTTCTAGCTGTGACATGGCCATTTTGTCAGCCATAAAGTCAGGTTGATTGCGATACACTGCTCAAACTCCTACACTGTGTGCCGCGTGTTCATGCCTCTCCCTCTCTGTGATATCTCCAGTGTCCAGACTGTCAGCTCAGAGGCATTGGAGGGTGAGGAGGGGGCACTTCCCCTCACGAGTCAACAGGAAACTGAACGTCTGCCTCAGTTCTGATAACAACCATCACATTTGCCCTCCTTCCGCACTCGTCTTAAGTCAGCTGACTACTCCAAATGGATGTTTTCTGCATTAAGTACACATTTTGCTTTCTTTATTTTGTACAACATTATGATGAAATACCGTGATTTGTCTCATGGGGTACAGTATTTTACTCATTGTCTCAACATTATGTGCCCAGTGATTGACCGGTGACCAGTCCAGGTTGTTGTGCACTTTTAGGAATAGACCTCAGCTTTTTGCACCCTGAACAGGATTGATTGGAAACTACTTCAGGGTGCACCCTGTCTTTCACCTAAAGTCAATAGGGGAAGACTTTAAGCTCACCCGTGACCCTACAAGCACAATAGAAAATGGAAGAATGCAGGCATATTGCTCTACTTTGCAGATTAAAACTTTAATTACAGTGTAGTTTTCAATTCCTTTTGTAAAATATTTAATGATTTAAAAAAATCCATGCTTACAAGTTAAGACAACTTTTACTCAGTCAAGAATAGTATTTTGCTGATATGACTATCTTACATAAATACAGAGGGGATTTTTTTTTTTTTTTTTTTTTTTTACAAATGAGCATTACAGCCTAATGATGTGTAACAATGATGCTGCGGGGAATGATGGGTGGGCGGCGTGGGAAGAAATTATGTATTTGTAGCAAGGTTCATTCACACGACTTTTGGTGTGCATGCAAGTGTGAATAAAATTAGTAATGTTAGTAATACTAGTAATAGTAAGACTGCTACTACTGCTACTAACTAGGGACGTTCAATTGGCCTACAATGGCAGTTAGAGTACAACTCAAATTGTACACTTGTACTTCTGATATGAACATTTTAACAAAAAAAAATAAACAATGATTTTAAAGAAATACCTATACATATATCTCAATGTGGCATTTCCCTTAAAATTACATGAAATTAATTACAATATTCTATTCTTCCGATTTCTAATTCTTAGTTCCTGATCGTGAAACGGCCAAAAGAAGATAGCCTAACAAATACCAGTACCTTGAAATAAGGCCAGATATCGGCCCAATACCGCTACTCGTCCATCCCTACTACTATTACTACTATTTATTACATAGCACCTGTCGAAACAAAGCAAACAATTGAGCTTAAAGTTCAATAAACTGAATTACATAAATAATTGTTTTATAAATAAATACATAAATAGCACTGGGGGGGATATAGGGGGAAAAAATTACAAAAAACAGCACCACTGAAAGAATGCCATACGATAAAAGTGACTCTCAATAAATCAATAAGTTTGCCAGCAGTACAGTATACAGTATATGTGCCCTTTGATTGACCATGGGGCCCATTCCAGGGTCTTGTCTGCCTTTTTACCCACTTCCAGCTGGGATAGGCTCCAGCTACCCATGACCACAAACAGGATCAGCAATAAATAAACTCTTTCATCACTGCAACCTGCAGGGAAGACTAGTGGCTTAACACTGTCAAGAGGCCGAGCGTGTCTGTCTGTCGGACCTTTGGTAGCAGTGCCCTCTTGTGGCCGTATTGTATAAGTGTGTTTCACCCTAACTAGAATAGCCTCTCATTTCCCCGCTCTCCAACTACATGCGTAGGATTTCAGGTGAGCACCGACAAACCACCATAATAAAGTAAATGGCACGTGTGTCACTGTCACATGTCAGTGCATGCCAGTAGTGAACTTAAGGCAGCCTGTGATAGACTAATCAAACCAACCAGCCACAACATTAGGACCACTTTCTCATTCTCACTATAATTCTAACAAGATCTGTAACAAAGTTTTTGTTTTTGCAAAGACAACAATTCTGAATTCTCAATGTGGTTTGAAAGCAAAAGTCAAAGCAGAATATTTGATAAAGCTAATGTGTTGGCTACTGCATTGTATGTGTGCAAAAGGTTATAAGGTTGTGGTAGGTGAGTACACCACAACTGTATTTAAATTTAAAGAAAAAAAAGAAGAAGCCGATGAGGTTGCTCACTGATCGTCGTCGTTATCCATCATTGTCAGTGTTCTTCCCTCACACTAGCAGGAGGCCTAGTGTGTGTGTGTGTGTGTGTGTGTGTGTGTGTGTGTGTGTGTGTGTGTGTGTGTGTGTGTGTGTGTGTGTGTGTGTGATTGTGTGCGTGCGCGCATGTGTGCGTGCGTCTCACAGAGACTGGAGTCAGCTGACAGCTATGTGAGGGGATGTGACAGTGGCCTGATGCTGCGTTCTCTGTTCTCTGGGAGCCATTTTGTCTGTCTCTGATCTCGAGTCAGGTCTACCCCCCGCCACACACCCACCCTCCTCCAGCCAATCACGTCAGCGCTCAGCCTTGCAGAAAACATAGAAACAGTCTGATTTCTCTCAGTCTCAACCTCCCTGCCCCCCTCCCTCCCCACACCTCCTGCACCCCCGCAGCCTTCATCTCCTATTTGCTCCTCATCCCTCTTACTTCTCCCTCCTCCGTCACCCTCTCCTGTTTTCTCTTATCTCAGCCCTCCCTCTAACTCTTCCCGTTCGCAAATCACATCTTTCTACTCTCGCTTTCTTTTTTTTCCCTTCATAATCCTCCCTCCCTCCTCTCCAGGCTCTCTTGTTGTGCAACGCGTTTCCAAACAGCTAAGCCTTTGTGCCTTTTTGTCTCTTGCCATTTCAGCCAGGCTGCAGTCTTTACTCATTTTCCTCCAATCAGGGACACCATGTGACTCCCTGCATGAGAGGGCACAGTCCCTCCCACCCCTTCTCTCTCTCTCTCTCTCTCTCTCTCTCTCTCTCTCTCTCTCTCTCTCTCTCTCTCTCTCTCTCTCTCTCTCTCTCTTACCCTCTCCCCTCACCTTGCCAACAAGCCAGGCAACATACGCTAGCAATCAGGGGCATCAAAAAGAAAAGAGGAGGATGAAAAAGGTGAAGGGGGACAAATAAAGTTGAGAAAAATGAGTGAGTTTACAGCGTCGAAGGGGGAGGGGGGATCATTTCATGTAATTATCCAAGCATCTGCGAGTTCAGAAACAATAAGACATCCTCTCTTTCTCTTGTCACAGCTTGGACCACATCCCCACACATTCTGCTCCAGTGTTGATGTCATCCACATGCTGGGGCACATGCTGTGTGTACATCCACATGCACACACACACACTCCAGTACAAACGCTGAGCCCACACAAGAAGGAGGGGAGGACCCTTTTGCTGTTAAACATGGCACTGGAATGTAAACAAGCCAGAAGGGGAGACAGAGCGGGGACCAACTATTGGGCGACTGCAGTTTGATCATTTCTGCCACAGCAAACGCGGCATTTGGTGAAACTAGCCATTGGTTGGGCTTTGTTGGACTCACAAAGTGGAAGTGTCGCATTTAAATTAGGGGTGGCCATTTGACTAGATGTCCTTAATCGACTGTGGCTAAAATTCACAAACACTTCATTAAATGGAACTGTGATGTTGTGACCAGTCCAGGATGTACCACATCTCTCACTCAATGCCAGTTGGGATCAGCTACTATGGATGGATGGATTAATACATTAATTATTATTTAATGGCATGGCTGAATCTATTTGAATGTTCTGAGCTCCAGTTTTGATGCCTGCCTTGTTTTAAGCAAAAATAATGTTGTCATATGAGGTCTGGATGCTTTTCGCTCCCATTTTTTTATGAGATGTGCTCAAAAACAAAAGTTTTGTGTTTATATTTTTGTTGAGTTTAGATGATGTCATGTTGTTCTTCTCTGGACCACAAACTAAATCAACAGTCGCAGTGCACATCTAGTTCAGGGTCACAGGGAGGTAGAGCCTATCAAACCTGACATCAGGTGAGTCAAACCTCAGAACTGTAAGTTAATGACAAATGTGAATTACAGATAAAAAAAATTTTTTATCACGACATTACTTTAAAAGAAAACTTGACTCGAGCCATTTTCAGCTGTAAAAAGTTAGTATTTTGTCCAAAATGAATTTGATAAGTACATTTATTTGTATATAATTAATACATTTAAAAACTAATTTTTCTCCTTGCTGTCGACTAAAGATGATATCACCTGTGCTGAGGAAGTAGGTAGCCTAACGACCAATCATGGCTCACCTTTTCTGGGTTTGATCAGCTAACTGAGTTGACAGCAAGCGGAAAATTTTGTTTTTAAAGTTATTAATTGTATACAAATAAATGTAGGTATCAAATTTATTTTGGACAAATTACTAACTTTTTACTGCTGGAATGGCTCAATGAGTCAAGTAGGCTATCCCTTTAACTGCTGAATGCAGAACATTGATTTTCAAATCACTACTGCCACCTGAAGCCAAAACATTATACTACACCCCCCCCCCCTTCTTCACGTACACAATGTGCACATGACATCACCTCCACAGACAGAGGGCAGGAAATTCGAACCTGATTCCAGTCTGAAAACTATTGCTCAGAGGTTTGCAGGAGTATACCCATTGAACAGCTAAAGTATTAATCTATTGATTGGAAAATGATCAAATAAAAAGTTAAAGATATTTTACATAGAGCAATTTTAATGAGTGTCTGTAATAAGTTGCTATGTGAATGGAAATCAAATACATAATATGCGTTGGAAAGAAACGATTTGAAGCACTGTTGAAAACAAAATGAGAGCAAAAAGGGAGGTTCGCCACAGGGCAGTCATAAGTATTTTTGGAAATTTCCATGACCATGTTGATTAAGTATGCAATCTGACCGCAAGATAGCTAAGGACCTATTCTAAACAAGAGCTCCGGCCTCGGCTGTGCAAGCTTGTTTAACGGCTGAAGTGGCAGCACTATTTGCCTTGCGAAGCACAGGGCCCAGAGATTGGAAACACACGTGCAGGTTTAATCACACAGAGGCTTAATCACACCACCAGACACATTTCTGCATCTACTGCATCTCCCCAACAATGCTTGGCTATTTGTTCATCCATTGGGATGATGAAGCATTGTCTCTGAACTTGGCTGCCCCTTCTGAAGCGGCTGCCTCTCGAATAACTTACCAGTTAAATAGTTTCCAAACCACAAAACATGAGAGTATTTACTGTTTGGATCCTTCTCATGATTAAAGTCTGTGGCTGGCCGCACGTCTCATCCAGGCTGTTGACCACCGCAGCCACTGTGGTCTGTTAGTCAGGGGGGGGGAAGAGAGGCCATGTCAGGGTGATACTGCACCCTCCAAAAGACTGAAAACACACTGACTTGCACTCCCCCGCGGCTGAATATTGCATGACAGTACAAGTAATATGTAGTAATACGTTTTCAGCTACAGGATTATATTTCATGTCTACACGTGCTATGAGCAGTGGGACATAAATCGCGCTAACACTTAATAATATATTGCCCAGGGCGCACCAGCACAGGGTTTATTTCTAGACCTTGATTCCTCTTTTCTTCCCTAGCATGTGTGATTAGAGTCAATAAAAATGAGTGGAGTTATCTGTTTGCTGTCAGACTCTCCGAACCCAAGTACAACCATATGTAGCCTGCAGGGAGTCCCTCATCCTACAAAGACAGTGGACATATCACACACTTTCCAATATAGTACTTTAATATGATGGATATTCCATCCACCAAAAGTTGCTGTCTGTGACTGAACTGTGGGAACCAAGCAGCTCTTACTTAATTAAAAAACTAAAAGAAGAAAAACATAAAAATAGGCAAAAAGCAACACTGAAATTGTTTTTTTTTAAAATCCCGCCACATTGTTTTTAGGCAAAAGCAAAGACGACACGAAACCTAAATCCATGGATTAACAGCAACAAGTGTGCAATGTTTCAACACAGGTATGCACATTAATACAATATGATGGATACTCCTTCCACCAAGTTACTGTCTGTGACTGAACTCCCACAAACCAACCAGCTATTACTTAATGAAACACATTAAAATAGGTTAGAAGCAATCATCTGAAACTATTTTTTTTAATTCTCACATTGTTCTAGGCTTAACAAGGAGCATAAAGAACTTAATGCATGATTAAACAACATACAAATGCCTGTTTTTGAGTGTTGACATTTTCGTACACGGTCAGGTATGCATGCACTGACCTCTTTCATGACCTCGGGGAAGAAAGGAATTCTGGGTATAAACTAAGCCATTTTGCAAAGTAATACAAGAAAGTTGTGAGGACTGTTGTAAAAACGTTCGCCACATTACACAAAATGTGACTGTAAATGATAGAGCCAAGATAAAGATGATTGTTTTTCACTGCAAACATTAACTGAAATATGCATGCCTTATGCTAATTACCCACCCCACCATCAATAAATAAATAAATTAATTAAAACTTCAGGGAAAGCCTGGGCAAGGCTGTCTAGGCCGATGAGCTGCTGAAGGCCAAACAAATGCAGTGAATCATCCATGTGATCTTTTTGTACATGCATCTTCAAATAATAGAAATGCAAGCAGTCTTGATTTAACCGAGCAGAGCCAATCTTGCAGTCGGTGACCTTTGACCTCTAACAGCACATTCAGCTTTCTTACCGCATTCTCTCGGGTTTGTAATACATGTCAAAATACTTCATCTATTCCAACCTCAGAAAAACTCACTCAGAAATGATTATTATCAACAACAACTGGCCGAGGCACAATGGAGGAATATTAGCGGCACCATAGCAACAACTTTTGGCTGTGTGAGTGTGTGTGTCACAAACATCTGTTCATAATCAATCTCGTAACTCCAACAACATCCTGCAAAAAGTTACATTGGAGATCAAAGTAAAAAAAGCAGCAGATATGTGTTGACCCATCTTTTCTGTTCCTCCTCTCAGGCCAGCACATAAGGCAACATCCCATGAGCCTTTGCAAACTCAGCCCAGGGCCCGAGGGCGCCCGGCTCCCTGTTCGTCTGTGCCTCAGTCACGCCACAGCAGGAACAGCACTCTCCAACTCAAAATACATCAACAAATGATGTGGAAAAGTCAGCGACCGACAATGGCAGCGGTGGCAGTCGCAGCTGTCATCAACGGCGAGCATCACCACATCCACGGCGGCTACTTACCGGGACACGCGCAGCCGCCCACCGACATCTTCTCACATGTCTGGTGGGAATCCGATGAGAATGACGGTGTTGGCTCTGTTATCCCTGCTCTCTTCCTCTCCTCTTTCCTGTCTCTCACCAGTCACTGCTGCCGCTCACATGAGCGTCTGTTTTCCCCACGGTTCACACACATATATACACACACATACACACACACACGCACACACGCACGCACACACACAACCGGGGAGCAGAGAGAGATGGAGGGAGAGTGTGAAGGGAGGACAAGAGAGTGACAAAAAGCAACAGACAAGAAGAGGTTAAAAAGAGAGCCTGCACTCACACACGCACGCACACACACCCACACATACACACACAGACACAAAGGATCAGATTCTCTCAGTAGTAAGAGAGCACTGTGGATGTGTGTGTGAGTGTGCGAATGTTATATAGAGTGAGCAGAATTCAGTCCTGCCTCTGCTCTGCCCTCATCAGCCCTGCAAATTACAGCTCAGGTGGGAGGAGAGAAGGAGAGAGAGGGAGGGAATGAGGCCGAGTGCCAGAGCGTGTACGTGTGTATATGGTGTGTGTATAGTCTGCATGTGAGCGTGTCAAAGTGACCTGAAAGATTTGAGCGAAAACAACCATGTGATGTAGGTCCTTCCCCCCCCCCCCTTTAAATATGTCGCGAGTGTGCTGTTTCAATGACATGTGCAAGAAAGGTCACACGCATGTTCCCTTCACATGATCTTCGGGGAATCTAGTGACGTGCAAGTGTGTGTTTGTTTGTGTATGTGCTGCAGCCGTCTGAGTGGCTTGTTACCATCTAGCAAAGGTCTGCTACACGGCAGGGAGGGTAGGGGGAGGCAAAAAAGGGGGAGGAGCACAGGGAGGTGGGGGCGATTGACGCGCCTCAGCTCTTTCCTTTCTCTCTCTCTCTCTCCCTCTCTGTCATCTCCCTTTCTCGCTCCGTTAGTCTTTCTGTCTGCAGTATGTCACACAGTGTTGCTCTCTCACTTCACTCATCGTTTTTTCTCTCTCCTCCTCCGCCATTTATCTCCTTCACTCGCTGCCGCTCTTTTCCCTCCCACTGTTTGTAATCTGTCTCCTATCACTATGGCATTTGTGTCTCCCAGATATAGATGCGCAGCTTTGCATGTGCTAGTCCAGCTGTGTGAAAAGTTCGCAATTGTTGAACCAGGTAATTACATGACACAAAATGAGTGCTTCACAATTTCGTCTGCTCCTGTCTATAGTTTGAAATGTCAGAAAGTCACATGAAGGAATCCAACTAAATTAGCATACAAATGAGGATAAGCGGTTCAGCAAATGAATGAATGAATGATTACTTCCAAGTTACGACCATCTCAATCACCAGACCTCAAAGCCATTTAAAACCTGTGGAGGGGGCTAAAGAAGAGAGTGCAGAGGAGAGGACCTAAGGCGGTGGATGATTTTGAAAGATTGTCATTGAACAAAGTGGAATGGTCGAAGATCGCTCTTTCTGTATTCTCCCATCTTGTGAACTATTACAGGAAAAGAATAGGTGCTGTTTTGCTGGCAAACGGGGGTTGTATTACTGTATGTACTGAATTAACATCAGGGCTGCTAATAATTGTGACGTACAATAATTATTCCATAATGTGGGATTTTTTTCTGAATACATGCACTTGAAATAAATAAAGGTTAGATTTTCCTCTTTTTAAAGGGGAAGCCACCCCCCAAAAAATATTGACAAAAATATGTATTATGTAGCCCCACTAGTCTAAATAAAGTATTCTGTTTAATATTGCATTAGTGGAATATGAGTTAAGCAGCAAAATCCAGCCGTTTTTATCAATATCGGAAGGCAACCATTTTGCCCCTGTTGTCAAGTGAAAATGACCTCACAGTTGCTCAGGTCTCAGGTAACAACCAATCACAGCGCAGCTTCAGAAAACAGGTGAGCTGTGATTTGTTGTTCCCTGAGCCCTGAACAACTGTGATGTCATCTTCAGTCGACAGCAAGTGACAAAACGGCCGCCCCCTGAGATGGATAAAAATGGGTGGATTATGCTGCAAAACTCATATTCCACAAATGTAATATTAATCAGAATGCCATGTTTAGACTAGTGAGGTCACATATAATATTATTGGCAAGAAATGTTTACGTTTGACTTCCCCTTTAGTCCAATATAAAATTTATATTAAATATTAGGATAAAATAATAACATAGAAATAGAAAATGATACATTAGAAGTTAATAAGACAGTGAATATAGTCATATATGTACGTCATACACATTGAGCATTTGAAAGTCAGAGAGCATGTTAAAAAAAAATATTTGTGATATTGTTGACGCAGTGGAATTGCAGTGCATATACTTGTAATTGTCCTCTCTTATTCTCAACTAAGGTAACTAAAATATTGGAAACATCTTTTGATATGATGCAATGCAGTTCTACACCACCACAAACGACAATAATAAACTCTTTATATCCTGTTAAAGGGATACTTAACACAAATTGACACACAAAGCATTAACATCATAAGTTAATAATTCTTGACACAGCTTTTGTATTTCACCACATCAGATTGTGCATGTGTATGAAATGATGTGAATGTGAGCGCATACGTCAGAGAAAGGAGGTCACATATCTAAGCAGTCTTATCATTGTCCACTGTTTGCTTCCAAATTCGTATCACAGACAGGTTCTTGCTTTACATGCAAAGAAGAACATAAGTCTGCATAGATCACCTCCCCCATGTTTTTTCTTTTTCTCTCTTTTTTTAAGAGACTTGCTCTTTGTCTCCCTTGCTCTCATCCTCACCCTCGTCTCATTAGGCAGTATCTCATTTTGAGGAGGGGAGTGTTAAGCCAATCAGAGAGTGGAAGAAAGAGCAAGGGAAGGAGGGAGATGGCGAGCGACGGAGAGGCTGCGGAAGGGAGAGGGCAAAGATGGAGTGAACGAGAGATGGAGGAAATGCAAGGGTGAGGGAGGGAGAATAAATAGCTCTAGCACACTCGTCCCCCATTACCCCGGGAGGGCACTGTCGCCATGGCAATGTGGCAGAAAAAGGATAGCACAAGCATGATCAGCTTCTCAACGACCACATACACACACATTTGCCAGTAAAAATTGTCATCTGCCCACATAAACTGTTTCTTCAGACGCCTTTGACAAGTTCATAGAATCTTATGTACATGACCGAGAGCAGCTGCTCTACTAACATAACTCATATACAAGCGCATCAAACCACATTGTAAAATTTACTGATGGACTGTCAAAAGACCCAGTAATAAAGACAAATAACAGTCAATCGATGCCACAGAAAGTGTAAAAGACAGAGTAAGCACAGAGCAAGAGGGGAAGAAAAGACTAGAGTACAATGATAAAGGAGAGCAGTGGAAAAAGATAAGAGTATCATAGTTGCCAAACATGTACTTCCCTTATCCAAGTTTCATTTAGACAATTGTTCACCTTACACACTTGCTCTATTGTTTGCTGCGTTTTATTCTGTGCTTGGATGTACTGTATGTTCATTGAATTATATATATTGGGCAGATTAACTATTAGTGTGCTATTGGATATGAATTGTTGCGGATATTAAAACAACAACAAAAAGTCTACACACCCCTGTTCAAATGGCAGGTTTTTGTGAAATAAAAAATGAGACCAAAATAAATAATTTCTAAACTTTTTTCCACTATTGATTTAACTAACCTACAATGTAACCATGTCCAACTCAAGAAAGCAAAAGTAAAAATAAAAAATAATAATTGAGATAACACCCTATTATAACTAGGGTTGTGGTTGTCTTCAGAATTAACCATGTTAAATATCCACCATTGAAAATGCCTTTGTTAAACCCCATATAAATTTCTGATGTTCCATTTTTTTGTTTTTGTTTTAATGTTCAAAATTATCTCCACCTTGACAAAGGCTGACCCCCCCCCCCCCACACACACACACACACACACCTCAAATAATGATGCTACCACCATGCTTCAAATAGAGCCCAAAAGTTCAATTTAGGTATCAGTGGACCATGAGACGTTTTCCCTCATGTAATTTGAGAGACTTCAAGTGTGTTTTTGCAAAATGTATTAGTGCTTGGATGTTGCTCTTTGCAAGAAAAGGCTTCCATCTTGACACCCTACCCCACATCCCAGACATATGAAAAAAACTGGAAATTGTTGTCACGTCTATTAAAATGCCAGTACTTGCCAGAAATTCCTGCAGCTTCAGTGTTAGTTATTACGTCTGCCTCTTGGTAGCCTCCTTGACGGGTGTCCAGTTATTAGTGATGTCACCGCTGTGCCATATTTTCTGTCGTCACTGTGTTCCATGGTATGCCTTGTAAATTATCACTGTAAAAAAAGGGGGAGTAATATTTACTTGAAAAAAAAACGTGTGACCTTTTTTCACTCTGAAATTTGAAGTAAATTTTACAAGGAGAGTTTCAAATACATTTTACCCAAAAAAATGGGGGGAAAAAGTTGCTAAAGAATTGAGGAACAAACTCATGAACTTCAGCTTGGGAGACCACCTAAGCCATGCCACTCATACTTTTTATCGTTATAATGCATTATTTTCTGGTGTGTCCAAAATTAGACCAAAAAGTGGTTGTAGGTAGAAGGATTCCACCTGAAACCAGCAATATACTAACACACAGTAGGAGTGGCATGATGTAGGTAGGAGGTGATAGAGTGGCTGTCACCCAAGATGAAGGTTGTGGTTCATCCTCAACCCTTGAGTAGCTTTTATTTTAAATAAACTGGTAACAGGTACTCAAAACCTTCCATGTAAAATGTACTTATAATTTTTGAGTGAAAAAAACTTTTTCTAAGTAAATATTACTCATTGGGTGTTTTTTTTTTTTTGTTTTTTTTTTTTACAGTGTACTCATCTGCTGACTGATACCTTTAAAAAATAAAATAAAAAAAAGACACACATTTGTTGTGTGCTCGCTTAAGTTGAGAATAAAAAAATGTCATGAAAAAATACTAAAACAGGTTAATTTTATTTAATCAGTTAATCAGAAGCACTTATTAATTGAAAATAAAACAGTGTCACATTTAATATGAGTTGGAATGCTATTGGTTAATTCTCAACACAGCCACATGTCCAGTTATAAGAGGATGTGCACAATTGTGCAACCATACTAAGTGCAATGCATCCTCTGTTGAAAATATTTTTATTTTTCAATTGTGTTGTACAGGTTATCTGTCACATTAAGGTGGAATAAGTTTGGGAAAAAATTATCTTGGTTTTGTGTTTTTATAATATTAAAAAAAGGCATTTGAACCAAGTGAATTAAAAAACATTTTTTTTTATATCCACTGCATAAACATTTCCAAAAATGTCATGTAACAACCAGTAATATTAATCTTTATCGGCATATGCGGCATATTCATAACAAATGCAAACCACAGCTGTATTCCCACTGCTAAGATAAACGAGTCATCAATGACTCAGTCATTATGTTGGAACATTTTTATATGTGCACCTGCTACATAAACAACACTGTTACATCATTTCAATTACAGAAAAAAAGGTCTGCAAAGTCAAGTTAAATAGCTTTTTATTGCTTTACATGTTGCGTTTTACAATTATACATTCAGTTTAAGGATGCACTGATGCCGCAAACTCTTACGTAATGTGAAATGAGCATCTTGTTTCTTTTTGGTCTTCGCTCTTCTGTAACCATGCTGTGTTTGTATGTAAGTAAGTGAACGTGTGCACCTTCGAATCCCCTCCGTCTTTACATCATCTCTGCCTTCATCATTTCTTAGTCTTTCTTTCTCTATTAACCAAAGCCCACTTCTTCTGTGTTTCTCTCAGACTTTTAATTATTTTCAATAGATGTTCTCTGTGCCACGAGGGACGGCATTCTTCTTCTCTGCTGTGAAAGCAAAGGGACTTGAGGCAAAGATGAGTCCAATGAGGACAGCAGAGGCACAACTCCTTCACCAAGTAACGTTTGTGTCGTGCTCTCCCTCCAGAGAAGGTGTCAAGTGAAAGATCAGAGTGTTTTTGCAGGTCACTGAACTACACACATATATTTCATGAAGTTTTTGAGGGTGTGTGTGGGGGGGGGCATACATAACAGAACATATAGAGTGTGTCAAACCAGCTCACATACCTCTTTGGAGGTCAAGAGTGAGGCGTTGAGAAGCATGATGGGAAATAAACAGGCTTTTACTCATTGTGCTTGTCCCCAAAGCACTTTGGGAAAGTGGCCATTTGTGAATTACTGTGTATTTGATTGTCATACAAAAACACTGGTCCCAGTAGGGTAAATAAATACAGTATGTGACTGTGGAGTGGGTATTGATGTGGTTGTTTTTGGTGTTGAATGCTGCAGTAAGGTGACCCACTTACACTGAATTGCCCCTCCTCAACACAAGTCTCCACATACTCCTGAACATACTGCACCCGCAGGAGACTGACGGAGGCTTTGGCCCCATTTCAGACGGGAATGTGTTTCAAGATGTGTGGTGTATGTGCATGTGTGGGTGTATGAGTGAGAGCTCGGGGAGGAACAGTAGCAGAGGAATTTAAGGGTTTAAATGACAAAACAACAGCAAATAAAAACATACCAAGTTGAAGAAAAATATCACCTTCAAATTCTTCTTTTGCTGATTTCTCAATCCTGCCATTCAGCAATTAATTTAAACATTGGGGCAAATTAAAAACAATCTACAACTTGATCTGGATTGGCACCAAATTTGAATGGCTATTTACTGAGCCCATTCAAACTGGAATGTAAAATTGGTTATGCAGTTTTTGTGTACAGTAATTCTAAACAAACAACAATGAAATCCTAGATGGTGAGGCATACAACAAGCAACCCATCAGAAAACAATAAGACGAAGCTTGTACACCAGGTTATACAAGTGGTTCACGTGACTTTATTTCATTTCCTATTAATCTTGCACAGCCATTGACTCTGTAAACCGGCATGACATTCAGAAGAAAGGTCAATCCCTTGCTGGTATGCAAGAGATAACAGGCCAGACACATGCATCATCCTCTATGAAAAACGTGGAGATAATACAAGATAACAGCACAAGTACAAGGAGCCAATGAACCTCACTTTGTTATGCATTGCACTTGCTATGTACTGTATTCACTATCTCATTGGTATTTTCTATGGATAGGTGGCTAGGGCAATCAGCTCATGAACAAACACAACTTTTGAGAGCTAATATTGTAATAGAAAGGAGTGCCAGCAGACTGTAAGGGTATACGTCAAATACTACCATCTAGTGGATAAACTAAGAACCACCCATATTAGAAGCACTGAACTTTAATGTACAGGTAGAGCTTACTTTAAAATAGCCTCTATATGTTGTGTTGGCATTTTGCAACTTGCTGTCGACTGAAAGTGACATCATAGTGCCTTTGAGCTCAGGTAACAACCAATCATGCTTTAGCTATTGTTGTGTGTTCTGCAATAATCAATGAAAAAAACAAAAATAAAAATAAACAATCATGCTCTTTTCTAATACCTGTTTCTAAATGTCCAATTACGAAAAGAGACATGGACCATCTGTTTCATCGCTTTTATTTAAGTATTATTATTTATTTAAGTGTGTGTGTGTGTATATATATGGACAGACTCTAAAATGCACTCAGGTACAAATTTAAAAATTGTATGTGTTTTTTTTTTTTTTACTGGCAATTAAAACATACAGAGCCACTTTTGATAAGAGTAGAAAACTCGGGAGGGATCGCTGCACACTAGTGTACTGCTGTTCTTACTTTCAGAATGCCGTGATCGGAATAAAAAAGTTAGAGCTCATTCAAGTAAACTATTTAACGCTTTTGACTTTCAATTTCCGTTGCTTTATATGAAAAAAGTAACAAGCCTTTTGACAAAGTAAGGATTAGACAGAACAGATATCTGATTTAAAATATATAGGGAATAAAATAATGAATACTCAAGCAAAGAACAGATGCCGCAAATAAAATAGATTTGTCTCACGCCCAATTCAGTCACTCTGTCTTCTGCATTTTCATTAATAGTATGTACCTTTGGTGAAACTGTGGTTTTGTCAATTGAACGCTAGATGTCGCTTCGGCGCAATCAAAGTCGCTTGCATTCGAGAAGATCGTATTTGGTTAATTTAATATTCCTAACAAAGATGCAAATATACCAGCTACTATTAAACGTTGTCATAAACGGGCCAACATGATGAAACAAAAAAAATCACGAACCAACTATGGCAATGCGAGTAGAAAAGAATATCCGACCTAGGATCTGATTGCATGTCTTTTCCAAATCTGCTATGAGTCCCAAACTGGTCCCAGGTCAGCCCCTCTGTTCGCTCGCTGCCGGTGACCACGTGTCCACTGCCAAGTCGACCATGTGGAGCAGAAAGATGGCGGCTCAGTGGAGGCCCATAGATGAGGCTTTAAATGCCGGCAACGTGGAATTTCTGAGCACCAGAAGCCCCTACCAGGTATCGCTTTCGCCAATTAAGCTACTAAGCGTATGAAGTAGGACTTAGGAGAGATTTTTCGGGCTCGTAGAGGGGGTTGTTTCATCGGCACATGTGCGCGTGGCGACACGTGGCTGAGACTAGGCTTGTTAGCAGGTTAGCGATCAACTGTTTGCTAGACCTCGAACAGGCTTTTTGGCCCTCAAAAGCACGGAAACAGCTGTCTGTCACGTATAATCAACACTCAGGCTATACTGCTCTAGTCTTCCTTCCTGCAACTGGAATTAGCAATGGCGTGCTGAAAGCGTAGTAGTGTAGCATTTCATTATTGCACTAATTCAACTCGGTGCTGATCACTATCCGTATCCACAGAATCAGACACATTGTACAGTTTTTCGTTTAAGAGACTAACGACATTGAAGAGACATTTCGTGTCCTTTTTGAACACGTGAATGTGTTTTATTTCAACCCCTTTCCACTGTTTTCATATTGGTAATTATTTAGCGGACCAGAAAGTTTTTTTTGTGTGTTAGTTGGTTCGCCATTCTGGTTTATAATTTCCAGTGCCACTTGTTATTATTGCTTACTGATTACAAATACCTGTAGTTTGTCAAATGTGACTATTTCCCCCCTGACATTAGCTGTCATATCACTTATGATTCACAAAATTCTACAGCAAATTGTATCGGATTGACACATCAATTTATGCAATGCAGTATTATGCAATATATTATACTGTGCTACTATGATTTAGTAATCAAATCCCTGAAATATTTTCTGAATCTTGAGTGTTTAAGTTTAAGATAAGTTTAGATCCCTAAACATATAATTTCAAACTTATGTCATAGCACTAGCCTTAAAAACACTCTAAAATTAGTGATGTAATTTTGGAAAAACATGATTAGGTGAGGTTTTTTTATTTTTATGAAATTGTCCAAACTTTTTTTTTTTTGTTTTTGTTTACAACAATGATATGTTCTTTGCAGCCCCACAAGTCTATTCACAGTATTTTGATTAATATTGCGTTTGTGGAATATGAATTTAGCAGCAAAATCCACCCGCTTTTTATCCATTTTAGGTGGTGGCGAATGTTGCCACTTTTTATCAAGTAAAATTGACATCTCAGTGCCAACAAGCTCAGCTTGTGAATGTTTTTTGTTTTGTTACATGTACTCAAATACATAAACACGCACACATAGAAACATGGTCTCCCAGGCGGGGAAGCAAACCCACGCCAACCTGCATCGTAGGCAAATGACGGTACCACTCCGCCACGTGGAACCCGCTCAGCTTGTGAATGTCTAATGGCCAAACTCAGAAAACAGGTGAGCCGTGATTGGTCATTACCTGAGCCCTTAGGCACCGCAATGTCATTTTCAGTCGACAGCAAGTGACAAAATGGGCGCTCCCTTGAGATGGATTAAAGTGGTTGGATTTTGCTGCCTAATTCATATTCCACAAATGCAATATTAATCAGAATACCTTTAGACTAGTGGGGGTACACTCATACAGCAATGTTATTGTGAAAACTTTTTTTTTTATTACAATAAATCGACATAGTATATGACCTTCTGTACCATTGCTTCAAGAACATTTCCCAATTTGAACCTTTTAAAATTTTGGTTGAGTACCCCTTAATATAATAAAAGATCTTCTTTACCGGAAAGAAATACTTCAAACTTTTTTTCTAAATGCAGAAGTTGGTTGCGCAAAACCATTATTATCCAACAACAAATTTATCACTAGTGAAAATGCTGAGTGGCTAGTGATGTGGTTGAATTTAGCTATTTATGCAATTTTAAAGGTGGCTAGAAACTCCGGGAAACCACTAGCCACAGTGGCTGGTGAGCAAAAAAAGTGCACACCACACACATATCTCATTCTCAACTTACAATTGAGTCTCCTCCCCAAACCACGTTTTTGGTAGTAAAGACTGATGTGGGAGAGTCAGCATGGTGCCATTGCATCAAAACTGACAGAAAATACAATGGTGAAGAAAGAGTAGTAGAAAAAGAAATGTACAAAAAAAATTAACATGCTGATGGAAATTGTAGGGCTGTGACAACCCGAAACACCACGTGTTGATGAAATGATTGCATTGAGTCCGAGAGCAGCAGGGAAGAACTAAGGATGCTAATACAGAGAAAAAAATTATGATCCATGCTATAGAGCATGCTACTATCTCAAAAACTGTCCAATAGGGGGCAGAAATTGACCTATTAATTGTATACCAGCTGGCAATCTAACCAAGAGGAAGAAGAAATCATAGAATAAATTGGTTAATTGTTATGCTGTAACTACGTTGCAATTTCAATCCCCTCTCCTTGTCTTTGTTTTTTTTTATTGTGGAAAATGTTCTTCCACAAATACAACCAATTATATTTCTGTCTAGCAACAGACAGTGCAAGCTTCAAAGCTTCAGGTCACTTCCGAACTTGCTTTTGTTCTGTTCCATCTCACAATATTGTAGAGTTCGAATTTGGTGTAGATCACACATCCTTTGCAATTGGAAATATTAAAAAGGTTTATAATTATTATTTTTTTGTCCATGTCTGTAGATCGGCCCATGTGGAAGCAACATGGGTGGGGAGGACGCACAGTCCAGTATGGAACATTCCATCTTGGCCATTTTTGAGGACTCCACTGTTTCATCAGAGGTCAGAGTGCAAGTCACAAATGGCAGTAGCTCTGAGAAATCGTCTTGTGTTCATGTGCCCTTGCTAAAAATATATGAACCAAAACAGGTTTTGTTTACCCATTACAGGACACAAGGCAAGCGGTGGAAGACAACGAGACTTTGCTGTCGGCTCTAACTCAGATGTTAGAATGTGTGGAGGATGACGTCGGCAGCACTCTTTCTCCCTTTGACACCCTGCCAGATACCAAGCTCCTCAACTGTCAGGAGTTTGGTAACAGCATGACTACAGTAAGACAAGTGCAACTATTATTTTTGCTTTCCATCATTAAATCATTCAGTAAGTAATTGCCCCTCCAAACTGACGTAATTAATTACTGCATTGGACAAATACTTTCTATGAAAACTACCGGTACTCCAAATTGTTGATGGTGTTTTGTTGCAGCACCCGAATCGTGGTCCTAAAAGCACGCCAAGAAATGCAACCGAACACAACTGAAAACTACTCAGATGTGTGCGAGGTTCTGCAACTCGTTTTCATGAGTTTCTGACCATCTGCATCACTAGTTTGGCTGTGATTCCAAATGCTGAATTGCACGTGAATGGTGTCGCAAAAGCAGAGGTGTTGACAACGGTCAATCATAATGACCAGTTCTATCTAAAGTTGTCATTATCTGAAATTGGAGCCCATCTCGTAATTGGCAAATGATGGATATTGGGTGAAAATTATTGGGTTGTTATATTTGCCTAAAGGGGAAGTCTACCCAAAGAATTTCAATAAAATAATATGTTTAATTCAGCCCCACTAGTCTATAAATACGACATTTTGATTAATATTGTGTTTGTGGAATATGAATGAAGCAGCAAAATCCACCCGTTTTTATCCATTTTAGGGGGCGGCCATTTTGCTACTTGGTGTCGACTGAAAATGACATCACATTAACTCAGGGCTCAGCTTTCGAATGTCACATAACCAATTTAGAAAACAGATGAGCTGTGATTGGTCGTTACCTGAGCCCTAACTAACTGTGAGGTAATTTTCCGTCCACAGCAAGTAGCAACATGGCCTAAGATGGATAAAAACGGATGGATTTTGTTGCTTAATTCATATTCCACAAACACAATATTAATCAAAATGCTGTGGTTTGGGTGTTGGGGCGCATAACAAATTCTGACGCTGACTGTCCCTTTAATTGTTTAAGGTCACAAAGTGGAAAAAAAAGATGTTGCTTTAATAAATGTTTAAACTGTCACAACTGTGTTGTAGTGTTGCACGGAGTACCAGTACCGTACCTCGATGTTGTGGCGTCAAAAACGGCTTGGTATAATTTTTTCTTAATATTATTTATTTATTTATTTTAAAAAATTAATACGAGACAGCCCGCCAACTCTGTTTTAAAGGCAGGTACACATACATGCATGGCTGCTTGTCTAGAGATATGTGGAAAACGCCTTAAGTAAGCGACACGCCTCTTTCAGCGTGTGTGCGAGAGGGCGCAGGAAGATGGCTTCACGCACTGAAGCGCTCGCTGGACGTGCACTCCTGGTTGAGAAGTATGACGCGCATATTAAGGCTCCACGGGAGCGCGCAAGCAGAGTGGAAGCCACGCGACAGCATTGGCATTGCCTACGCATGTTTTCAATAAACACGTGAAGAACACACGTGTGGTTTTCAATTTTCAGTTTTGGAAACGTTTTGTAACAAAAGCAAATTTTTTTCGCGGAAAAGCAGAAGAAAAAGCAGCAATCATTCCTGCAGTGGACTCAAGGTGCGTTTAATGGACAGGCACACCGTAGGAAATCACAGTTATGCATTGAAAAGGCTCAGACGACTAACAGAGCAACAGTCACAGGTTGTGACGCATTTTTGACACTTCCCTTAAAAATAAGGGGAGTGTGAATTATTTTGTTCCCAGTTTGTAGTATTTGATTACGCATTTGACTAATTGGGAGCGGAATGGAGAAGAGCAGAGACATGAACGCACACTCAAGCAACGTTACATTGAGTCATTGGAGTGTCACTGTGTTGCCAATATTTAAAATGGATGACATCAAATGCATTTAAATACAGTACTTCAAGAATATGGCATGCAATGTGAAAGCACATACAGTATAAACATAAATATATACAGTATGTACATAAATTAACATGTATACATCCCAACATTTTTAATTAATAAAAAAATATATAATTTGAAGTTCTTTTGTCAGTTTAAGTGTTGCTGCTTTTGCTGATGTTTTAGAGTTTTGTCGAGGTACCATTTCAGTACCGGTATCCAGGTATTTTATGCTGGTATAGTATCGAAGTCAAAATTTTGGTTTCGTGCCAACACTACTGTGTTGAATAGATGAATGAACTCCGTCTTGATAAATCACGTAATGTTTACATTGATCTCCACATGTCCTGTGCATGTAGCACAGCTGATCTGATTAACGTAGTGGAATATGTAAACGTTAACGGCAGATGGGAATTGGTCACGTCACATGTAAACAGGTGATCACAGATCATTCGGAACGACAAAAAAAAAAGTCTTCATGTAAACTCGGATATTGCTATCAGCTTCTCAAAGATCTTTGGATGCACCCTGGAGAAATTTGCAAAGGATGCGGGATCAACATCTAGAAACATAACAAGGTTTAAAAATATCCTTTTGTCATTATGAAAACGTATGTTGGGCTTCATCCACAGTTATTCTTTCTTCTTTTTGTAAATAGCTAAGGCGGCCAGCGCAATCCGCTTTTCCTTGAGAATCGCGCCATGCTGTTTGTTGTTTAATCAAATAATAGAGTTAGCGCAAAATGTTGTTTCCCTGTAACATTGCCAGCGACCAGATTCGTCAAAACATTTGTACTCTATATGTCCATCTCTCTATAGGATAAAATAGCCTTTGCCGCCAAACTTCGACCGAGAGCCAAGAACGACACAAGAAAAAGAGACAAGAGCAAAGTAGCCCGACTTCAGCCGGTGTTCCGACAACAGAGTCGGACATTGTTTCCGGGTCCAAATAAGAAAGCAGATACTGAAGTGAATGTCTTCACTTCCTCTTCTCTGGTCAACCTGGTGAAACTCATGCACCCCTATTGCCTTAAGATGCATGTGGAGGAAGAGGAGAAGAGCCATCAGAGCACAGATGGACCATCGCAATCGCCATGGGAGGAAGTACAGAAGAAAAACACAATGTTTTCTCAGGGAGAAATATGGAAATATGAGAAGCCAACAGGAGACAGCGATGAAGATATAAATGTTGTATCCGACGATGATGATACACCCCTGAAAGAGACACAGGAGGACAAAGAGGACGTTGCAAATACAGATAGTACACTGCAGAAAGGTGCATTGTTCACTAGCAAATCATCCAGTTGTCTGTTCCTCAGGGCAAAGAAAAGAGTCAGTTTTGGCCCTGTTCAAGTGGCTTCATTTGATCAGTCTGTGGAAGCTGAATTCAACGAGAAGACTCCCTCCAGCGTTGCCTCTGGAGATACACCCGAGGGTCCAGTATTTGTAGGCCCATCTATATCATTAGAAATTAATAACGTGGCTGAGGATTCACTGCCAAAATGTAAAGTCAAAGCCAAATCCCTAAGCCTCCAAGAGTACAGACAGCTACGACAGAAAAGGCAACCTCGGCTGGAGAAAAAGAGGAGTAACACAACCAAGTGGCCTTCTGTTCCCCAGCGCCCCAAAGAACTGACCCCCATTCTCTGTTCACATGGGCAGAGCCAAAACCTCTGTGAGGTAAAGATTTCACCCCATCTGAAGTCCACAAACAGTACTTATCCACCCCAAAAAGCTACTTGCAGGACATCATGTCGTCAACCTTCTGAACCAGGAGAGAAGAAGCCATTGTTTGCTGGTAGGCATTGCAGATTCAAATCTCTTCAAATTGAATCCAAACGCACGTCACTTGATGGCTCAAAGTCCGATTCCGAGCGCACCAGCACTCCAGTTAAAAGAGCTGCAAGCAAGAAAAGCACATTCAAAAATCCAACACTGCTCAGCACTGATCCCCCGAACCCTGTCATCATTCGCTTGCCTGTTAGCCAGATGGCCACCCCAGCAAATTGTCACTCTTCACCGGTGTCCAGTGCTGAACCTCACCCAAGTCAAGAAGCGGAGGGCCAATTCCCAATTACGCCTCAAACAACACCACAAAACCTCACGCTAGTGCCAAAGATTTCTCAGCCAGAAAGTCCACATTCAGGCACGTGTGACGAGCAAAGTGCTGCAGTTGAGTCAGGTACACAACAAACACACATAAGACTTTTACAAATTATTATCCACACACAAACAGGTTGTTGACGTTGCTGTCTGTTTACTCTGTTTAAGGGATTGAAGCCTGTGATCTTACCAGCTTGTTGGAGCGGTTTGAGGAGAAACAAGGTGATTCGCCGGCATGTAATGTTTTTGTTGTAAAGATATTCAGTCATTTTGGTTTTCCTTGTGTCATTTGACTGATTGACAGCATATGATGCCACATTTTGCACCGTTGGTCTTAAGAGAGAGTATTACCAAAAGTGAAATCCATTGACGTGTTTTTCAGTATCTAATCAGTATCTTATTAACATTTTACGCAATTATACTGCGTAAAGTGTTACCAGTGACTAATGAAGAGTCTAGAAAAAAACAAATGTGGAGGTGCGGTGAATAAGATAAAGAGACAAAGACTAGTCATGTCTCTTTACACTCCACATCAAAACTGACACTTTTAAGCAGCCAGCGACACCCTTGAACTCTATGAACCTGGAAACATATATAACAGGCACTCTCTTGGAACCCGGAAACATGTATAACTCTTGCCCCTCCCTTAAACACGCAGAATAGGGCACTGCCTAAATGTGACCTCTGGTCTAATGTAGTTTGTAGACTGTAAAGGGATGTTTGTATGTTGATGTTTTGTAAATTTTACACAACACAGATTGATAACATAGCTGCCAAATTTGAAGGAATAATATATATATTTTTTTAAATTAAGTACTGTGTATATATAATAAGGCTTATGGTGCAAACCTTATAAGTCAGGAAAAAAAAGAGTTTTATCGCTTTGTCACAGCAGTTCAGTATTAAATTGTTCTCTTTCTTAACACATTTTCAGCACTTCAGGCTAGGATTATCATAATACAAAAATTTCTAACTATATCAATACTCAGAGAAGAAAAAAAAAAAGACAAACACTTTAAAAATGCCTAGATTTTTTTTTTAAATTAACATAACCACAAATAATCAATCAAATAGAGTTATTAATAACCAGAAAATAAAAAATAAATAACAATCACTTTTTCACATCAATAAATTATAAATAACACAAAAGAAAGAATACCTCATACAAAAATTGACACAATGACAATTTTGGTTGTCTGAGGTAAAAACACACATGGGAAAGGTGGCTAACTATACAAGTAAACAACAATCAGAACAATATTTTGAGGTAGTAAACTACACACAAAAATAAACCATCAGTAAAAATGAGCATCAAATGCTGTAGTAGCATTTAGCTACACCCTTGTTAAAAGGCTAAAATTGAAAAGTGCATATATCTATTACAGCATACAAGGATTTAGAAAGTGCACTTTATTCTACGAATGACTGTCTTAAGTTGCCATCTCACTGGTCTGAATTTTCTTTGCTGTTGGAAGATTTTTTGCAAAAAAAGATAAGCATGTCATTGTGCCCCTCTGTGAGTCTTGCCGTTGCAAATGAGCACCGTTGTACTAAATACACGCTCTGAGGCACAACTTGAAGCAGCAATACACAAGTACACATTCACTGAGCTTAAAGCTAACAGAGGGCCCGCGGCTAATGGCTAATAACAAAACAACATTCACTAAGCATAAAGCTAACCGTGGTAGCATCTTGCTATTTCTTGTCAACCAAGACTGGCTGGTTTGGCCCTCGTGCCGCCGCACTGGCCATACATAGCAGCAACGTAGCTCAGCAAGCGAGGTCGTGGTGTGGGCTCTCCTGGCTGCCGGAGGCTGTCTGCCGAGTTGGCTGCGCTGCTGTCGTATCGATACCATGACAAATTAGTATTGTATCCGGATATGACGTGTAAGGATTGATACTTTTCACAACCCTACTTCAGACATATTTAATGTATTTAGAAACAAATCAAGAAAATGACTAAATAAACAAGCACATTTGTCAAGAGCATTACTCGCATAGCCCCTAATTGTGAACTCCCTCAGTATGATATTTGTGTATCTGCACACATGACCTGTTGTGGTTGTCTCCCTTTCAGCTGAAGAAGGTGAGCCGGCTATCTTTTCAAACGTGTTACCTCCAAATCTGCACGAAGACTCAGAAAGGACCTCTACGCTAATGCAGACCTCCACTAAGGAACACAAACCTGACAGAACTTTGTACTCGCTAAGACCAAAAAGCAACGAAAATGATGTTGAGCAGTCGGAACACGTTACCCCTGAGCCCGTCGGCACCGAAGTCATTCTCGACACTGAAGAAGTTGTCATAAGGCGGAAAACGACGCCATCCAAGGGGGTCCAGATCATTGATCCTCGCCCTCTACCGTCCAGGAAGACAAACGGTTCAGAGCTCGCAGCACCTGCTCACATATGTTCATTGGTGTTCGCGGATCACGATTACTGCGCGCCTGTGGATTCTTTGCATACAAGAGCTCCTCCTCTTCTCAAGAACACTCGTGAAATGGAGGAGAAATGTGACTCTCCCATCAGGGCTGATGAACACCAGTCAAGCTCATCCACATGCACAGATCCAGCTCCGCCGTGTACCCCACTTACACCTCCACCCAGCCCTCCAAGCAGAGGACGAGAGAAGAGGAGATACCTGAGAAGATCCCGCCTCTCGGACAGCTTTCGTTCGTCTTCATCGTCTTCCAGCTCGGAATCCCGCTCTCCAAAAAGGCGAAGGTAGTCATGTTTATGCCCTCTCAGCATTTTTGCATTCACCTGTAATTTGCATTCGTATATGTGCGCACAGGTCCCATCACGAGCGTTCTCGAAGCAGGTCTTGGTCTTCGTCCCCTTCTCGCTCCGCCTCCCGTTCGCCACCTCGGCGGCGAAAACTGTCTTGCGCGCGTTTAAGACGTAACAGATCGAGGTCCCAATCCTGGTCTCGCTCGCGGTCACCGTCACCTTCCTCGCCAGCTTTTCATACTCGCAGGAGAAACGTTTGCAGGTGAGTCTGCACATGAAGGGCGTTCAATAATGCAATAGTGATGAAAATCGAATGCTACCTTGACGCTCAAGTTGAATTTATTACATGACCGTGCATGTATTTGCTTGTCTATCAAACACATTTTCACCATATAAATGAATTGAAATGCCATTAATCCATCACAGTCACCCCCAAAAAAAAATTTACATTTATTTATCACTGAAATGTAATCTGTAATCCATGTGCAGAGAGTCCTGGAAGCTCAAGAGGAGGGAGCACAAGGCGAGGCTTCAGAAGCTGAAAGCCATAGTAAGTCCAACCGTTGTCATATCAGCTGGTGTCTTAGTCATTGTTGTCCAACACGTGCTAAGTTGCATCTAACATCATTTGCCGAAGGATGAGCGCAGAGTTGTGTACGTCGGCCGCATCCGCAGATCCATGACGCACGAAGAACTGAGAGAGCGCTTCTCTCATTTTGGAGAAGTCGAATGTGTGTCGCTGCACTTTAGAGAAAAAGGGTAAGTCCACCAAAAACGTTGGCTGTGCACTGTGAGCGCGTATCGTGAAGTACTGAAATGATTGCGTTTGCTTCCTAAAGTGACCATTATGGCTTTGTCACGTTCTACCACATGGATGATGCATTTGCGGCCATCGACAACGGTGGAAAACTAAGAAAGCCCGATGAGCTGCCCTTCGACATCTGCTTTGGAGGAAGAAGACAGTTTTGCAATACAGACTATGCCGATCTAGGTGAGAGTGTAACCACGTGCCAGGTACAGTGGAACCTCAATTCGTTTATAGGCGCTGCTTGGATTTCAGAGCTACATTTGTCATCGGGAATAGTGGAAATAAAAAAACGAATAGTAATTTAAGCAATATCATTCCGCAAGTCAATACTAATTTCCTGTTAAAATTTTAATGCGATCCTCTATTGACTTTATCATTAGTTTTATAAACAAAGCACGTTTTGTATTTAAATAGACAAAAGCGTGTAATTCTTGTTGTTGTGCGTTTAGTTTTCCAGTCAACTCCAACTGGGGTGTCGTGCTCAGGGACGACAACATCACGAACATACAACACAAGCAACATTGGGCAACCACGCATCACATTTAAATGACTTATGCACCGTGCGGCTGTTGGATGTCGCTGGGGTTGCCACATAATGGCCTTTTCCACCTAATTAAGGCTCGTTTATGATGTATTTACCCAGGTTTTCTCCTTGTATTCTAATGGAGACAACCTGACACCCTTGAACAAAAATTAACTGCGTTGAAAACGGTTCATTGGCCCCAGAATGAGCTCATTCATAGAAACGTTCATGAAGCAAATACAATTCAATTCACATTCGTCCAAAACGTTCATGAACTCATTAAGGTACGACAATGCGTCTCAGTGGGGGGTTCAGTGTATTATGCCCTAATGACAGTAGAACTGTCTTAAAACAAAAGAGCCAAGGTGTGCTGCTAAGGTGAGTCACCTCACCGTTCTCATTTGCAAGCATTCTAAAGTGTCACACAAGTCTAACCAATGTAAATGATAAAACACAAAGGGGCGAAAGAATTGAGACTGCTGAAGTTATGTCATGTCGCGGCTGCATGCTCCAAATTTCTGTGTACAAAAAAATTTCTGTGTAAAAAAAAATCCATAAATGATACTGTGTAATATACGACTTCAAGGGCATTCAAGTTGAGAGGTTCCACTGTACTGTATGTTTTTTCCAGAAAGCGTGCTGGCTGTTATCATCAACTCGTTCTTAGCTTACAGACAGTTTGAACCCGTACCCTGGATCGCTGAACATGTTCTGAAACTGTGTCCCGCAGATGCAAAAATGGATGCGGAGGCATCTCCAACCAAGAGCAGGCTTCGGGAACTTGACTTTGATTCGTTACTGAAACAAGCCCAAAGAGGACTGATGTAGCACTGCGGAGGAGATGAGAGAAGAAGAGAGAAAGCCAGAAACCTCAACTTTTTGCTCGCATTTATGTAGCAAACTTTTGTGTTTACTTACGTGTGATTCCCACCACCCCCACTACCCGAACAGGGATTCTCCTGTGAGCTTCATGGCTGGAGAGGCACTGATATTAGGTAGGTTTTAAAAAGAAGGCTTATATTTGCCTTTAAATGAGTTGCCAGACATTTAAAAAAAAATGTTTACAGAAATATATCAGCACTCTTTTCACATGTGTATTTGGCCATAAGAATTTTAATAACTAAGTGAGCATACATTTAATTTAGGTCAAAATGGAAATCAATATGGCGCGCACAACAGAACGAAAGTGGAAAAGAATTTAATGTAATTACAGTATTGTTTTGTGTTTTTTTGCTCTTCACGTGCTGGCTTGCCTCTGCCGCCCGCACGTCCCTACCCCTGTTTAAGCTCTTGTTTTGGTTGTAGTACTCATGTCACGTTTACCACAGCATGCAATTGCAGAACTGTTAAAAATTTGTTACATTCCTTAACAGAAAACGTTTATATGTAAAAACAAATAAAGCAATTGTTAACCTCAAGATCTGGTTTATTTTTATGTGATCTATTGCTCTATTACTAATAGAGAGGGATGGAGGTAGCAGAAGAGAGAGATTCAGTTATTTTTCCCCCTCAAATTTATACACAGAATTTTTTTTTTTATACACAACACCCCATAATGACAAGTTTTTACATTTATGTAAATTTAGTGTAAAATAAATCACGGTTTCAAAAGTATTCACACTACTGTGTATTTACAATATTTCATTGATGCATTTATGGCAGTAGTAATTACATCTTCAAGTCTTTTTGAATATGATGACCTTGGTTTGTGCTCTGACATGCACTTATGCTTAGGTCAGAATTGCGTCATGAGTCAAAATTGGTCTAATGCTGCATGGACAAGAGGCAGGTGGGAAGTTGGACTTTTCAGACTTCAAACCAGAAAGTGTACACGGAAAGGCCCCTTTGAACTCGGAGATCAGAGTTGTGGAGCTGGGCAAAAAACCCCATCACCAACCGGCTTCAATCTAATGCCACTCAATAAAAGAGAAACATACTGCGAACATAACATTATGTGGACTGACTGTGTTAACCAGAGCAACAAACAATTTATTGCAATCAGCCATTTTGTAAACTTTTGCCTCAAACGCATTGAGGTCAGAAGTGTGACAATCCAAGTGGGATCAATCCAACTTCCCACCATCCTCAAATGCAGCATAAACTCTGTGAAAGGAAGCTCTCATGAAAAACATTGGACTTTGGATCGTTGTAGCTTGATTTGCAAATTGTGAGGGTTATTTTGATTTCAAAATGTGATTAAATGTCATTTGACTACTACAACAATATGCCTGTTTTTTATGCTAGTCACAGGCAAAAGCAATACGCTGTTTTCACGGTAAGGTAAAGTGTAGAAGTATCATTAATGCCTGGATGATCGGAAATGTCCGTAAAAGGAGATGGGTGCCTCTCCAAATCATGTAGCCTATAAGTAGTATCAACTGAATTTACCACAGGTGGACTCCAATTAAACTGGCTCTCAATTATGATCAGTGGAAACATGATATACTTGAGATCAATTATGAGCTTTGCGGCAAAGTGATACGGTTGTATATATGCACTGTCTCTTTAAGAAGTTCATCAGGCACCAGGTGACGTTGAGTCCGTGCGTGAGTCGCGAGCCACGGCTCATTTAGTGGTGAACTTCACGTGTGGTTGTTTACGTGCTAGATATTTATTTACAAGTGCAGACTTTAGATCTTGTAAAGCCCCGCATTACGCAACTGTGTGTGAATGTGTGCGTGTATGCGCGCGCAGGCGTCAGAAGACATATTAAAGGGTGGCACTGGCTTTACAAGCCATGACTGACAGTTGCAGTATTTGACACCTCGAATACGCCAAGATAAACTCGAGTCCAGCAAGACGGACAGTCAGTCATGGCAACTTCGACCGAAGTCGGCAAAAAAGCACCGAGTGGGGGCAAGCGCTTCATCGGCGGCGTGGTCGAAGGTGAGCATTCAACCCGGGTTCGGCCGTCCCCGCCGACAAAAAGCGGTTATTGTCGGCGGGGGCTAGAACCAGCCACCGCCCCCTCCCCTCCCCCTAATGCATGTCAACAAACTCGTGCATAATTGGCGTATTTACAAATACATTATTATTTTTGTGAGATCTTATTTAAATCCGACCTTTGCTTGTTGCAGGATTTTATGGCCGACCCTGGACGATGGAGCAAAGAACAGAGCTGTTCAAAAGGTAGAATGGGATCCAAATTCCGAACGTCTCCAAACTTTGAACATTATTTTCACTACAATGCATAATTGTTTTTTTCCTCCACAAAAAATATGTTCCCATGGTGACTTGGTCAGCATAGATTTATTAGATTTAGATTTTTGCTGTATTTAGTGGACTGACAAACATAAATATTTCATCAGTCATTATGTGTAAGCAACTATAGTGCTTTTTTTTTTTTTTGCACCTTCATTGCAATGATGTGAATAGGTTGCATCTTCTACTTTCTCAGGGAACAGAAGTGGGGTTTGAACACTTACCTGTATGCCCCTAAGGATGACTACAAACACCGCATGTACTGGCGAGACCTTTACTCCGTCGAGGAGGCAGGTGGGTCTGTGCCACCATTACTATTGTTTGTTGTATGCATCATTAATAGCCTAAAATATGATCTTAGATCTAAGTAGGATAGTATAATTATTATTTTAAATTAATTTGAACAAAATCTTGACCAGCAAATATTGACTAATTTTGTGGACATACATGTCTACTTATTGTATATCCAAGCTGTCACTATAATTATTGGGCGTTTCTCAAATTCTAGATAGATAAAGTATCATGACCTCTGTCATCATCATCTCTGGAGACATATTGGAAAGGTGTTCATTTAAACTTTGACCCAATGAGTGTATCAAGCCACATCTCTGTTACTTGTGCTGATAAAGACAAGACAATACCATTTAAAAGTGTCAAGAGTACATGGTAAATAACTGAATTTAATACCAAGAGTGGTCCAGTAAGATTGTCAATATCAGCATGAGCAGTGATTGCAAGGCCATAGTAAGACTAATGCGGCATCTACGGTACTTGAAATGCTTCCTGTGAGAATTAAAAGCACTTTTGTGCAAGTTGTGTGCAAAGTGAAACTTTTTGTCCCCACCTGCTGTGTGCTTAGGGAGCCTCTTGTTGCCTTCTGCTGGATACATTTGGGACTTAATGGGATTCTGAGTAATTTGCAGTATTGAGCTGCTGAGGCCGATGTTGCATATTAAGGTGACTTAACGATCCCAGATAGGAACAAACACTGGGTGATTGTATTGTAGAGCAATTCTAGAAGCACAAATTGGCTCAATTAAATGGAGGGTAACGCAACAAATTGATGAAGAACTAGTTTTGAAATTAGAGGCCAGTAAAAACGTTTTGTTTAAATAGGCCTATTATTTCATTTACTTTTAAGAGCAATATTTAAAAGCTTTTAAAAGTGTATACAATTTGCAATTTCGCTATTGGAGCAAGAAACATGAAGTTGATTTAAATATAATCACAATATAATATTAACTCATTCACTGCCATTGACGGCTATAAACGTCATAAATTAATTTAAACTATTTCTATTGGTTTACCATTTTTTTTACTTTTGTTAACAAGAGTATGAAAACCTAAAAATGTTTTTTGTACATTTAGAACAGATATAAAATTTGTGATTAATCGTGAGTTTACTAGTGAAAACATGCAATCAATTACAATTAAACATTTTAATCGCCTGACGCCCCTAATTTTTAATAATATTTTCTTTAAAAAATAAATAAATATATCTATATCTATATATATATTTAAAAAATAAAAACAATTATGTTTTGTTTTTTTTATATATCATCTTTTTTTTTTTAAGAAAAGATTATTAAAAATTAGGGGCATCAGGCGATTACAATTTTTAATCGTAATTAATCGCATGACTTCACTAGTTAACTCACGATTAATCACAAATTTTATATCTGTACTAATACAATAAAAAAATCTAGGTTTTCATACTCTCGTTAACAAAAGTGGAAAAAAATGTTAGACTAATAGTTACAATGAATTTGTGACGTCGATAGCTGTCAATGGTAGTGAATGAGTTAATATAATTTCGCGAGCCACATAAAATTATTGACACCTGTGTTCTAGAATGATGCAAGATGGATCAATGATCAGTTTATATGTTTTATTGGGTATAAAACATATTCCTTGGTTACCTGCCTTTTGGTTGATGGTACAAAGAGAGCACGGATGAGCCTGTATATACTGTATTGCCCCTAAAAATGGGCTCAACACGCCTATGAATTTCATTAAGGTGTATTTTGTGAGAGTTGTAAGAGTTACCGTATATAGATTTCTTTATTATTGATCATTTTTTAATTCGTTCTTGAAATAATGACGCCATTGATGGATTGGTCAGTGCTTAATGTCAACAATTTACATTTCCCAAAAATGTTCATCTTTGTCTCTCGTGCAGAGCAACTCGCGGCGCTGATATCAGCAGCGCAACAGCACAACATTGACTTTGTCTATGCAATCTCTCCTGGCCTGGACATCACTTTTTCCAACCGCAAAGAGGTGGCTGCCCTAGAGAGGAAACTGGATCAGGTAGGACTTTGGATGCATTATTAAAAGGTGGAGCCATGTTTATTGCTTTCTATTTGGCAGATTTTATGAGCAGGGAGTAGCGTCTGGGGCACGGCCATCTTTCCAGCAATTAAGTCGAGTTCAGCTGTGTTTGGAATTATTCACTTATTCCTAGTCACTATCAGAGATAACCTATACTCACTACACATTCAAATAGTAATACAAAATGGCGCGCACTGTATTATTTCTGAAGGCAGCCTTAGCAAAATTTTTGCCAGTTAAAAAAAAATAAAAAGTGTGCCAAATGTTGTCCCATACCCTCTCCAGGTGAGAGACTTTGGCTGCAACTCCTTCTCATTATTGTTTGACGACATCGAGACGGAGATGTGTCCTGCCGACAAGCAGGCCTTCAGCTCCTTCGCCCACGCGCAGGTGGCCATCACCAATGAGGTGTTCCAGCATTTGGGAGAACCGAGCACCTTCCTCTTCTGTCCCACAGGTTGCACTAGAGAACTTGTTGAAGCCAGCTGGTCAAATTCTGATCATATGTAGTTTTTGGTAACTGGTAATTTACAGTGAATCCCTGCTATTCACGAGAATTAGGGACCAAGCAGATTTTTTTCTATTAATAATTTAAACCTTAGATATAACACAAATGATAATATCCTTGAACCCTTCAAGCTCATCTTACAAAATGGCCCTTAAAATGGAAAAAATAACAGATTTTGTGAAAAAAAAAATTCAATTAGCAATCTTCTTACATTTTGGACTGCATGATATTTTTAGTTAATTGGTAGTTATCACACTTTGCTCTTCGCTACTTAGTGAATGCCTGAGCCAACAGAAGCCCAGTAAGAAGGAGCCAGATGGACATGTCATGGAAAGACAAACCCCCGCATGGCATGTACCACCGACAAACTGAGGAAGTGGCCGACATGGAGAAAACATATCAGTGGCTGGAATGACAAACTAGTGCTAGCCAACCACACTGACATAGTGATGGTGGATAAACATTAGAAAACAGCAGTTGGTGCACAGATATAGCAGTCCCGAATCGTAGCAAAACAAAAACCTGGAGAAATACCAAGGACTGAAGGAAGAACTAGAGCAAACGTGGAGGGTAAAGGCAACAGCGGTGTCAGTAGTGCTCGGGGTAACTGAGATCCTGAATTGGCGAGCGGGGGTTCACTGTACACATTTTAATACAGTCAATCAAGTTTTACATGCATTGTATTGCACACTGACTCATGTTCTTCCCCCAAACTCCAGATTATTGTGCTGCATTCTGCACTCCAAACGTGTCGCAGTCATCTTATCTTCACACGGTAGGAGACGAGCTGCTACCGGGGATAGACGTGTTATGGACAGGTAATCTCATACAGAATCACATACAGTGCCATGAAAATGTATTTGCACCCTGATTTTTCCCCCCCCATATTTTAAGTTCATTAAATAAATGTGTCGATCATGCACAGACAACCAAAGTAAACATAAAATTCAAGTTTTTAAATGGCTATTTGATTTATCAAGCGAAAAAATGTTTGGAGTTACCGGACTGTGTGGAAAAAGTTGTTGCCTTTTGAGTAATATTTAATTTTATTGATAATGGGAAGCTTAAGTGTGACAACCATGCAAAACAATTTCAAATCAGGAAGGGGCCAAACTTTCACATCACTGTACGGGTTTTTAGGAGTATACCAGAAGAACGGAATATTTAGTTTGTTTACTTTGTTTACAGCCACTAAAACAAAAAAAATAGTACTGTGCTGTGGATCATTTCATGACTAAACCCTAAAAATATATTTGACTTTTTAAGCTGAAGTAACGCTTCTGTCAGCATCTCTCATCCGGCTTTTTTCTTTTCTTCATATACCCAAGAGTGCACAACCTTACACAAATAAAATGTGATTTTAGGTCCTAAGGTGGTATCCCATAAAATCTCAGTGGAATCCATAGAAGAGGTGTCCTCCATCCTCAAGAGGGCGCCAGTCATTTGGGACAATATACACGCCAACGACTATGACCCACAAAGAATTTTCATGGGACCCTATAAGGTAAATTCTGATTGATATCATTGAACAAATGATACACAATAAAAACATTATTATTTTTTTTTTATAATTGCAACTTGAGTTACAAGTTTCATTTGTAACTCAATTTACGTGCATCTGAAATTGTGAGTGAGATGTGGTCGACGGAAGGTCCATGTTAAAGTACCGCCGGTTTTTAACAAAAAGCTCCCAGTCACAAATATTTTATACCCCTTTTCTCAATACAGTGGTTCCCTGGTTTTGCGACGGTGTTCACCGTTCACTACAAAATGTTCGTAACTTACTCGGTTCATGTAAAGCACGGTACGGTCTAAACCTTTTTGGGCTAATTTGGTCCAATTTTGGTACGTGTTTTGTGCATTAAAGAGGAAGGGGAGTAAAAAAATCTTTACGATACCTGTAGTATCTTCTACGGTATGCGCCCCCACTAGTTTAACTCATTCGCTCCCAGAAGCAACCCCCTTCGCTCCGGCTGTTTTATTGGATTTTGACTGATTTTGCTAGGTCCACAGAATATTGTGTTCGATTGCTATAAAAACATGGAACCTACCAAAAGAAAGATTAGAGTCTCTTCTTTCATCAGGAAAAAAAATATTTGTATCTGTTTCCCTTTTGCAGCAATTAGCATTAGAATATAGCTAAGGTTCATCATTATTCACAAACCTGTTGAAAACACTGGGGAAAAGAGCTTGTTCCAACATGGCCCTGGTTGATCTCTTATACGCTGCTGCCACCTGCTGGCCGTTTTTTGTAATGACTAGCATTGCTTTAAGCGACCTCTTCGGGTCAGAGGCTGCATCAAAGCCTTCTGTATGCTCTAGCGTAAAAAGCATAAATGTTTAAATACATTTTTGGGGACAATATTTAAAATAGAATGTTTTAATACATTACACTGTTTTCTGATTAATATTGCGTTTATGGAAAATTAATTAAGCAGCAAAATCGATCCGTTTTTATCCATCTTGGGGGCCGGCCATTTTGCCACCTGTCGACTAAAAATGACATCGCAGTGCCTAAGGTCTCGGGTAATGACCATCAAGGTTCACCCATATTCTGGCTTTGGTCATGTGACGTTTGCAAGCTGACCAAACTCTAAGAAAGCTTCTAAAGGAAATTAAATTCACATACGGAAAAGATAAACAAAAGCCACTAGGAACACCTAAACAGGTGGCGATGCTGGAATCTTTGCTTCCTCTAAGACTGACGAGTTCATCATTTTCACCAAGCTTGTATTTACATTTGGGAACCACTGAATGAGAACTAAGAGGATGAGGAGGAGGGTTAATCCACACGCACAAATCCACAATCTCTAAAAAGCATTGACGATGTTCATCTTCTCCGTTTAGGATCGTCCAACTGAACTGATCCCCAAACTGAGAGGTGTGCTCACTAATCCAAACTGTGAATTTTATCCCAACTTTGTGGCAATCCATACCTTGGCTACGTGGTGCAAAGCTTCTGCTGATGGAGCAACCAAGGATGTGGAAATGGGTGAGCTCTCCTGTTTCGCTGTGACGGAGTTGTATCTAAGATTTGCTGTGTTGGTATTCTTGCGCTTGTGTGTCCAACATGAGGCGATGAAGAGCAGGACCCCTGTTATAGCCCCCACAAAGCCCTGACGCAGGCCCTCACTGATTGGCTGGAGGAATTTATGTCCACAGATCAGCCTACAGGTAGACTATCTCCACGAAAGCTTTCAATCTGACCGGTAACAGATATGGAATTTTCCATTCCGCCGTCTTTCAGCTTGCGTTAACAAGGACTCGTCTGACGAGGAGCCCATGCAGACAGACCTCGGAGAACACTCGTATGTGCCCGGACAGGGAGAGAACCCGCTTTACACAGCCGAGCCCCTGACCCTAGACGACCTGAAGCTGCTGTCCGACCTCTTCTACCTGCCTTATGAATATGGCTGCACGGCAAAGACCATGCTGCATGAGCTCAACTGGCTCAAAAGCCACAGTCACGCAGTCGCCGTCAAATCGAACCAGGTCAGATTTCCATGCACACTTAACTCATTTGCTCCCCAAAAACGTTCTATTTTAAATATTGACATGTTACCAAAAACGTATTTATACGTTTTATGGTGGGGTTTTTTTATGCTAGAGCATACAGTAGGCTTTGATGTAGCAACAGATTTGTGAATAATGATGAAAATTTGCTATATTCTAATGTTAATTGCTGCAAAACGAAAACGGATACAAATATACTTTTTTTCCCCTGATTAACTCATTCACTGCCATTGACGGCTATAGATATCAAAAATTCATTTAAACTATTTTTATTAGTTAAAATTGTTTCCCCTTTTTTCTTAACAAGAGTATGAAAATGTATTGTGCATTTACAATTTTTCCCCACTTTTGTTGACAAGAGTATGAAAACCTAGATTTTTTTTTATTGTACATTTAGAACAGATATAAAATTAGTGATTAATCGTGCGATTAGTTACAATTAAAAATTGTAATCGCCTGTCGCCTCAAATTTTTAATAATCTTTTTTTTTAATGAAGTTATGGCAGTGAATGAGTTAAAGAAGAGACTCTAATCTTTCTTTTGGTAGGTTCCATATGTTTATAGCTGTAGGAGCCTAATGTTTGATTTGTATTTGCCTCCAACCACTGGGGGGCAGTGTGTTTTTGTTTATTTGCCTGGGAGACAGGTGTCACTGATTGGGGAAGAAAACAATTTAGATGTCAGCCATCTTTCCAACCAAGACAGAATTCCGTGGGTTTATTTCATCTTATTTCTTTGCCTTTTTATACAAGAACGTCAAAATTAAACCGCAACCAGTAACCTCAAGTGTAGCGGACAAGTGGTGGTGGACAATCCCCTCCAATAGCAATAGAGCACAATATTCTGTGGGACTTGCAAAATCCTTCAGTGAAAGAGTTAAGATGTAATTGACACGGACCAACAATATCCTCATAAAATGTATTCATAGTGTTGCTATCAAATGTCAAAACTGGTTCAATTTGACCCGAATATTGAAATGCGTCACCCGTTTCTGTGTTTTAGACGGCTGAGTGGTGTTCGAGAGCGCGGCAGTTCGACGACATGTGCGAAGCGGTGGTGCGGATGTTCAACCGCTTGTCCAACGCGCCCAACCGCAGCATTCTGTACGACCTCTACAACTACATCTGTGACATCAAGAGCGGCGTTAATCTGGCGCAAGCCTACGTCAAATCGCTCGGTGAGAAAAGCAGAATGTTGTCACGTCATTTAATCTACAAGCATGAAACTGTTACAGAGTGCACGTTGCAAGGACAAAATGAGTATATTTTTAACACTCACATTTGCTCACCACAGGAGGGCTTGGCAAACCATCGGCCCAGCTAATGAGCGCTGATCCTGAACCGTGGGGATTTAGAGGAGGCCTCTCAGGAGAGTTTCAGGTGAACTAACTGGGTTGTTGACATCGGAGAGGAATATATGTCAAAGGTCTTTTTTTCCTTTTATTTGTGGAAAAATTATGTCATCAAGGACCATCTCTTTGGCTCTGTGAGGACTATTTTGAAAGCATATTGGTTAAAAAATATATATATTAAAAAAGAGTAATGATAAAAAACATACTTTATATCCATTCATCCATTTTCTTAAAAGCTTGTCCTCACAAGGGTCGCGGGGGGTGCTGGAGCCTATCCCAGCTGGCTTTGGGCAATAAGCGGGGTACACCCTGAACTGGTTGCCAGCCAATCGCAGGGCACACAGAGACGAACAACCAGACCTGTATAAAATAATAATAATAAACTGTATAACAATAAAATTAATAATTTGAAAGCATATTGGTAAAAAAAAAGGTAATAAAAAAGAATAATAATAATAAATATACTGTATAATAATAATAATAATAATAATAAACTATAACAATAAAAAAATTATAATTTGAAAGTATCTTGGTAGAAAAAGGTGCTAAAAAGAATGATAACAATAAATATACTGTATAATAATAGTAATATTTATAATAATAAACTGTATAACAATAAAAATAATAATTTGAAAGCATATTGGTTAAAATAACTAAAATAATATTAATAATAATCTGAAAGCATATTGGTTAAAAAAAAAATATATTTATATATATATATATATATATATATATATATGTCTGCACTATTGTTTCTGAAGGCCCGGGACAGATTGGCTTAACCTATTGTCAAATCCGTGCATGGCACCATCTCAACAGCCAAGCCATGTCCTTCCGAAACAATCCACTGCTGCCAACCCTATTGTTAATGTTTTTACGTAAAACATCGTTCATGTCCTTCCAGAGAATGCTGCCGGGCCATGGAAATAAAGACCTGTACAAACATCCGCCCAAGACATCGGTGTACTGCATACGGCCCTACTGTGCTGAGGATAAGGTGAGGTTATTAAATCCTATCAAGATTCTTTTTTTGTCAACTTTGCATTGCTTTTGTTATAGAAAATAATTATTTAACACTTGTTGGCATAACAATAACATAGTGACCTGCTTGGAACAGACTGCTTGCTTTCCTGTCTAGCTGACCCTCCCGTTCTCCTCTCAAAACCTAACCAGGCTGCATAAAGCATCTTCTAGTGATAATTTACTATGCACACTCTCACAGATCACTTCTTGTAGACTGTTCTGTAAAGACTTGTTTATATTTGAAGCTTCAAATATAAAGAAACCCATAAGACAAAAAAATGGTTTTCCAGGCTGTTCTATTCATCTCGCCTAACTACTGAAAATTTCACAATTGCTTTGTTGACTTTTCTAGATGGACGTGCAGAGAATTTTTGTCACGATGCAACAAGAAAGGCAGATTGAAGACGCCTCCATGACAGAGCCACCTCTTATTAGTGATATGTAAGTTGCTTTGAGATTATTATTGTAATGTGTGCGGGTACATTTGCAAGTGTTGATGTGGATGAATGAGAAATTAAAACACACTTTTTAAACGCATTCTGCATGTTAGGGTGAGAAGTCATAATAGGGACAATGCATTTGCCCCCAAAAAAATGTTTTAGAAGGCTGGAACGGATCAATGCCATTTCCATTCATTTTAATGGGGAAAGGTGATTTGTGATATGAATTTGAATGCATCTTTTGCAGCCTGTCAACAGGTGAAATCCCGCCAAGCCCTCAGTGTGCGCTTGTCCTGGAGGATGACATTGGCCCGTGTGGCTACATGCTGGCGCTCACAGATGCCAAAGCAGCTGCAGCCTCCATCCAGGTGACACTTTGGAGTCAACAAATCCAATGAAAGATCAATTAGATTTCTAAATGCTGCTGCTTTATCTCTTATCTCTAGAAGGACACGATTGGTCGTGTACTCGAGGACTTCCCCTCATTAATCACTGGACAAGTGCTGCCGAGGGTCACCGACCCCTCTCCGGTCAAGCGTATGATTGAACAGCTGTTGTCTACCATCAGGAGTTGTGGTAAATTGACACACACTTCATGAGTAGATCATATTTTAATCCATACATTTGTGCCCTTAATGGAAAGAATACACTATTGAATCAAATTCTCAAGCGGTTCTCCGTACGTAAGGCAGTCTTCATTCACAGACAGATGAAAACACTTGGGTTGCTTTTTCAGGTTCAAGAGGAGTATTCTGCATGGTGAGACACAGTGATCGGCGGATGCTCGACTTCTACACCAAAAGTAGTTCCTTCCAACCCATTAAAATGGGTGGTCTGCCGCCATATGTCATCGCCATGGGAACAAGCCTCTAGTCTCAAATTGCTTAAAAAATTGTCTTATTGTGTTCAAATGTAATGTTTAGTAGCAGTTATCACCTGCTATGAAAATTTAAGCAGCACTTTTTTTCTTTTCTTTTTTTAGCACAATAAAACTAATAATTTGTTGGATTGCATTAATATTTGGTGGACTAAGGCCTTGTTGTATTTTATTACCCTTTCAGCTTGTTTGTGGCCCCTTTTGGCCACTCCGGTTTATAATCAAGATTTTGTTTTGCTTCTTGTTCTTGTTTACCATTAGTACAAAATATATTTTTATTTTTGTCTTACAGTACTAAATTAATCTACAGTCAACAAAAAGTTTCCACTTCTAAAATTCAATTTTTCTTTTCTATTGTCAGCTAAGGTTAAAGGTGGTCTTTAGTTTTGTCCATTTGTGTTTGTGAACAACCAATTCAAAACTGACTCCTCCCATGGCTCTGCCTTCAGCGACCCCCCCCCCCCCCCCAATTTTGTTAATTTCAGTTGGCCAAGAGTGGCCACCATAAGGCCAAAAGGTACAATTTGACAGAAATAGTATTATTTAAAGAGCTAAAGATGAAACCGTCAAAATCCGTTCCCTCACATTTATGTCTACAAAGGTAAAATAAAAAAGCCAAAACATCACTCATAGGGGATACATTTATTCAGTTTTGTGGCTTAGATACAAAATAAATATATTAATGATTTATTTTTAAATAAAATACCACTTCTGCATATTTGCTTTACGGATTATTAGGACTACCTTAAAATAAAATGTAAAATCTTCTCAGTTATAAATATGAAAATAGCCTCTAAAGAGAAAGCTATAAGTAAGACCATTCATTTCAAGTAGTAGCTGAACATTCAATAGCGTGCATATGTTATACAGGTTGTGACTATTAGTACGTTCCCCTGAGAGTCTGACCAGCAGAGTTCACCCACAGGAGACAAATTGCATATTTCACGTTTCTGATAACATTGATCAAACATACCAGTGTGCCCATATTAGTAAAGTCGGGCTGTTCATTCCTCATGATTACAGTATCGGGGTCATGTTGAAAAAAATTGAATAGCAGCCTTGTCCGTTTCAAATAAACTCCAGGCCTTCATACTTCTCATCTCCGATCTTTGTCTCAGGCATCAGCACCTGGCCGTCGAGCGTAAACGCCATGATGTAGGACGCGATCCGGCCCGCATCCTCCTCGGATTTCAGGGCCAAAACAATCTGATCATCTGTGTCGGGGACAAATTTAAATGAGGAAAAGCCGTGCGTGGGGTTCAGCGGCCCCACGCGGCGCGTCGTCACGTCGCTGAAGTCCGCCCGGCAGGACAGCAATAAGTTGGTGGCGCGGCGCTCGTCTGCACTCTCTTCGTAGCGCTCGTGACTGGCGCGGCGAGGGAGGAAGAACCAACGTTGAAGCCGCTCACTCCACGCCGCAGATTCGTGGATAAGGTAGCCTGCATTAGACCGAGAACGCACACGTTATATGAATGAGTCAGTAACGAGATTGACGTAAGTGGCAACTGGCGGAAACCTGGTGGTTTGATCCCCGCGGCGCTCCGCAGGGCGTTGTAGTAAGGCACCCAGTTCTTGTGCTCGACGTCGCCGTAGTAACCGACGACTTTCACCCACTCTGGGTGGTGGTTGACTACCTCTCCAGTTGTGGTGGTCCACTCCTTGCCAAGACCGCCAACATATAGTTGATCGTCTTTAACTGCAAGCCACTCTGCCTTAAAACCTACAAACGCACATATGAACAATAACATGAACACTCAAGTTCGAATCCAGACCAGGATCAAGAATCTATGCCGCCCACCCGAGACAGTAGCTGACCTTTGGAAACCGACCCATCGCCGTCGGGCAGTATGACCCAGGGCACCGCCCGCCTGCCCTCAATCCTGTACACCACACCTGTGCGGTCGTCCACGCTGTACAGATGCCCGTTAAACGCCACCAGCTCGGACAACTCCATACCTGCGGACGAGATTTTATCATTCAAGGTGGAGGACGCGTGAACTTTGCCGTAAACTGACGCGCAACCTCGTCCTTTCTCTGCCAGGTGACTCTCCAGCGTGATCGTGTCCTCGTCCCATTCCACGTGTAGCGTGTCGGCCAATTCTGAAACGGTCACGTGACCCTTTTTCATGTAGCTGAACCACGTCTGGTCCTTGGGGCTACGCGACGCCGTGTCCAGGTCTGCAATGACTCCGATGCGGTACCTGACGCCATCGTTGGTCTTCACGGGCGGACTTAGAGGGTACGTGTCATTGTAAGGTTTTCCCCTTTTCAGATTTGGTCTGGGAGTGTTCCAGAACATGTGCTGATGATACATTTGCAGACTGTTGCGGTGGGAAGGGCTGGCTGGAGCGTCCGCGTCCCCTGCCAGGTGGTGCGAGTACAACATGAGCACTAAAGCAAGCACGGTGGCCACAGTGATCGCCCACCATTTGGGCTTGATGCGAGAGTCCGTCGTAGCCGCTTGCGTCATGGATGACAAGGCCGAGGGGAGGCCTCGGATGGCGATGCCCAAAGTGGTCATGGAAGGGTCGGCTTCATCCTCGTCGTGCAGCACAGACCGGGGAGGGTGCAAGGGCGGTTCTAGGATCAGAAGTTTAGGGGTGATGAGTTCCCGGCAAGGCAAGATACAATTCACTGGTTACTACATTTTGCTGCTTGCTATCAACTGAAAATGACATCACAGTTGCTCCAAACAACCAATCATGGCTCAGCTTTAAAAAACAGGTGATTGCCTGAACAACTGTGATGTCATTGTCAGTCTACAGCAAGTGGCAAAATGGCAAGTTGATTATGCTGCTTAATTTATACTTCACAATTCCAATGTTAATCAGAATACCTCGTTTAGATTAGTGGTAACATATTATTGTTAAGACATTTTTGGGTTGATTTCCCCTTCAACTCATTTGCTCCCAAAAAACGTATAAATACGTTATACTTTAAATATGACCTTTTTTTGATACAGAAAGCTTTGATGCAGCCTCTGAAATGAAGAGAATGCTTGATGCAATGGTAGTTACTACAAAAACGGCCAGCAGGTGGCAGCAGAGTATAAGAGATCAGCCAGGGCCATTTAGCTCTTTGACAGAGTTGTCACCAGAAATGGAAATCGTGATGAAACTTAGCTATATTATAATGCTAATTGCTGCAAAACTGATACAAATATACTTTTTTTCCTGATCAAAAAATAAACTTTAATCTTTCTTTTAGTAGGTTCCATATTTTTAGAGCAATAGAAGACAATATTTTGCGGGCCTTGCAAAATCAGTCAAAATCTAGTAAAACAGCCGGGTTGCTTCAGTGAAAATGGCTGGGAGTGAATGAGTTAAAAACAAATACCTACAGATATTTTGAAAAGTACAGAAATAAAAGCTAGCTTACTAAAATTTCTAGAACAAACAGTGTAGCAAAAAGAGTTAACTATAGGCATATAATGATTAAATCGTACCTTTGACACCATGGCGATGTAATAAAAAAAGAAGTATTTAGTATTTAATATAGATAGCTAAAAGCTCCAAAAAGGTTGATTCTGGCACTTGCCAGTACAAAAGAATCAACCCAAACCAAAAGTGTTTATTTTTCTGCTGATGATAATGTACATGAATTGCTGATTAGCAAATGGCAATGTTGCACATAAGTACTCATTTCATAGAAACGTTTAGAGTGGCCAGCACAATATTTAAGAAGCTTCTCCATATTATAAAGTATGTAAAATATCGTTCTGAGAGTTTTTAATTAATTAATTAATTTAACCTTTTTTAACCTTCTATGTTCGGAGTTGGGGAAATGTTTTAAAATGATAAAAGAGCTTATGTCTTCCAACAATTGGTTTCAACCTAAAATATTTTGAGTTCTGATTGTTTCTTTCCATTTGCAACCGCACCTCAAAATTTGGAATGACCCAAAACATTTACGATAAATGTTAGATACATCTAAAATGCCGGCAAGTTTTGAATACAGAACTTGAAAACAAAGAGCAGCGGGCCATTTTAGAAAATGGCGTGCTGCTCTCATTGTTCATTGTTCATCATAAGGCTTTGTTGTCCTTCTCAGCAAGCAACACTGCACGCATACAGTGTAGATGCTTTACACTACAACATGAGTTTAAAAAAATATTTTGATAGAAAAAAAATCTGTAACTAAAAAAAAAAACGCAGCTGCCGAACCACAAATCATGGGGGTTAAGTGTAAAAAATACATGAAATACCGTCAAGCTAAATACAATTGTTCTGATGGGAAGGTTTGTTATGAAGTTCAAATCGGAATTTAAGTACAGTGGGTTGTTAACGTTTTCAATGTGTTCTTGTAAAACAGCTGAGCTAAGAAAGTTCAAATGTTACCTTTGTACAGTTAACACTTTTCATCATGACATGGACAGTTTGACCCTGGAATCTAATTTCCATTGGATCCTATGGGATTTTGTCTTTCCAAATGAAAACCTCTAGGACAACTGATCCTCTTGTACTCCTGTCCTTCCCTTCATGCTCCTTGCGTGTACACACAAGCACACACCCCACATCCAACGGTTCCTCAACTTTTCCCACACACGAGTCGACCAACAAAGAATGCTCTTGTTGTCACTAGTGTAAGCACGACCCATATTCGCCATGGCTGCGCATCGCCGACTCTCCCCTCCTCATGCTCTCCTGACACAGTTACTGACGCCAAACCATTCATTTTGTGTAAACACTTGTCCTCATAGTGTTGCAGGTGAGTTAAAGCCCATCCCACCTGGCAAAAGGCGAGGTACACCGTGGACTGGTAATCAGCCAATCGCAGGGCAGAAACAACTATTCAAACGCACTTCCACAGTGAGTGTGTCACCTATGGAAAATTTTAATCTAGAGATTCGAACCACCCGAGAACTGTGAGACAAACTATTCCGTTCGAAGTCATTCTAATTTACCACAATATTTCTTTGTACGACGGCGTATTAGGGCTACGTATAAATATATATATATATTTTTTTTTAAGAGGGCGGGGGCAATATTCCGAGAAAAAAACTCGCAAATTTGCGAGAAAAAAACCCTCAAAAATTTACGAGAAATACATGTAGCGTACTACTCGACTGTTTGTGCCAATACTTTTCGGTCGGGTTTCCAAATAAGAAGATAGTAATTGCTTTAGCATTGATTAACCATATGATGTTAAACGTTCGCTCTTGTGTACCGTTGTGTACGGCCACTGAAAGACGCCTCACTTTGCTAAGGTCAACACCTGGACGATCAAGCGTTGAAGTTAATTCGTTAAAATTTATATTTAGTTGTATATTTATGTTTCCAGAATTATTATTTACACATTCATACATTTTTATTTTTTTTGTACAAGTATCTACGTTGATGTGTCGAATCTGCTGCTCTCCGTCATACATTTGCATTTACCTATGGTATGCTAGCATCTGATTGGATAGTGTTAGTCAGCTGATAGGGGATCAGGAAGTTTTGTCGCTCTAGCTGCGGTGAATGACGAGTAGTTTAAATTTAATTTACGAATGAATCCGTCTCCATCCTGCCTTTTCATTTTATAAACCGTGTCCCATTAACCCCCAGCGAATCCTCACATGATTAGACTATAGCTACGCTACGTGTATTTCTCGTAAGTTTCTGAGTATTTTTTCTCTCAAACCTACCACTTTATAAACTCGCAAATTTGCGAGAAAAAAACTCGTAAATTTGCGAGTTTATGAAGTGAGGTTTTTTTTTACGCCTTCGTAGACTTTGCTGTACATTAGTTGCCATGGCTACATGAAAGCTTTGCGGGGGTGGGGGGTCAATTTACAGATACAGATTTCAACGTACAACAACATGCCACTTACTATCCTCTATGTACGTATTAACTGCAAATATGTCACGCAACGGTGGTGGTTCGTTGAAAACGAAACCTGGGAAGTACTGACCTGAAAGTCGCCCTTACAAATAATCAAGTTACGACGTGGCACGTTTTACCTCGTAGTTCAGATTTTTTTTTATTGGTCTCAGCAGTCAGTTACGTTTGTTATGCTAGTATGTGTCCACATCATCATCCAGTCATGACCGCAGTGATTGAATTCATTGTCGACACACGACAGAAAAAGAGACTGTTGAACATGTTTTCAGCCCACTTTACGTCGCCATAGCGCTAACATGAGCCAGCAGCTCAGCTAGCGTTTGTAAGTTTACCGTCAACTTTACCACAAAAAAATGTAACGATGTTTATAATGTGGTTGCTTACCTGGTGTGTGCCATGTTCGCCTCCATATCGGTCGGTCGGTGTTAATTACTGTATTTCTTTTGAAATACTTCGCGGTTTCTTCTGCTGCCTCAAGGCAGGCGACTTTACGCCCTTCTGCTTGGCAGACGTAAAAAAAATTAAAAAAAAAGGGGTGGTGGGTGCCTATGTTAAAAAAAAAAGGAAAAAAAAGGCTACGTTATAGTTATACTAAGTAATACAGCCTAAAATTAAATAGTGTGCTGCATCTTGAATAGAAGCAAACCCGTTAAACACAAACAACACCCATTTTTGTATTATTTATTTTGACAACAAATGACTGAGGCAATGTGTAAACAAATGTCATTAGTTAATGTGCAATACAAGTAGTGAGTGCCTGTGTGCATCTATTCATCATTTTATTTAGGTCTTACTTTCATTAAAATATAGACATTTTATACGGACCCCTAAAGATAGTCTTTCACAATCAATGTTACATGTAACAATCCCTGAATGATTATTAATTAAATGCTATAGTACCATTGTGTTTTGTTGTCTTCTCAGACAAACCAACAATGGCACAGAGTATAAAGGCAACAAACTGCTGCACTGAAAAATAAACCTGACGTGTCTCAGTCTGTTAACCAACAAAGCACGGTCGCAGACAAACAATGTCAAAACTCCAGCCATGCTGAGCTCTTCAGTGCTTTTACATTTGAATGTCAACCGCATAAAACTACAAACTGTGTTCCGAGCACAAAAGAAAAAGAAAAATGCCAGCGCATACAGACAACCACGAATCCAATGTATTTGCACAGGTTCCTCCCAAGGAATACAATATTGTTACACAATTTCGACGCACAAACAACAGTAACTATAGTGACTATTTGTCAACAACTTCAACATGATGCTGGGATTCGATTATCACCACAGAGCATTTTTCCAAATGGGTGCATGATTAAGTTCTCCTCAGATGTCTGTCGGTCGATGACACGTCCACCTCAGCACTTTCCCATCACCTTCAACAGGAGCTGCAAGAGTAACAGTGATACCTTCAAAGAAGCCATTGTACTGAATTTCAAGTTTTGTTCTCTTTGGGTATTGCATTTGCCTACGAAACAAAGATATTAGGTAGTTGCTCTAGTAAGTTGAAACGACGGTTTAATGCACTACTACTACCTTTGTCAGGTGATAATCTCCATCAACCAGCTGCTCTATGATATTGAAGTGGTCCGTGTTCGACACATCCTCCAAGGTCACATTCAGCCCAGTTGCCTTCAGAGTCTGGGACAAAATTAAGACGTACTTGTCACAGGGAAGTAAAGAAATATGTGAAATTCTCAACTTATGATAGTAATCACAGTATCCTTGGATACAATAGTGATTTGCTTTTTTTCTTTTAAATTGCATATTTTGTTCTCACATATTTTGAACAAGGTCAAAATATTGGAACGGCAGTTTATGAAAAGAAATCACTTGGTAAGAGACTGGTAGAATGAGAATGGTAATTGTGTAAAAGGTTTTTTTTTTTTTTTTTTTACGGCCGATTGATTTTCATTTCAGCTTCAAAAATATAAAGACTCTGTTTGGGATGTTCATAAAAGGCAAAACCAGACATGAACAATGAATTACACAATACAGACATTGTAGTAATCCTCTGACTGCTTGCGAAACTCCGGCGAGTCGTTCTCAGCGACGGCCACAACAATTTGGCAGCTGGAGGAGGAGAGTTTGACCTGAGGGATCAACTTGCTGGGGCTGTTTCTTATGGCCACCTCCCTGCCATCATTTAAAACAAAACAAACGAACGAGATCTCTCATTAGAATGGCGGTCGTGATGAGTCTAAACCAACTAGGCAAACGTACCATGTTATCGTTTACTTTTGAAGACTGCAAGAAGTGGATTAGGAAAGCTTGTACATATGGAGTCAGTCAACCAATACACTATGAGTAACCCTGTTAGTATCCATCCATTTTGTAAAGCGCTTGTCCTCACTGAGGTCATGAGCTGGCGTTTTTCTCAGCTGACTTAGGCGGCCATCTCCATACTTACGCTGTCATCTTCAAAGGCTCGTTGACATATGTAGACAGGACGGGCAAGAGGTCATAGATGCCGCTGACAAGAAAAGCACCTACAGAAAATTTAACAAGTTGTGAAAGTTTTTCCTCATTCTTCTTATGACAAAAAAACAATACGTCAACACTGCGCACCTTTGATTTGAGGTACGATGCTATACTGCGACCAGTCCGTGGAAAGGACCATTGCAGCCAGGTGAGCACCGGCAGAGTGGCCACACAGGTACAGACCACTACAAAGAGACATATCATGTGATGAATGAGAAATGTATTTTGGAGGATGACAGAAAGCGAGTGAGTGCGAGCGGGATACCTGATATGAGAATACTGCTGGACAACAGACACAACACTCTTGCGTACTTGAGAAACCATCAGGTCCATATTACCTAAGAGAATAGACTTCTTCACACACAATCCTGCTTCTCTCATTGGCTGGATTTACACTGCACATCTAAGTGGCCATCTCTGATTTAATGCCGAGAGCTCATTTATTTGAATGTCTTGCTATTTCTGATTTGTGTAAATACAATGCATGAATGAATATCTGAGCAGGACTTGTGTCACTCGAACCATGCAGTGTCAATCCAGACATGGACAACCATCAGGAATGGACTCTTATCTACCTCTGGGGGCGATGTCATAGCCAACTGCCACCACGACTACACCTTTATCGATCAGCGGGACTGCCATGAATCCTGACTCCTCCTTACTGTTGGAGCATAATGCACCAGCATGAAAAAAATTAACAACAAAATGACCCATTTATTTTTATATAGCACAATCTCTTTATAAAAATAAATTACAAATGAAAACATTTTTTGCAAAAACAAAATATTGAAACTATATATTATGTTACTAAAACTATAATTATAGTGAAAATGTCCTTTCTTTCATCTTTGTCAATTAATATCATATATGAGCTTTCCGGTTTCATTTTTAATGTATTTATTTCGCGTCCAAACAGTGAGTAGAAGGAAGGTCAAATGGTCGTTTCAGTAATTGCACTCAACAAATACTCCATATACAGCAGTGGTGTTCAAACTCTGTCTTCGAGGGCCAGAGTTCTGCAGGTTTTGGATGTTTCTTTTCTCCAACACACCTGAAGGTCATCAGCAAACTCTGCATAAGCCTGATAACGATCCTGTTCATTGGAACAGGTGTTTTGGAGCAGGGAAATATCCAAAACCTAAAACTAATAAAAACTAACAAGCCGACTCTAAAAACGAACTAAAACCAACAACCTAATTTAAAAAAAGTCAAAACAAAATACAGTATGTAGTAAAATGCTAAATTATTATAATCCTGACCCCATGATTCTGATGAGCAAAACATCATACCTGAGGAACTGCCAGTATCCTCCATGAAGGTAAATAACAAGAGGTACATCTGAAAAACAGGAGAGCATAATCAACACTATACGGACACTACATTGGAGAGTCGTGACAGTTGCATACCGAGAGAGTTGGTGGTGGGGATATAGGCATCCAGTTTTTCACCTTCACCTTCTCCATAGGGCACATTGAGTAGAGTTTGAGTCAGAGCGCGTGCCCGGTCTGTACCTACATGTAAAAAGCATTCAATAGTATCATACATATTGATACAGTGAATCTCAACCACTGTGCTATGGGAAATTGTACCATTTTACCCTGAAAATTATATATATTTACAAATTCGCCTATCTATTCCACCAATTTATAGTGGCAGGCAGAATAATTGAATTTAAAGTGCTTGTCCACTGTATGTGAAAGTTAAAAATTCCAAATCTGTGGTGAAGGAGTGTCTTGGTCACAAAACATCTCCCACACGTGAATATTGTGTCTTTCATGACTGATTATGGGCGATAAATACTCAGACAGGCATAATATTTGCCCGGGTTGTATAATTAACGACTATTCCCGTTTCTTCAATGGCTCGATCGTGTCTACGTGAAAGGGATTTCTGTGTACATTTACAGTATCGAAGTTAACTTTAATAGCGACCAACCTTCCTTTAAAGTCTTGACGTGGGCCTTGATCACGTCGTCTGCCGCCATCCTGTGCGACCACCGGCTGGGTGAATACTGTCTCTCGAGCTCCTGGTTAGTGGTTACACAGGCAGTGGTTCAGCATGCTGGTGACTGAGACAAACCGAGCCCGGCCGCCATGAAACAGCACACGGCGTCCGCCATCATTTCGCGGAGTTACGGCAAAATAGGGAAAACAGCGCCCTCCTCTGCTATGATGTGGTCATGAGTCATATTAATCAGGTTAAACATTATGCTATCTTGACACCAAATCGCGATCCCTCACAGGCCACGTACAGTAACATATCTACATTACAGTCTTACATCTTTCGTCATAGCAGTCCAGCATTTCATTTTCTATCTCTTGAAGCAGCCTTGTTGAAACTCGCAAACTCGCGTGATAGATGGCCAGCGGGGTGACCTCAACTGTTTTGGACTTTAGACCCTTGACTCACACCAGGCAAACCCATAGCGTAAATCACTGTTTTCCATACACAGTGTTAATACACTGATAATAGAATGTATATGCTTAGTTGTTCTCTATATCCCGTTTAAAGCAGAAGCCTTTCGGATTACTTATTTAAGAAATAAAAAGTTAGAATTAAATTAAATATTAAATAATAAGTATTAATTAATTAATTACGTAAACGTAATGATAAAGGGAAATTAATTAAAATGTAGCTAACCCTTGACCTAAATTTGAAGTCCTGAGAGTCGAGTCAGATTTGTCAATGAAAATATATTCTTTATTAATAATCAGAACCCTTCATAGTTTAGTTTATATTTGTGAACTCGGTTCATAACCCATATGCTAGCAAATTATCTTCATGTTATTTTTGTGTTTATTTTCATGTTATTTTAGTGTTTATCGTATGGTAATGAGATCAAACAATGCTCTACTGTACAGAGTGTGAACAATACGACTGTGGGTGCGTTCGGAAATGTACCTTGTGTTCGGAGAGGCAAAGCACGCTCCCCTCTCATTCATTTCCGAATGCAGTGTATGTTAGACTTACAAAGCAGCAGGTCGTGCTTGAACTGTTTCCATCTGTATTTCATCACACACCGGGCTCAGTTCCTCCTTTTTGGGAAACTGAATAACCGTATGACTGTTGGCACATTTGAACAACGGTCTGAGTTTCCGAACGATCTGAGTGGAGCAGTGCGCTGGGAGAATATTTTCGAACGGACCATGTGCACCGTGCATTTTTTGTCATTTTTTTTGTGCAAGATAAAACCAGGGTTGGCACTGTTTCTGCCCTCAATGGCTAGAAAAACAATCATGTGACCATTCAGAAGCAAAGCCAATTGGTCGAAATCACTTCCGGTTTGGGGCGGATATACTCAAAGGAGCGCGCTCGTTTAATTTTTTGTTTGAGAGCAGCTGCTACTTGTGACTTAGTAAAAGTCTGTATTTTTAATTTTTTTTGTTTGCTCCTAAAATAAATGGACTGTATGGATTTCTCTAAAGTTTTTCCGAATTCTCCGAGGAAAGCCCAGGGACAAATCCAGGTTTGTCATAACTGTAACGTCTTTGTTTTCATCAAAACGAGACGAAATATTTAATGTAATCCTGTTCACATTTTATTGTGTGCCAGCAGTGTATTTGCACGTTTTGACGTTCTATTCCGTAATTTCCGTAAATTTGTTCCTCTAACTGTCTCCCGACCATTGTTTTTTTTTTTACAGGTCATATTTGGTCCGATGTTTTCAGGCAAAAGGTAATCTTATACGTGTTTCGTTTGAAATCCTTTGAGTTACAACCTCGTTTCATGGATGTGTTGTTTCAAATTGTATGTGGAAACAACAGTACTTTAACTTTTTCAATCTGTCCCGCCAATTCACGCACACGACACGTCACTTCTCTCGCTCCTGCCCTCAAATGTGCGATAGCAATCGTCCTCAAACTTTTTACACAAAGTACCACCTCCCAAAAGAATACCATACCATCATTTTAGTGGAAAACTTAAAAATACATTGTTATATTCAATGTATTCCTTATATGCATTTCTCCAAAACTTGCATTAATGTCTGATTTTTCTTCTTCTTCTTCTGCAGCACTGAATTGATGCGAAGGGTGCGGCGTTTCCAAATAGCGCAGTACAGCTGCTTGGTGATCAAATATGCCAAAGATACACGTTATTCGGACATCGGCATGGCCACACATGATAAGTATGTGATTTGCTATTTTTGATACGTTTTATGCTGCAAAACAGTTTTCATGTGAAAGTTACTAGGTTGTGTTTGTATTTGCAGCATCAGCCTTAGAACCATTTTCATCTGTAGTGTGACATTTAATTAGTGGCCTTTTTGTTTATTTTATTGTTTAACAATCATGCATTTGGCATGTTTATATCATGCAAAGAATGAACTTGACCGTGTATGTCTTAGAAACACAATGGAGGCAGTACCTGCAAAATGTTTGAAAGATGTGAAGTCTTTGGCGCTGCAAAGCTGCGTCATTGGAATTGATGAAGGGCAGTTTGTAAGTGTACTTTTTCCCCAACGTGACACCATTTGTGCATGGACTGAGGACTCTCACTTTTCCATTCAACCGTTTCTTTTTTGCACCACTGCAGTTCCCAGACACAGTGGAGTTTTGTGAGGAGATGGCCAATTTGGGCAAGACGGTTATCGTCGCTGCCTTGGATGGAACCTTCCAGAGAATGGTGACTTTCTTTCTTTCCTGACAAATGCACATCATTGTCTAGTGATGGAGCAGGAACGCGTTTTGACGCATCGTTCCTCATAAAGATATTTATTCAGGGGTCAACTTCCCTCTTGTGCATTTTTGCAGCCATTTGGAAACATCCTGAACCTCGTCCCTCTGGCGGAAAGTGTGGTGAAGCTTCACGCCGTCTGCATGCAGTGTTACAAAGAAGCGGCCTACACCAAGAGGATCGGAGCGGAGATGGAGGTGAGCGTACAACTAAGGAAATAAGTTAGCAGGCTTTATTTTGTGTTAGCCATCACGTTTCTTGTGGTGCGCAGGTGGAAGTGATCGGCGGAGCTGACAAATACCAGGCAGTTTGTCGAAAATGTCACGGAAATCTGATGGCGACCAAAGAAAATCGACCTCCGTTCAGCGATGAAACTCCTCAACATGCACTTAATGGAAAACTTGTGGACTCGGGAATTCCCAGGAAGCTTTTCTCTTCCCTCCACCTCTGAATACACACAAACAGTTGAAGTACAGGGGTTTTGAAATTGAGCTGCTGTGTGTTTGAACTCATTTACTGCCACTCCAATAAAAATGGAACTTTGACGTCTTTCGCCGTCAATGGCAGTGAATGAGTTAAAGCAAAGTCTCATTGCTTTCAACACAATTCCAATTGAATCAATTATATTTGTGGTGAAATTCCCACTCTCCTAAATGGGAAAATTATTTACGTTAAGATATGGTAATAGTTTTTTTTTTTTTACAGTGCTGATTATGTATTTGTTAATGTAATCACTATAAGCACTTAGATATTAGTGTAAGTTATTGTGTAACTGTATTGAGGGCTTCTTTCTTTTTTAACAACTTGTTTACTTTTATCTTCCATTTTATTTATACAAATCTTAGGTTGCATGTTAGTTTTGGGTATATTTCTGTTTAGTTTAATCTGGCAGTTGTGTGTTTGTTTTTTTAAACAACTTGGCTTTTGGACAGTATTAATTTGTACAGAAACACCGGTACACAATGTGATACGCATGAGTATGAAATGCATTCTACCAACACAATCTATGTATTAAATAGACTGGGCATTGGTTTAAAATGAATTTAGAGTAATGATTTGATTTTGAGTGATGTTGTTCATGTATGAATTGCATAAAATGTGACTACATATCATGTGTGTTGATGTATTTCTATGCGGGTTTCACAACATGGTCCCTTAAAGAGTTCATATGAGGTTTTTAGAATTGCATGGCGAATTGGTAATTACTTATGACCAGACTTGGGGAAACCAGAAAGTAAAAACCCTGCCAGCGATTGTCTTTCGCCACACCTACTTCTACTCAACTGTCAGGTAAACCAGCTGGTCTCCACCTGTTGAGTAGAATTCATGTGCTTAAAAGCAACTCACAATAGACATTGTATTGGATAAACAAAGCGTAAATAACGTGTGATTGGGAGCCACTGAAATGTACAGTTAAACTAATGTACCTTGGCTACATTTTTAGTTTAAGGGACTTGTTAGGGTTGTGCGAATGTCTATTAGCTGGAAAAGAACAAAACATGGTGAAAGACATGACGTTTTTTCATTCCACTCCCAGCACATTTTGACAAAAACTTCCCTGTCTTAATTGATTCACACGTTTTTCTCTACAAGGTTGTCCATATGATTTTCATCTGGAGGAACAGGAATCATTTAGGACATCATGTCTCAGATTGATCCTTTCCAGCTTTTGGGTACCCCTTTCAAAAAAAAAAAATTCAGGCCAACTCAAAACTTCGCCAGGTTAAAATGAATTCCAAAATGTAGGCTACACACAAGACAGCTGATTTGTTGCATGGCTGTGCAGGCTTAAAGAACTGAACTAATGTACTATAACTTACTTTTTCAGGGAGCTTGAAAATAATGGAAGTGCAGCTGTGTTACAATGTTTAAAATGTATTCACGATGCAACATTCACTTTGTCTTTATATAAGCTTAAGATGATTTGTTTTGACTCTTTCTGGGACCCAGAGGGCAAATGAGTGTTTTCTCTATTATTATGAGGAAACTCGCAACACAATGAGATTGAACTCCTGGTTAATCATTCAGCTAAACATAGATCCAAGTGAGGATATTGCCATTATAATAGTATATAACCAAGAGGCACAAACTGAAATGTACACACGCATCGTTCGTCACCTGACACTCGTATTATGACTTTGTCAAGTGTACAGTAGTTGGACTCCATGTCAAAGTGAGTTTGCATGAAGAGTAGTCATGTTCTTTGCTCCAAAAGAAACACTTCTCTTGTTAATTAGTTACTGTTCGATGGCTGCAACATGATCGGCACTCCCACCCACCTTTACTATCTTAATTTCAACCACAAGTTTAAGGAGGAAATTTCACACGAGCAGGTCTTTTTGGACAGTTATTTGTGGCCAAGACTAAAGATAAGAATATGAAAAAAGACCTTATAATAAGTGTCTCAAAGATGTTTTATGAGATGACTAATTTAACTGCACAATCTCAACACTAAACAATAACCAGAAGAATCACTTCTCACCGATATTGACGTACCTCCTTTTTCTCACGGTCATACCTTGCGAGTTGCTTACGGTTAATAAAGACAATTTAATTTATGGGAGATGAAAATAAGTTGTGGTACACAGAAAATAAAATGGCACCAGCTTCACTAAGAAATCTGTACAAATGTAAGACAAACACATAGCGTTGATCTCATCAAGTGTAATTGTCAGCGTCCTAAAATCCTTGGGTACATTCCATTTGCCTATCAGCCTGCTTGAGGTAAGAGTTGTGTCATAGCGCAAAGGTCAGCTGATCCAAAGATCACATCGAATGTCAGCGCGCAGTCCGATGTGAAGATCTGACCACAGACCAGCGAGCCTCGACCCCTTGCGGTAATCCGCACTGTCCCTCTTCTATTCACTTGCATGCAGTTCATCAACAATTAGCAAGCAGGCAGGAGCTCGGATGAGGCCACGCGGGTGTCCTTCGCATCAGTAATTGGGCGGCTGGTAGTCGGGCATCGGCTGCAGGTTTGGGGTGAAGGCCGGCTGCTGGCTCAAGTCGGGTATGGTGGGATAGGCGCTGTAGGTGGTGGGGGTGTATGGCGTGGGGTTATAGGACGTGGGGGCGTAGGTCGGTGGGTAAGGGGTGCGTTCGTCCGTAGGCTGCTCAGTATAGGTCGGGATGGCGACGTCGTCGGCGCCTCGTCGGAAGCGAGCCAAGGCGAAGTAGGTTAGGATTCCCTGCGCAATAAAATGATAGATCGGGGGTCACTATGAGTCTGCGAAAATAAAATAAATCAATTGCCTTGCTCACCCAGGTAGCGATGGAGAAGAATGAAAAGGCCACTGTTGCACGTGCGGCATCTTGCGGGATTCCACTGACGTCGTGTGTGCGACTCCATTGACTGGCCAGCAAGCAGAAGCACACAAACCACAGAAAAGTCCAGGCCCCTGATACGAATACACGCACGCACGCACGCGCACACGCACGCACGCACGCACGCACGCACGCACGCACGCACGCACACACGCACACACACACACACGAGAAATTCAAACCTTCCATGTTGAGGCATCAAAAAAGAGAAATGAAGTTCATTTCAAAAGGGATCCTCTCTACTGTCCATCCAGCACATTCGCATCATCACTGAGTGCCACAGTTAACTGTGACAAGAAACAAATTTAAGTTCATGCCAAACGTAGCGTTTAATAGTTTTCTTTTCTGCAAATGCACATGTAATATTTGTATCTTGAATAAGCCATAAATAAAAGCATTATTTGACATAAAGGAGTAGTTACATTTATTTGACATTATATTTGGTTACATTTCTACTGTGAGAGTTTCACGAGGCCCTTTAAGAAGTCAACCATTATGTCGACGTGGCCCTTGATGAAAATGAGTTTGACACCCCTGCTGTAAAGAAACAGTCCCATTACTCAAATTGTGTTAAGTTAGATCGGTCAGCACTAGTGATTCGAAAGGCCCTGGGCAGATTATGTTGTCAGGGCAGCCAATTAGGCCGATATCTAATTGAGAGGGGAAAAAAAGTAAAATAAAAATAAATAAATAAATAATTAAAAATAAAATATATATTTTAAATTATTTATTTAATGTTTTTATTTTATATATTTTTTTATTATCATCCACATGCCACAGTGGAAGCAGTACAGTCAAGAGAAATGCCGCGAAATGAAGAGAAACTGTTAAAGGAAAATGTTGACAAATTTAATGTAACACATTTTAGAGGCACATACATAGATGTAGTGCCGATTAGAAAAAATTTATCTCTCGATTATTCAACTGATTAATCGACTCGTCAGTCTTTTTAATTTTGCATTAATATAACTATCTTGTTTGCTTTTAATGGCAAATCAAACCTACTTTTGGATCGCAGCTGTTGACACGCCTGGCAAGGTAAAGATTCTCCGCATTCAGCCTCGAAATATTGTTTCAGATAGTCGCCTACAGTTGTGTTTAGGCAAGCAGAGCGAGGCCTTTCTTGGCCATGACCTCCAACCAGCGGTAAAAACAGTGGCGGATGTCTTCCGTGATGCAATTATCTCAAATGACCTCAAGGTTCACAGTAGCACTCCTTTGTTTCCGTAAAGAATGTCCAGCGGATGAATTTATAGAGAATCTGTGAGGTCATCCTCACCCTCCGCCATGCTCACTCAGCATCATCTGATGCGGAGTGAAACAATGAATAATACGTTTTGTGATACACGGGTAACAGTGAGTGGTTTGTCTCCCATTATGGGACACTAACACACTGTGTATGAGACAGGCTGTCAAAGTGAGCTAGCGGTAAATCGGCAAAAAGGAAGCATCATGGTGGCGCGTTACATTTTTAGTTGTGACGCATAACAGTTGATATAAATGTGATGTTCTCACCAGAGAATCCCAGGTCTGCCATCACTACATATTTCCTTTGCTGTGCATTGCCCAGAAAAGGCCGGTAAACATCCAAGAGCAGGAAGCCCACACAGGCGAGGAAAGCGATCACACCAACGCCGACGGCGTAATGACATGCCGAGTCATTTTGGTTGAAGATGCACTTTGGCACGGCGCTGTAGACGGGGTTGATGTAGCCCTCGGTGGTGATGCAGGCGAACACCACGATGGCAAATAGCTACAGTGAGACAATAACGAGACAAGTTTGAATATACGTTGAAGGAACAGAAACATACATACACACACACACACACACACATATACATATACACATATATATATATATATATATATATATATATATATATATATATATATATATATATATATATATATATATATATATATATATATATATATATATATATATATATATATATATATATATACACATATACACATATATATATATATATATATATATATATATATATATATATATACACAGTGCTAATCAAAAGTTTGTGAACCCTGCAGGCATGGTCAGATTTTTTGTATAAAATATTAAAATAACCTTGTTCAATGTTTAGTCATGCGCCAATTTACAATGCTGACATTGAAACAGACCTGAACAAAAATAATGATAATATTGTTATTCATTATTGAGCAAACGCTGTTGATTTAAGACAAACTCTGTGAACCTCTCACTTAATCGGACATCGCACCTCCTTTTGCAATGAGAACTTCATCCAAACTTGTCAGTCTTTCACATCTACTATTTTAAAATGTGATTAATCAGATTAAAAAATTTAATCGTTTGACAGCTCATATATATATATATATATATTTATATTGTTGTATGTTTCATTGTTTACACAATGACAAATAAAGTTATATTCTAAAGTTCTATTCTATTGTTGTTTGTAATGTTTACCCACTGACTACTTTAGAGGAAACGTCAACCCCCCAAATAAAGTAAATAAATACATTCTAGACAATATGGTTCTTTGCAGCCCCGCAAGTCTAAATATGGTATTCTGGTTAATATTGCGTTAGTGGCAGTTTTTATCACTATCAGGAGGCGGCCATTTTGGCACTTGCTGTCGAGTCCAAATGTCATCACAGTTGCGCAGGTCTCAAGTAAGAACCAATCACAGCTCAACATCAGAAAACAGGTGAGCTGTGATTGGTCGTTGCCTGAGCCCTGAGCAACTGTGACGTCATCTTGAGTCGACAGCAGTTGACAAAATGGCGGCCCCGAGATGGATAAAAACGGTTGGGTTTTGCTTCATAACTCCACAAATGTAATATTAGCAGAATGTCATGTTTAGAATAGTGAGGTCACATAACATATTATTTTTAAGAAATGTTTAACGTTGACTTCCCCTTCAAATTCCAGTATTTGCTAACCAGTTTCAAAAGTTATGTTGACATTTTCTACACTACAGTCTACTGACTTTAATGTCCACGGGGTCTTACTATATGACTGGAATAAGACACAGCATTGCACCTAAACAATATGGCGATTAAGATGGTTAAGTGGCTCCTGGAGCCATGCCGTGGTTTGTTGCCGCCCACATCGGCCAAGCAACCGCCTCATCATGTGACCTAGTTCGGAGTGCTGCTGCCAGCCTTGTGACCGCAGAGAAACCCTGCAGTTCCCTAATAACGCTCATAATGAGGTCTGGGAGGAGGACAGAGAGGGGCTTTTTGGGGCTGGTGGGGAGGACGAGACAAAAGATCCAGACAATGAGCAGCGGGGTGGGAATATGTTTCACCATTGCAATCAACTACAAAAGAAGCACCGTGGTACTTTGACCTATAACCCCTCTCAAAAGGACTTCAGAACCCAAGCTATGAGTGGAGTCTGCACTGACCCTGACTGATGGATGCAAAGCTGCTTCCGTTGCTGCCCAGTCAGTCCGTGTATTTATTCTACCGATAGATTTTTTTTGGAAGGCCGATACTGATAATTAGCAGTCAAGGATGTCGATAACCGATATTTGGAGTAGATAATCATTTTCACTAAAATGGAACATTTGGAAAAAAAACTCCAGCTCTTATTTTTATTGAAATTTTAAGCATATGATTATTGAACAACTTTTAAGATTTGTAAAATATTGGAGCTTAAAAAAAAATCTTTGTTCTTTTTTCTTTTTTTTCTGAGAAATCTTCGTTCTAATATTAGCATGTCTTCAAGTTTAAATACAAACTTAAACAAGTGAATAGCTCCCTATTGTTTTCTACAGTAAATAAAGTTTTCCAAAATTTCAAAATATCTGAAGTACTAAATTCTTACTCATCTTAGTTTTCATTTCAAACAAAAACAGAACGTGCAGAGAGTTCACAGGGTCAGCAGTATCTCGAAAATTGAAATAATGAGTTCCCTGAAGTTACAACTATTTTATATTGATCTATTATCGGCCATATGATTCTTCAAAATGGCCGATAATCGACCCGGCCTATAATCAGTCTACCCCTAATTTATTCGCGGCTTTGCGTCATAAAGCACTCGCGAACAGGTGGGCATCCATCAACGATGGCAAGAGAGAAGAGACGGAAGCCTGAATGTGCACTTATTGGGGTTTTCAAAAACTTGAAGTGAATACTAGTTCATTTAAATGTGTATTGGGGTACCTCGATTGAAAAAGGCTTTGGTTTGTTTTCTCCAGAAAGTACTTATATGCGCGGCAGCATCGCGTGTACATGCGCTGCGCACCGGAAACACGAGCCGAGATAAACAAAAATGGCGAAAGCTTGATGAAGCGGAATAATACAGCTTTAGAGCAGAGAGGAAACCGACTCCTTTATTAGTGTGGTGAGCGATATGAAAATAACGTTTTTATTTGTTTTTAAATCGATGGTAGAAGAAGTGGAAATGACATATCTGCAGGGAGTTACGTCATACTATGTTGTTTCGATTTTACGGCGCCCGTACCTTCCCCACAGTAATCCCACCATTTTAAAGTTATTTAAAGTTGTGTTGTTGTTACCGCCGGCAACGGACATCCACCGAGCAGGTTGGCGTTTTCGTGTTTACGTTTCCATTAGCTCCGCTTTGCCGTCCGGCAGCAATGATTGATTGTGCAGTAACACGAAATATTGGTTCCGGCCTCGTCCGAGTTATGCAAATGTGATATATAAAATATGTTTGTTTTTTAATTACTGTACGAAGTATTTTGATGTAAATATCGACGTAACGGTGAAATCTGACTTAAGTCGAAATTTGGGCTACATCGCCAGTGTAGGAACGGAACTCGGCCGTAACTCGAGGACTCCCTGTATTTGCTATTATGCTGTCCATACATCGCAGTTTAGAAAGGGGTCGGTCACATTACCATACCTTGTAAGTTACTTTGTCTACTCGTACATGTAAACGGGTGATTCAGAATTTTTCAGATACTGGAATGTGTACCTTAACTCAAATATTCACGGCATGTAAATGTAGTCACCGCTTCCAATTAAAAGGTGGTGAGCCCATGTTTTGTTTAGTTTTTTTAGGTGTGCATGGGGCTAGAGGGCTAAGGGAACCTTCAAGCCCCACCTCCAGGCCTGGTGTATTTTTGTCCACATCATTTTGGATCAAATTCAGGCTGTTGGGCAGCTTTGCGGTGCTTTTCAATCTTGAGAATTTAAGGCTAAATGGAAAATAAGGAAGTTCTATTCGTAAACTATATTTATACTGAATTAGAATATTAACATTAGGGGTGTGCCCCCCCAAAAAATCGATTCTCATTTATTACGATTCAGAATCGATTTTAAATGTCCCAAAATCGATTTTATTTAAATTATTTTATACTGTCTTGCCTTTGTCTGTGTGTGCCTTTATTTGGAGCGCTGCTCATGTTGTACCCGATTTGGCCACTTGGGGGCAGTGTGGTTCCACGCGGTCTAATACACTGTTAAGTTGTAGCCGCATTAGAAAGTAGAAGGAAAAAGTCCAATAAAAGTTGTTTTTTGCAATGTGGAGCCGTTCTTTTGAGTGCTAAAAATGCCGCGAGTAGCGCGCTAATTAGCATTAGCGAGTCAGACTGGAGTAGATAATTACAATTCCTTGCACATCTCTAGATTGAAGCAAAAATAATTGTCAATCAAATCATTTTGAATCAAAAATCGTTCCTAATCAAAAATCTAAATCGGAGACCCAAAAATCGAAATCAAATCGTGAGACATTCAAAGATTCCCACCTCCTAATTAACATATCGACTTTTTTATTTTTTATTGAATGAGTATTTGTAACTGAGTAACTGAAGCAAACAGATATGGTGACTGGTGTATTGTAGAAAATGTAGGCGGAGCAAACAATGCTCCTCTTGCCATAGATTAATGACTCACCGAGAAGAAAGAAAATGACCACAAATAATGTAATCTAGCCTCGGTAGATTTTGTGAAAAGTCACAGTTGAAAGGTCCTGTGTGCGTGTGTGCTGGTGAAAGAGATAAGACATAAACTGAAAAGGAGTTTCAGCCAGGCAGAGATATCACCTTACCTGCAAAAAAAGCCCCTGTTTACAAGTGACACACACACACACACTCACACACACACACACACACACACACACACACACACACACATGCACGCACTCATACATACACACACACACCATTGACTGTATCCCCATGCACGCTCACATCTCCAAGCACATTCTGTCCTCAGCCACCACGGCTAACATTTTGAACTTGGTGACACAAGTCTGTGAAATTCACTACAGAGAGCGCGCCGAGGATAGTCGGCGTTGGAATGAAAGTGCTCGGAATAGTTCAAACGTTAATCCTACAACCTGCTTGCTCACATCAGTCAGGGGAAAGACGGCGTGCATTATTTAGCTTGCCAGGTTGGGGCTAATTTTGGCCTTTCTATAACAGGACCCGGACCACGGACCACAGACCCCCCCCTCCCCCGCGTACCAGGTGATCAGCAGTGTGACACTTGCCAGAACACTTCCAGGTGCGCGAGATAACTGCACAGAAGAAGTTACATCTGTGTCCATCAATTTTAGATAACAACATTGTTAAGCAGAACAATTCAATTTTCTTCTTCAGAAGGTACAATTAACCTGTTTATCCACCTGTTGCCATTCGTACAACAGTGTGGCCATCAGCTTAATGTTCAACTAAACATGACTAGATTTCAAACTGAGATAGAATTTTTGATTTTTTTTTAAGAGAACATTATTGATCCTGATGCGGGCAATTTGTTTGCAGCTTCCAGGTCCAACAACATAAAAGACACGGGAAAATAGGTTGTCAGACCACTTATACAAGACAAGAAAAACAAAGCAAAGCACATCATACAAAAGATTCAAAATTAAGTGGTTGGCAGACGGTAATGCCAGCCGGAGGGCATCAGGACAAGTTCCTAATCCTTAACAATGTTCATGTCATTTTGGTTGATCGCCTAGAAGTCTCTCTGCTTGACTCCAATTATCTTGGAGCACACTTTAACGGCACCGTTTTAGCAGGTTTTTTGTCTTTGACTTACAACACACTGAATCAAGAGAAAAGGTTGAAAGCACTTCTGCAAAAGAATGACAAAGAAAATCCAGAATATTGTGCAAAATATGCAAGTAAATTCAAATGACATCATCATTATGCCAGTATATATCATTTTTTGTTTGTGGTTTCCGATTCCGATACCCAGCTTTGCAGTATCGCCCGATGCCGATACCTACGTTGTTGTTTTTTCTCAACATGAAAAAGCTGTCCTGCCATTGGTTCAGAGCATTCAAGGGCCAATAGGATATCTTAGCTCGGCATGCATCAGTGAATGACATGCAAGACACAAGATGCTGCATCCAAAGTCCTATATTAGCGTCAGAATGAATGGTATCGGCATGTCACTTGTTAGTACTCACCGATACCGATACCACAGTTTTAATACAGTAGCGGAACAACACTAATAAAATATGTGCCTTGGCTCAATAAAGGCTGGGGAACACTTAAAGAGTGGTGTGAAGCAATGAAGTAAGAATACTTAATTACTTTACTTAAGTACATCTGTATTTTATTATCCTGACAAACTTTTTACTTTTACAGGCACAATAAATTTTTCAACTCCTGCAGATGATGACACGATAAAAAAATACATAAATAGAGAGGTGAAGTCAACTGATTAATATGAATCAGGAAGAATGACAACTGCAACAGAATCAGAGAAGCGACATATTTCCCATTCTCTGCCTTATTGAAGACAATTGTTTGATATTGTTGGCTACAAGAATGACATGTGGCGAATGTGGTGTCTTATAAAAAAAAAAATCACAAGCTTTTGAAGCTCAAAAATCCACCTGTCAAGTAAGTTTTCAGTCATCATTTGCAAATTTAGCATTTTTCATGATTCAATTCACAATACAAAGCTATGGGAACACGTTTATTAGGGGGTGTGCATCGCTCCACAAAAGACAATACGATAGGGTTTTCGATATGTGGGGTGTGAAACGATTCAGGAATGATTCGATTTGAAAGTGGAGCGGTTCGGTTCGGTTTGGGATTACGATTCGATTCGATATGGTAAGGCTCAGTTCAAGATGCAATGATTTTTTTGCTGTTGTCATTTTACATACATTTGAATGAACTTGCCAGTAGTGTCACTGTAAATGTAGCATTTCCTTCTAGGATATATCTCTCCAACAAATGACAATTCGAAACGTATCTTGATTTATTTTCAAAGTGGAACGATTCGACGCGTCTTTTAAACTTTTTTTTTTTTATTCAAACCGATTTTTGTTACACCCCTGATGTTTATGTTTTAATAGCATAAAAGCGGAGTCAATGCTAGCTGGCTTTTTACTTTTATACATTTCAGAGTCAGATCTTTTCACTGAAGTGCAGCAGTTCAATTAGTACTTCTATCTTTTTTAAGCAATTACTTCTACTTAAAGTACTTAATTGTATCACGTGTTAGCCAACACTGTCATAACAGAATTAATAATTACAGAATGCTCCATTAGAAACAGTTTAAAGTGAGTAGCAGAATTATTGAATTACGTAGGCCTACAGCACGCGGAATGGCTACCTTCTTATTCTTTGTTTACTTTATTGTTTTATTTAAGAGCATCGTTTGTTTTTTTGTTGTCCTAAAGGTGCTGTCATCCGACAGCTGCATGCATGCAACACGACGCCAGGCAGCTCTGAAGTTAAGACGCTGCCTTCAGTGCCTTGCGCTTGGTCCGAGCTAAGCTAGGTAATAAAAAATAAAAAAAACACACCCTGGCGGGTGGGCGGCTGCACCTGTTCGCACACCACGCTGACTATTCTTTTTTTGTTTTTAAACTTAGGACCCCGACATCCAATTACAGTACTCACCCAACTCAGTAGCCGCACAATGGTTTGCGGTTGCCGGACAAACTTTACAATGTCCAAGCCTCTTCCAGCGAGCGAAACCCCGTACGGACTCGTAGCTCCCGTCTCCTCCATGTCTGCCCCCTTTGACAACCAAGTCCCTCTTTCTGCCGCTAGGCAAGTCGGTTGGAGACTCCGGAGTCTTGAGTGCGATAAGCAAATACCGCCTCCTCATTCCGTCGAGCTTCCTGATTTGACGTCGTGAAAGAGGAGTTGAGCTGCGGGGTCAAAAGGGGTGGAGATTTGTCCACAGCGGTGCCTGACGTCTTCATTCATTCAACTACTGTAAATGGGAAATTATTAACAGCTCGCAGTAAAAGCTCACTTAAAAAAAAAAATCTAATAAAAAAAAGACTGGTAAAGTAGATTCAACTGCTGCTGTACTGTACTGAAGTAAAATAAAAACAGTACAAACTCTGAAATGTACTTATAGAGGGGGAAAAAAATACAATTGAATTTTTCCGTTAACTTGGGACAACAAAAATCTCTGCACGCATAATTAATTTTCATAGTGCTCATACAGAAAGTATTTGTTTTGTATTGTGAATTGTTTTGTTTTTATGTTTTGTTTTTTTTTTTGCTGCTGGCTCAGGCTTTTATGCTATAAAACAATGTATTCCCATAGCTTTGCTAGTTTTGTGACAAATGCATTTATCGCAACTCATTCTTGTAGCTGCCAACATAAAAAATATCTTCAATGTTGCAGTTTATAGACCTTGAAGCCACTAATAGTTGAACACATATACACTATTACAGTATATAACAATACCCATAGGCATATATTTTTAATCCTCTTTTTTAAAAAAACAAAAAAACAATGGATACTATTGCGGCTAAATTGCGATGGTCATCTTCTCTGTTTCATAATCAAACATTTTTGTTGGTGTTTTTTGGGGTGCTGGAATGGATTACTGGCATTTATATTCATTTCATCAGGGAAAGATGATTTGAGATACAAGTGTTTTGAGTTGTGACACGAACAAGTTAAACTCGTAAATCAAGGCTTGACTGGAGGCCTATTTCAAGCTAATTTGGTTTATAGACTCATTTGCAAAATGAATGTAAATGTTCAATGAATTAAAATGTTCATTTTGAACATGCGGTTGGGAGGGAGAGAGAGATTTTGCAAAGACAGTGTTGGACATGCACCATTATTTCGAACTCAAGGCCCAATGTTGTTGTTTTTATTTGTTCTAGTAGTAGTACTAGTTTCTATTAAGTATTGTATGGTTTTAACACTTTTCTACCTTGTTAAACAAAACAAAAACACATGCTCCCGTAAGCGACCATTTTGTTGTGGGGAAAAAATGTGGCGAAAAAACTGCAGCTTGATTAGAGCCCATCCGCTGGTTCATCCGCAAACGTCGCATCATCTTCAGAGGTTTTTGATACCTGACGAAAACACACATTCCGTAACTCAAGGCCATTTGCTTTGTTGGAGTGACATTTACAGTTGGAAGAAAAGGTATATGAACACTCTGGAATTACTTCACCAAGATTTTGTAGATGTGATCTGACTAAATCACAACATTAGGCAAACACAGTTTTATTAAACTAATACCACACAAACAATGACATATTTTCATGTTTTTCCTGACAACTACGCGTAAATATTTCACTGCGTGTTTTATGAAGTATCAAACTTTATCTGTAATTGCAGATCAAACCTGCACAACTGTCAGGAAAAGTTTTGGACCACGTTCATCAATATTCTTGAGATGAATCACTCTTTTAAGGTCAGGCCATTTTTTCCCCCTCTTGCCCATATGCTTGTGTGTTCCTTCCAAACAACTCCACTTTGGTTTCAAACTTGCCCAGTCGCGCCATTGAATATCCAGGCACTCTTGCAAATGTCAGACCTGTTGCAAATGTTTTTGTTGTCAACAGAGATGTTAGGCAGAGATTTCTGCATATCTTTAGTCGACACCCAAGGATTCTTGTTCACTTCATTGGGTATTCTGCACTTTGCTCTTGTAATCTTGTTTACATAATGGACACTCCTAGGAAGAGTAGCAACAGTGGCAAACTTTCTTCCTAGATAATCTCTTAAAATAATTTCGGAACTATTTCCAGTGTTGTGCCAGTTGATAATTGAGCAATTCAATCCAGGTCATTCCAAAGTGTTCATTTACTTTGATCTTACCCAATCGAGCTCATCACATCTAGCTGACATCACCACATCATTGTCCTCACGGTACTCTGACATTTCCTGCAAGCGTAGATTTAGTAGTTTTTAGCATTGTCGATATCACCATGTGGTCAGCCTCTTTGTAAAATGAAGTTTTTCTAACAACAAAGACCCGAAAAACGGACAAACCAGTTCATCCTTGAATACAGCAAACGTCTCCATCTCCTGGCTCATACTGTGAGAGAAAGGTGACAACAACAAAAGCTCAATTTACATGATTGGCTAGCACTTATTTTGTAACTGTTTAAAATTTTGACCATTATTTATTTATTCTTTCAGAATTTAGAGGCTCTTGAGAAGAGATATCACTGCTTGCCAGATTAACTCATTCACTGCCATTGACAGCTATAGACATCAAAAATTCATTTTAAGTATTTCTTATTAGTTTAACATCTTTTTCCATTTTTGTTAACAAGAGTATGAAAACCTAGATTTTTTTTGTACATTTAGAACAGATATAAAATGTATGATTAATCGTGAGTTAACTAATGAAGTCAGGCAATTAATTACGATTACAAATTTTAATTGCCTGATGCCCCTAATTTTTCTTTTTTTTAATATATATATATATATTTTTAAATTTTTAATTATCTTTTTTTTTAATAAGGAAAAGATTATTAAAAATTAGGGGCGTCAGGCGATTACAATTTTTAATCGTAGTTAATCACATGACTTTACTAGTTAACTCACAATTAATCACAGATTTTACATCTGTTCTAATGCATTAAAATAAAAATCTAGGTTTTCATACTCTTGTTAACAAAAGTGGGGAAAAATGTTAAACTAATTGAAATAGTTAAAATGATTTTTTTTACGTCTATAGCCGTCAATGGCAGTGAATGAGTTAAAAGTTTATATAGCAACTACTTCCATCTGAAGATGTTTTTATGACAGATTAAGAGCTCTGGAAGTCCCTTTGGTTTTAAATGTGTGCTACAAATACAGTTACCTTGGACAACAATTTAGTTTAAAAAAAAAACTCACAGGGACTCTTTTCCACTTTTTCTTCCCCCTGAAAGAAGAGTTAACATCATTACACCACTTTATAAGAAGATAAACCAGAGCCATATTGTGTGACTTACTGAACAACACTCCAAGGAAACAACAAACAGAGACCAAGACAACCAAAAAAGTGAAGCATCCAAAGACGACAGCCACCACAGAAACAGGGAGACGATTGAGCACTAGGTGGGGACAAGAAAAAGTTCGGAGGAAGATTAAAAAACAAATCAAAAAACTTTCAGTCAATCCAAGCAGAAGGAAGACAGGAATGACAATACCCATTTTGTCAATATATTGCTTATTGCTGCTGATGGCAGTGGTGTTGTCGAAGATGTCTGACACTTCACAATGGTACGTCCCTGCACTGCTCCTCCCGACAGACAGAAGGAGGATGGACTGGTCTGGCGGCTGATTGACCACGTAATAAAAGCTTCCTCGACCTTGGAGGAGAGTTTGGTTGAGGAACCACTGGTACCGTGGATGAGATCCCTTTCTTGCCTTGCAGTAGAGCCTCAGGCCAATTACAGCATAGTTTTGTCCAATATCATAGTCATAGCGCAGCATCACTGGCCCACCGACACTTACTGTTGAGAATAGACAGTCGTTAAAAATTCCCCTTATTGGCATCACCTTGGAAAAACAAACCTACCAACTTGTAAAGGCAACCACTGACTGTATGCAACCTCATCGGCATTATGGGCTTGACACTGGAGCCATCCTGAGTGTCTGTCTAAATCCAATGGAACCTTGAAGTTTACTTTTCTCTCTTCAACTGTCTTATTAAAAGCCAATTCTGTCCTATTGTAGAGGGAAAAGGTGACGGGCAGCGTCCCTCTGGTTGACTGGCAGGTGACTACAGCAAAATAGTTGTTGGAATTCTCCTTCAGCACTTTGAAGGAAATGGCAGGGTTGGACACCACATCTGAGGGAATGAAGATGTTGAAATAGGGTTTGTTTAGCTTCAGTCCAAAGCTATCCAGTCCAACAACATACCTAGAAAACTACAGAGCTCCATCTTACATCGAGTGTCTGCCCACTCAATACTCATCAAGTGTGACATTAAACAACCATGTACATATTTCGTTATTCAGGGGCTAATTGTAAGTTTCTGCAATTCAAAAATGGACGTGAGTCTCGAGTTGTCTTGTTTTATTTACTCCAACGTCATTAACGTCTTTCTCATCTTTTCCTTCATGTCCCGTCTCGAATGCACAGCAATGTCCAACAGCAAACGCTACCACCACCTAGTGGTAGATAAAGTTCAATGCACATCCATTTTAACGCAATAATCATTCTCTGCTTTACACTCTTTTAAAATAAATCTTAATATATACTTTTAACTTAAAATAACTGCCAATAGTCACTATGAAATTACTATAGTTTAACTGTATCAGTTATCTACCTATTTGAAGGATTAGGTCCAGGGGTGTATTGTTATATTAGCTAGTGACACGGAAGGTCGAACATTTGCTGTTCTGAACAGAGCCTGAGATTCTGAGATCTCTGAGTTTCTAATATGCTGGATTTTTGGAGTACAGCTTTTTTTATTTGGAAAAAGAGTCTCAAGGGGTGTCAGAAAAGTTACAAAAAAATCAGGAAGTTGGCAACAATCGCTAACCTTTGACTGTGATTTCCACTTCTGAGCTGTTGGAGGTGAAGACTCTTGTAGTGTTGTATTTGTTCGTAGCAACACACATGTATAAGCCGCTGTCTCCAGAGGTGGTTCTGAGGGTGACACACACCATCATTAAAAATGGACTCTCAATACCTTTCTTCAAAACTGTTTTATTCACTGTAATTTGTTTTAACCTTCATCTGTAGCACTTAGAGATTTCTTTGAAATGTAAAGTTCATTACAAATTAAATTAATTATTATTATTATTAATTATTATTATTATCATATCTGAGCTCCATTTGTTACATGTTCATCTCAGACAAAAATGTCCATCATTTGCAGATGGCCCACCTGTTGATGAAAAGGTGGTCATTTGCAACGTTGTTGAGTGGCGACTGTAAGACAGGCTGACCATTTACTAGCCACTTGTAAGATACATGATTTCCAGCTGTAAGGGTACATTTCAACTCCAATGTCCTCCCCTCAAAGAATTCCTCCGCACCTGATTGAATGATGACCTCTGCACCTGCAACTGGCTCTGTAGAACAGATGCAGTAAAAGACTGACAAGATAGTGTGGATCATATAAGCTGTTGTTTGCTTTCTCGAAATGTCCATTAGACACCGAAAGTATCTTTAGAATGTCTTAGTTTTTTCCCCAATGGTAACCAACATCTTTCACCCACACATCCACACGACTCTTGTTTTTTTCGAAAGGTTCCCACGTTTTTTTCTGTCCCACCTGATCAATTCGGTAGGAGCCACAAACAACCTCTGCCTTGACAAACTCTTCTATCAGTATGATATTCAGCAACAACGCCATCACACCCGTAGGCGTGCTTGGAGAAGCCGAGGATATCACTAAACATGCTAATCGCTGAAACTTTTGGAGTTTTTCAGCAGATATGGTTTTCATTCAATCAACTTGCTGTCAAGTTCAATACCGAGTTTTTCAGTCTTGTCGGTGCTGGACTGTAACTCGTTTTTTCCAGAGGTTATTCAACAGCAATGTTAATTACCATTCATGCCCTGCGTCTTACCCAGAGTTCTACTCGCACCACCAGGTCATTGGCATAGGCTTGTGCATACAGTATTTTCTTTCTGGAGTTCCAAAAGTAAAGCATTCATAACACAATTCCAATGGGAGCTCAGCTCTCCTAAACCTTTGACCCTAAAACCGCTCCTGGTACGACATTATTTTACACTCACCGATGACCTTGAGGTTGTGTGTGTAGCTAACGGAGGGCTCCACGTGAGAATTGTTTTGAGCTCTGGCCACACACTCCAGGTTGCCCTCATGAGAAGGTTTGACAATAAGGGGAAATGATGCATTTGACGAACTGTAAAACCCCAGCAACTTGTCACGGTTTCCCTCCCTGGGAAAACAAATTTGAGGTATTTACAAGTTTGTATATGAAAGAAAACATTTTGCTAGGAGTATTTATCACAAAATACTCACTTGAACAACTCCAAGAGAATAGTTTCCTTCTTTGGGTAGATGGACAGAAGACAATTAAAGGTGATAGTGTCTTTCACCACAGCCAATGAAGGGCCAGACAACTCTGGACGTCCCAATGTCATACCTAATCAAAAATGAGATTTGAAACTCCTCAAAAAGCTCATCAAATAAAGCACGTTTGTGACGAAGAGTTCGCTTACTGCCTTCCTTGCTGCAGTAACACGACCCTAAGAAGGACGAGAACAGTTTAAAAGGGGGGGAAAATCAAGCAGAATGAGAGCAGCGGTGCACTTTGAATTTTTCTACATACCCAGAAGCATTCCCAGAAGAAGGTATGGAAACATTCTTGAAGAATATATTGAGGAAAATCTTGCTCATAAATACCGTGTTGTCATAAGATGGGCATGAGTTTTCGAAGAAGACACACACACGCATTTCGTTTAAATGTGCGAATAACTGATAATAGTCCACCTCCCGCCCATAGCCACCCCCAGTCTATCACAGTACAGCATGAAGCAATCATTTCATATTGTGATGCTATTATTTCACATTCCAACAACATATTGTGCATATCAATGAAAAATAATGTTTGCTGATTTGAAAAAAAGAAAAACTCCTTTTTTAATTCACGATTTATTTGTCAGCAATCCCAAAGTAACCTTGCTCTTTTAAATTAGTCTATAAAGGATTACTTTAATGTCCTCACAAGCAATATGGGTGACAACAGAAAATTGCTATCATAAGAAGAAACATGCTATGCTAAGCATATGCTTGAAGGTGCACTCTCATACAAGGGATCTTCACAATCTAGAACAAAAAGGAACAAACTGATCTCGAGTTTCCATTCAAAGCAGAAAATATTTTTAATTCTATAGGCACTTTACTTTTTTGTGTTACCCGAGAGCTTATACTGCAGCCTGTTGAGCATGTATCAGCCTGTTTGCCCTCCAAGTGGAAGATAGAGACAAAGGCAGCGCAACAGAAGTGGCACTGAAAGGAAGAATCTTTAACACTTTTGGTCATATTATTACATGAAGCAACGTGTATTCACTTACTTTGGGGCTGAACTGGGCTGAAGACCTGTGTAAGATTGGCGGGAAAATTCACGTTTAATTCTACATGGAAATCTCCTTTCACTTATACCAACACATACACGCTCACCTTTTTTGTTGTCAATCATCATGAACACTATTGCCAAAATGAGGAGGAGTAAGCAGCAGAATATTATAGCAACGATCTCCGTGGTCGCTTGTGTAACAGGGAAGAACCAACAATTATTGAACTTGCATAATTGTAAAGCAGCATTAAAATCACTTGCATAGAAAAAAAAGAATGTTTTTTTTAATTAATTTTTTTACTTTGTGATGTTTCAGGAGATGCCGTTTCTTGGGGTGCCTTGGCAAGCATCCAGTCTGGTTGTGAATTGAAATGCGTTATCAAGAAAGGGTGCACAAATCTTACATAAAAAGACATTAAATGTGCTATACAGTCTTTTAAAGTCATAACTTAATGCGTTTGAAACAGAGCCCATAGCTTGGGGGAAATAAAGTATTGATGTGCTGTCTTGATGCATCATTGAGTGGGATCTAAGTGTACTTGCTATTCAGACTGAATGCACTTTACTTTCAAATCTCATCTTCTGTCATTTTACATTTGCAGAGAACTGACAAGTTATATTATTTAGTCATTGTTGCGCAGCACTGTACAGACAGTATATACAGGTGTGCTCATAAGTTAACATACCCTATGGGTGTGTAAACATATGAGCACGACTGTATATGCTATCTGTACAATACTGCACAACAATGACTAAATAATGTGATTTGAAGGTAAACTATTCAGCTGTGCTCATAAGTATGTAAACTTATGAGCATAACTGTATATATCACCATTCACTACTAGTTGGCAAATATACAGTTGTGCTCATAAGTTAAATATGTATTTAGACTTATGAGCACAACTGTACTTTATAACTTCACTGGCAGTTGATACAGTGTAGAGCTGAGGCTTGGCATTTTTGTCCGGGGATTTTCAATCACATTGCCTGTACAATTAAAAGGAGTTCACAATGGCGACAATTTTAACCTGGAACTAATTGATTGACGTTGGCCAGCTCACCATAATTATAATCATCGTCACATGTTCCACTGTATTTGGTGTACACATATATTACACTATATAGACAGTACTTATACATAGTGTGTGCTTGGTTTATTTTAAAACATTAGCCGCACAAAGTCCAACAAACAGATAACAATCCACGTATTGAACATTTCACCTTTGAATTGGACGAAGACAGCTCCACTCTCCAGCCAGGTACCAGAGTCATCATATCTGTCCCTGGCCCTGCATCGGTAATACCCTGAGTCTTCGGGGTTCAACTTGCCTAGAATAAGAGTACGTCTGCAGTCCATCAGTGCATACCGAGGCCGGACCTGCTGCATCTGGGAATCCATTTGTGTCTCATCGGGAAGAGTGGAGTCATTAAAAAGCCAAGAGAAAAAGGGAAATGACCCTCGACTGACATGACACGTCAGTTTGGCCGCAGCCAGTTTGGAGTCCGATCTGTAGAGGTATTCAACGTCAACGTTTACGTCGCCTCCTACTGGAACTGGACAAGCAGAGAAGAATGTTTGAATTGTTACTAAAATCTCAATAAGCAATACGGATATTCCCTCCACACGAGTTGCTCATACCCACTTCCAGCGTCAGAGGCTCACTCATCAACTCCTGCACTTCATTTTTCGCCCAACATCGAGCCTCGCCCATATCTAACCCGGGGACCACTGCAACACTGAACCAGGCACTGACAGAGGCCGACGCTATAACGGAGCCCACCATATCATTGTCCACTGAAAGAGAGAAATTGACTGGAGGAGTTCCTCTGGGCAACCAGCAGGTCACGTTACCGCGGTAACTGGTTCCCTCTTTGAAGATGGAAAGAGAGATTTCTGGTTTTAAAAGATGGACTGTACGAAAAGGGAAAAAAGAATGAGAGACAAGTCGAGTTAGCCAAAAATATATAACAGTTGACGCCATTTGCATTTACTTGCTAATGCTAATTGTCATTTGACCTACTTCTAGATAGAACTGCATTTTCCCTAGCAATCTGTACCTTTGACTTCTACCTTGACTTCCGAGCTGCTGGAAAACCATTGAAGATCCTGGACCCTGGACCATGCCGTACATGAATAGTACCCAGCATGCTCTGGATTCGCCCTTTCCATCACGAGCTTATTGCCAGTCATGTGCAGCCAAGGAGAGTTAGCAGCGCTAACTTGCATCCTTTTGAAATACCAGGTGTAGGAGAGGTGGGAACCCTTTGCAACGTCGCAGCTCAAAACCATTCTGGAACTCTCGTAAAGGACCGCGGGAAACGGGTCAGAGTTCACCCTGGTCTTTGATGCTGGAACTGCAAGTGAGATGGTAGATTCGTGTGATCAACTTAAATCAGCATCTTTTAGTTGGATACTCACTAACGACACTCAGTCTGATGCAGTTGCTCGTTCCCGTGCTTTCTTCGGTTTTTGCCTCACAATGGTACAACCCTTCGGATCTCCCAGTCGCCTTCAGCGAGAATGATGCAGGCTGGCCCAATTTGAGATGCGTTATCACGTCAATCAGGAGACCGTCCTGTCTCAGTTCATATGTGATAGGCAGAGAGGAGTTGGGTGCGATACATCGGAAAAACACTTGTGAACCGAGGTATGTCATGTTAGGACCATTCAGCACCGGGTGAGAAGCCATTGATCCACCTGAAGAAATCCATGACAAGCACTGCAACTTGTTACATACATGAAACTGTTGGCGAAAGTGGGGACTGTAAATGGGAAGCTAACCCCCAAAAATGTATATTACAATATGTATGGTCTAAACACATCATTCTGATTAATATTGCGTTTGTTGAATATAAATTAAGCTGCACAAACCACCCGTTCTTCTCCATCTCAGCGGGCGGCCATTTTGCCACTTGCTGCCAACTGAAAATTACATCAAAGTTGCTCAGGGCTCCGATAAGGACCAATCACGGCTTTGCTTGCAAATGTCACATGACCAAACTCAGAAAACAGGTGAGCTGTGATTGGTCGTTACCTGAGGCCTGAGCAACTGTGATGTCATTTTCAGTCGATAGCAAAAGACAAAATGGCCGTCCCCTGAGATGGATAACGACGGGTGGATTTTGCTGCTTAATTCAAATTCCACAAACAAAATATTAAACAGAATTTCATGTTTAGACAAGTGGGGCTGCATAAAACGTATGGTTGTATAGGATTTTTGGGGGAATTATAAAAAATACATTATTTATTTTTAAGAGAACATACATACAGCCATACAGCTATTCAAATTTGGGAGAATGTCTGTATTATAAAGTAGATATTCTGGTTGTAGACATTAGTATTATTAGTAGTAGTATACAGACAAAGCTCCTAAACTAACTGAACAAGGATGCGGTAAACATACTGTATATATTAAATATGTTCATCATCACTTACTTGTCATATTTCCCCAGGCTGAAAAATAGAATGATATATTAGTCCTTGAAGGAATTTCTATTTATTGGGGCAAAGTCTGTTTTCCATATTATCAGGGATAAAAGGTTTACGTGAAACAATTTTAGTTTTTGTTTTCTATTTGTGCACGTTAGCCCTCCATTTTTAGTTCAATGATAACAAATCACAAACAAATTGCTAGAGGTTCATCCTAATTAAGTGAATATGAAGACAGCTGATCCAAATTACTAAGCAAGTTTTCATGTAATGGGGAAAACGAAGCATCTTGAATGAACACTGGACATTTCACACTGTTAAAAAAATGTGTTTTTCTGACTATTGTGTATGGTTATCATCATCATCCCATGACCTCAACCCTATTGAGAAATTTTGGAGCATCCCTCATTCCAAGAGCTATGTTTGTGGACTGCAAATGTATGAGGCAATTCTTGGATTGTCCAATGAGATGCTAGCAGAAAACATTAATGTACTCAAGTTTAATTGATGCGTTTTTAAAGGGCAACGATGCGGCCCTCCCATTTTAATATTTCATTTAATTGGCAAATTTTTTAAATATGCTATACAAAATATATGAGTTTTTTCTTTTGAGCACGGTAATTTGGAACATGGTATTTGGAATAATGTTGCTTTGGTTTAGTTAAAAACTCATTCTTATTTTACAAGTTAAAATAATTATTGAGTATCAAAAAAAAAGTATTCATTGTGAATGGCATTGATTTTTATTTTTTTTATTTTTTGAAAAATGACGTAAAACAGCATATGGCAAAAAAGTTTCATTTTGTTTATCAATTAAATAGCTTGTTTCACTCACCCAGAAGTGGCAGCAAAAAAAGTGCAAGTAGATTCCTCATAACACTGCTCCAAATTGACCACTACACATTTTTTTCCCCCTGTGGTGTAGTGTGCATGCGTGAATTCTACTGCTGCTATATATACGCATGTTAGAAATAGATAACAGCTTAGGCGTCATCTTTGGCATCACGGATGGTTTTAATGATCAGTAATTTGAATGTTAGTAAGGCTTACAAAAGCACAGGCAAATATTAAACTAAACACATCTACATCGTATTTGAAGCACAATTAGTACAGTATAACCATAACAAATAATAAAAACAAAGGGTGTTACATTGTTTTTGTTTTTTTACAGTGAAGAACATGTAGAGTATGATGTAATACCCAAATGCTGTGTGGGTAAATGTTTTAGTTTCCGTGAAAGGTGGGCCAATGTTCCTGTTCATGTGTGCAGCGAGGCCTCGTTTTTACGTCGGAGCATTGTAGCATGCTTTTTCACCAGGAAACGCTTATCTGAACTGCTCTGTGAAGGCAAAGAAAAACAAACAGCATATTATTTCTAAAGTCTGCTGCAGTTGTTCCTTAAAAAAAATGCAGTACTCTGACTACTCTTTCTGCTTAATAGTTTTTTTTTTCACAGCAGTCCCTTTAGTAGTAAATAGCAGAAAATTTGACATTATTTCGGTTTCTAATCCATTTTGACAGGTTCCTGCAGCTTTACACGGGTGTTTCCTACAATTTTTTGTCTTTGTTTTAGCTAATAACTAACTTTGCGAAATAGTTTCTGTGCATTTGACCGCATTTTACAATGACTACAATAACAGTGTTCTCCTGCATATTCATGGTACATATTGTCTACTATGAAAGGCATCTTGATGCCTAAGAACTATGTTACAGTTAGATGAGGAGGTTTTTTTTAGTCATGCTATTGCCCTGTCTGATAAAAAGTCGTGTTTGGCCATTACCTTGCAGATCTATAAATTATAAATTATAAACCAATTAGCTGTGGATTTTCATTATTAGGGCTCGGTCCCTATCTCATTAAGACAAAGTGTGTTTTCTGGCTTTATTCTCATACACTGAGAAATATTCATATGGCATCATTGTAGCATGCCTATAGACATGACTCACCATTACCAGCATATCTTTAAGTCCCTCAATAGTCTTTTGATTGGCTCGTCCTCGTGACACATAGGAGGTTAAGATCATACTGAGGAAACAGAAAGTTACATTTCACTTTCAGGCAATGCCAGCAGATCTGACAAAATAAATAACTTAAGTGTTTGAACATGATTCTCACATTATACATTTCAGTCTACAGATTATATTTGAAGTTCGGAATTCGCACCCTTGGATTTGCATATGTTTATGTTTTCAATATTTAAAAAAAAAAGTCCGCCTATTTTCCTCTAGTTTTTCATGGAAATTACTGAATGTTTATCAGCAATTTTTAAAATATTTTTTTATCAATGGGTGTCAATAATACGCAGATTTTTGTTATACGTCTGACGGCAAGTGACGGTACCATTCCACCAACTGGAGCTTGCATATTTGATCTTTGATTCAACTTAACTACTATTGGTCACGCTCATCCTCAGTTTCTTAACTCATTCACTCCCAGTCATTTTCTCAGAAGCAACCCCCTTCGCTCCCGGCTGTTTTACTGGATTTTGACTGATTTTGCAAGGCCCACAGAATATTGTGTTCTATTGCTATAAAAACATGCAACCTACCAAAAGAAAGAATAAAGTATCTTCTTTCATCAGGGTATATTTCTATCTGTTTCTGTTTTGCAGAAATAAGCATTAGAATATAGCTAAGTTTAATCATTATTCACAAATCTATTTAGAATTGTGAGTAATTTAGTTTTTTTTTCAACTTGGCCCTGGTTTATTTCCTTTACTCTGCTGCCACCTCTTGGCCGTTTATGTAATAACTACCATTTCTTCAACTGTTCTTTGCAGTTGAGAGGCCGCAACAAAGCCTTCTGTATGCTCAAGCATAAAAAAAACCCATTAAAATTTAAAAAAAACGTATAAATACGTCTTTGGGACACTTACACGTTTAAAATAGGACGTATTTATGCGTTTTGGGAAGCAAATGAGCTAATAATGTACTCTAAATTCACTTTGCGCATGTAAGCATGTGTTTATTGTATTTAAAATGTTCACATACACATTCATTGACTTTACATTATTAGGTTTAAAATTAAAACAGCTTAGAAGTCAACCAGCCGGAAATTGTGTTACTTTGTGTACTATTTTGTGCAGTTGCTTTTCGGCATTCGAATAAGTAGGTCACATTTGCAGAACAAAGGCTTTTGATGGTAGTTCAATCTACTGAGGAAATGGGTGACTTACATCTCAGCAAGTATGAGTGGCAGTGCAAAGGCCTCAGAGGTCAAGTAGTGGATAATGGTTTGTGCCAGGATTGGAAGACTTTCCACACACACTCCCACCACATTAAACACACTTTGTCCATTTCCAAATGGGCCACAGGGGGAATGTTGAAAGAATCTGCCACACAAAGGAACATCACTTCATGACATTGATCAGTACAGTGGAGTACAAATGCAAGAATGACATCTCAGCAAGTATGAGTGGCAGTGCAAAGGCCTCAGAGGTCAAGTAGTGGATAATGGTTTGTGCCAGGATTGGAAGACTTTCCACACACACTCCCACCACATTAAACACACTTTGTCCATTTCCAAATGGGCCACAGGGGGAATGTTGAAAGAATCTGCCACACAAAGGAACATCACTTCATGACATTGATCAGTACAGTGGAGTACAAATGCAAGAATGAGCCTTAGGGTCAAACTGTTTTGAACTGAACAAAAGATTACATGTTTTTGTCCGGTGGGGTTTGCTGCTGGGAGAGTGTGAAGCCCAACGTGGTGGCAGCCATGACAAGGCCGAGCAGCAACATGAAGTGGAATAAAACGGTAGAGTTGGAGGCTCGAAACATCCTCTGTTCTGCCACACAGCACCGCAAGACTGTGAACTGACATCACAGTGACAAAGATGTGAATATTGTATTTCAATCGTTGTCATGTTGTAGAGAATGTATTGAGCTCAGTTCATTTTACTTTTTGCTCATTAACAGTGAATATAGGATATAACTGTACATAGAATGCATTTTCAACCTTCTTGATGTAGAACGTCACCATCAGCGTGACAGTTCCTATGAGAGGCAGCAGAGGGCAGAAGTAGACGCCCAACCAAGATACAGTTTGACCGTAGACCAGATCCAGCACATTGAAGGGGACTAAGAAATGTTGCTTCCCCAAGAACCGGGCCAGTAATGATGAGCCAAACTTCTCCTGCACCAGCCTGATTGTTACAGAGAGTGCCGGGATTAGCCAAGTTGATTTGTACTTGATCATAAAGTAAAAAAAAAAAAAAAAAGTTGGAAAAAAAAGAGGGCATGGCATGTAAAACAAACCCACTTCCTGGGGTAGTTGACAAGAAAGGCACTGCAGAAAGTGGCAAGGAAGTTAAAGATACAGAGCTTGTACATCTCTCTTCCAAACTGATTTTCCGTGCACTATGAGACAGAAAGAACAAGGTCGATGGTGAAATGAGGTTTTTATATGCAGGGGGTTACTGTGAAGTAAGCTCACATTATAAGCACAAAAAAAAGCTACATGCAAAAGTACTTTTGTCCAACTTTACTGAGTGTGTCAGAGTCGTGACGTTTGAAGATCATCATCAGTTGACATGCGCGTGAAAGTGTAAATTATCAGCAAAGTAAAAATCTTACTTGCTCATCTGTTGTTTTGAAGACAAAAAATAAGTAGATCCCCAGTGAGGCAAGCTTCAAAAAGATGCTCCTAAAGAAAGACAATGTGAGTTTAGCCTGTAAGTCAACCATATTTCTTGACAAAATTGTTATATGTGACCTCACTAGCCTAACCATGACGTTCTGAATTTCTGATTAATATTACATTTGTGGAATATGAGTTACGAGGCAAAATCCATCTGTTTTTATCCATCTCAGGAGACGGCCATTTTGCCACTTGCTGTCGACTGAAGATGACATTAGGCAACGACCAATCGCAGCTCACCTGTTTTCTTAAGCTGAGCTGTGATTGGTTACCTAAAACCTGAGCAACTGTGATGACATTTTCACTTGACAGCAAATGGCAAAATGGCTGCCTTCTGAAAAAAAAATTGCTGAATTTTGCTAACTAACGCAATATTAACCAGAATACCGTATTTAGACTAGTGGGGCTGCATAGAACATACTATTGTCAATAAATGTTTGGGGGGGTTGACTTCTTACCTCACCAACGTGATATTAACCTGCATGGTGGAAGAGTAGTCCTCAAAAAATGAAATCTTGCGGAAGATGTGAGGGAGGAACAGGTTCACAAAGGTAATGGTGATCGGTGGGAGATACTGAAGGAAGAGACTGACCAACCAGTGATGATTGTTCTGTAGAAAACATGAAGATTAGGTGGCGGCACGGAGAGAAGGCTTGTCAGCGAGAAGTCAACATGAACTCCTACTACCTTTCCGATAGACTGTGACGTTCCGGTTGCATAGTAGATGAGGTAGAACATCCCACCCAGAAGGGACACAATGAACAGGTTGAGGATGATCCGAAGCAGGTAGAGACGCACCCACTGCCACATTGTCCTCCTTGCCTCATATTGGGAGAAAAACTGCTCCTCCAAGTATAGCTGAGAAGATGAAGGATGTGTGAGTGCCATGGGCATACCAAATCCCCAAATGTCATGTTAGCACCATTATTTATTTTATTCTTATTATTGTGGTACTTCAGCTTACAGTGTATAATTGCTTCCTCCCACATTTCAAAAACATTTATCTTAGGCTATTAAAAGACTGAAACTGTCCATTGGTGTGAGTGTGAATGGCATTGTTTCCAATTAATTAACGGGGCTGGTGCTAAAGAGTTTTTTTTGTTGCTAAAAGTTGCTAAATGATATTGTGTAATTACGTAGAACAGGGGTTAACAACGTGGCGCCCGCAGGCACCAGTTTGCCCTCAAACCACATGAGTAGTAAGCAGGACTTCCAAACATAGCTCACCAGTGATGTGACATTGTGATTTTGTAGGAATGCTGGATTTTGGGGAAAATGTAAACACTAGCAGAAATTCAAATCAAGTGTTGCATATATAAGAAATCATTAACTTTATGTTTCCACATAATGAATACCATTCATTATTAAAGGTCATTTGAGCACATTTGTTATTTCAGAAGTGTGTATCAAACTGGTAGCCCTTTACATTAATCAGTACGCAACAATAAGCTCTCAGTTTAAAACATTTTGGTGGCCCCTGACATACAACATTATGTAGATTACACTTTAGCATCACTCAAATTGACTGTCCAACTTGCTGCTTGCTCGTCATCACAAAAATCAAGTCCTACATGTCCATGACAAAACTAAAACAAAAAACAAGAAACCACATGCTACCATATTTATGTGTTGTATAACTTGTGTTGCTTCAGGCACTGCCATGTTGACCAGATCCTGAGATCCTTATTAGCCTAAACTCAGCTAATGAAGCGTTCTTGGACCCAGTTTTGTTGATATATAAATATCTGAAAATATTGAATGAACACTTTAACTTCCATTAGTTGATGGTTGAAATGAAGATATTCTATTCAAAATTTTACACTGCAACTTTAAAATTGCGGTAACGGTCACATGACATTTGGAATCACACAAAATAATTCTGTTTTTACGTGTCCATTCACCTTGAGATCATTCCTCAGGAAACTGCGCTTGAGCGTGGCTGCATCAGCGTCCTGGATGGTGAAATCCCAGCCACAAAAGATCTTATAGCTCACGTTCATCCTGGAACGCTTTTCCAGCATCCATGTGTGCTTGTAGCCAAGGCTCGTTCTATTTAACATTGTTAAAATGATAAATCATCAGCGGTTAACATGCAGGCGAGGAGATAATTTGTAAACATTTACTGTCTTGTAGTAGTATCTCGGAACAGACATTGTCACATAACACAATAAATGAGCACGCATGCTAACACAACTTGAAAGGTATTAATCAATATTGAATACTAAAGTACTGCTGTTGTTCCAAGGGTTACTATTGCAAAAAAAAAAAGATACTTATTACAAGCTAGCGAATCTAAATTATTCTGTTGCTGTGATTATTTGTTGTTCCGCTGACCTGCGGATCTCCACGATGACACTGAGGAGGAGGATAGCAAGGATTCCAATGAGGTACAGCAGTGGAGTATTCAAGCAAGGATAATTAAGTGAACCGTGTGTATAAAAACCATAGAAGACAGGAGAACGATCCAGGTAGCCCTGAGCAAATGAAATGAAAGGGTTACAGGATTATTATTATTTTTTAAAGCAATAAAAACAGGTCATGCACACAAACACATAGAACATTACCGATCCCAGAAAGAAATCCAGAACTGAGTCATTGCCTCCAAACTTTAATGTGTCTGTGAATTCACATGCAACAAATACTTTTTTTGTGAATCCAAGTTTGTTGTGGTTTATTTCCTGTTATACTAATCTTTCAGCTGACTCACTCACCATTTTTGTTTCCTCCACCATAAAATATTGTAGGCCCCAAAATAAAAGCCCATATGAAAGCACAGTGGATTAGATTCAAGTATATCAGATATCTGAGGAATACAAAATAGGCATTTACGCCCACACCAAAACGACCTGAAACATATCAATGTGAAAATTATTGTATTATATAATATCATCATCATCCATACTGTCTGAACCAGTAGTGGAAAGTCAAGTCAGTCTGTCACATACCTTTAATCACACGTAGCGTGTGCCTCCATGGTAACAATCCTGAAATAGCTCCTCCCACTTTAGACCACACCCTCTTGGTGTTTGTAGTCTGACTCCGCCTCCATGACTCCCAAAAACCAATGCTGCTGGTTTGCATCATCCTTATGTTCCTAAAAGACCCCAATAGTAGTTGTGGGGGGGAGGGGGGAATAATTAGAGGGCCAACATTGCACTACTGTAAAAATATGCACAAGATTTATTAAGCAGGGGATTTAAAAATATAATAACCAACAAACAGTTATTGCAGCATATGTAACAATGTAGATTTGCAGTGAAAAGTTAAGAAATAAAATAAGAAGCATGCAGATTCCTGTATGGACAGCGGCCCACCTGGCATGTATTTTTCTCTGAATACACATGGTAAAATTCCTGAGTGGCTGTGTCGTAATCTTGTCTCTGGGTCCTTTGGACATGTGTCCGAGCACCTCATCAGCCTCTGAAGCATCCCCTGACTGGCTTCTCTGCTCAGAGCGTAAAACCTGGATGCTGGGCAGTTGGTCAAATATTTCTGTATGATTATACTCGCTGGAGTCTGACGACATCATGGAACAATTGCTTTCTTCTGTAGCAAATAAATAGATCAATACATTTTAAAAATCAGAGTGAAATGAGTGAGCGATAATTTTGCTTTGGCTGTTTAAAACGTTTTAATTAATTGTCAGTGGGGGAAATCCTCGAGCTTCCCACACACAACCGATATACTGTACAGTATTTTTGATTTGGAATATAACGTTGTGTTACCTGATAAGAGTCTTGTGAAGTGGCCATTAGTCACCATTTCATTCCAATGAACGAGCTTATCAACAAACAAATTGTACAAACACACAATGGTCGCCCCGCAAAATTAGTCGAGAACAACCATCTAGCCTTAACAAAAGTTAGTTCCGCAGTCTCAAGCAGAATATCCGTTTTGCACATCGCCGTTGAGTCATATTCAAAGTTCCTCAGTGGCTGATAGCGTTAGCATCGCTTTTCAAAGTCCCGTTTGAACAGTTCACATTAGACGTCACATTTGCTATCATCTGACAAAAGCGACACCCAAACAGTACGATTGACAGGAAATCACATGACAGGGTGCAGAAAGAAGACACGGTGATTTGTCAACAAGACATTGTTGACAACAATCGACCACGACTACAATCTTAATTATAGGAGATTTGCACAACCTAAAGAGATTCAAATGCTTCATGACGTCTAAAATTCTGCAAAAGTAAAACTACAAAATACTACTACTCATAATAATAATAATAATAATAATAATAATAATGATAATAATAATAATAATAATAATAATGGATACATTGCAGCATTGACAGCTTAAAGCCAAGAAAATAAATGTATTTTTTTTGTGATACAATGAAATATTGGATTTTGCTGAATGTTTTAAATATACACACACAAGTATATATCAGACAACACAAACACACTCATTTGTTGTTGTTGTTTTTTTAAAGAAAATAAATACAATTATAATTTAGCCAGTGTAGTAACATAGTTCAAAATAATTGCTCAGTATCTCTGAAAATTTCCATTAGGTGATGTTAAAATGCTACAACACAATTTTAAAATTGTAGTAAGTTAGTAACGGAGATAGGACATTTTGCATCATGCATGATGGTTCTGTTTACAAGTCTATTCATTTTTAGATCATTCCTCGGGAAGCTGCGTATGATTGCGGCTGCATCGGTGAGACCCCAGCTGCTAGAACACTTTTCCAGCAAATAAAAAAGGAGCATGTGTATTTATTTGCATTCTGTATTTAATAAATACAATACAAGTAATTTAATCGGAGCACTATGCTCATGACTGAATGCATGTTTGGAGCCGTTCCATCAGTAGATAAACCCAGTGAGCAAGATCAAGTGTGAAGTAATTTCAGAAAATGCCAAGTCAAATATTTTGGACACAAGTAAAGTAATTAAACATCATACAAAAATAAAGCATGAAAAAATAACTTCTATTTGGTATGACGTTTACCTGAACATTCATTCTTAAAGCCTTGCTTGGCAAATTTCCAGTGAAGAAAATTTCTAGGTTACGAGTTACAAAGGGCTAATTACACCACTGATGTGTGTTCACTGGCGCTTGGTGCTGTGGGCGGGATGCAGGGAGTCAACAGCCGCTGACTTAGAGCAGACGGAGGAGAAACGCGCCCGTCAGAGCAAAAATAACAGCTTTTAATATATATCGGCCATCAAAACAAAAAAAGAGGCTGATGCCGATTTACATAAAATGCTGAATATCGGTGCCGATTATCGGCCAGGCCGATTATCGGTCTATCCCTAATGTAGAATAGGCCCAAGGGCTACTCATATGGTCCTTGGGGGGTACCTGGTGCCCACGAAGTGACAATTACCAGTAAAGATATATTTATATTACAAGTATGACTGTACGGTCAGAGTACTTTTGTGGATGGGTGCATGCGTTGAAATTGACATTTATTAGAACCAATTAATCTGAATCTTCTTGAGGTTCTAAAGTTGTTGCAATTTTAAATTTTATAAGTATTTTTTACAACTTTATTTGGCAAACGTATTAACAAAACAAACAAAAACAGAATCACATTTTGCATTAAAATGAACATAACGCTGGGGATAAAAAAATAATATTCAAAATATATTCATACAAAACAATGAACTTAACACAAGCAGAAAAAAGCTTCTGCAAACAATGCATAATTGATCAACATAACGTTTAAAATCGCTGACGAAAACAAAAAGGCATGGACAATTTTGTCAAGTGTTTCCAAACACCCGTAGAGCAACTGGTACGAATCAGGCGGAACCACTGCGAGAAATGCCCGGGGGAAACCTAAATGTTACTTGCTTATCATAATCAATGTGCCTTGTTGCTAAATGCATAATTTCAGTGTTGGTCCGAGTGAAAAGTGTAATAAACAAGTTAAATTACGTGTCGAACTCAACACAGCATTGCGCTTTTACATTATGCACAATGTCCAAAAATCAAACACCCTATGAAGCATGATGGTTTCCCCCGTGCGGTCTCGTTTGGGGTGCTCAGTTGCTGACTGTTTTGACTATTGACTACTGGTAAAATGCGACTCGGCAATTTGTGAAGTTTCTGAGCTGGTGAGTGAATGCGGATTTATTTGATTTGTTATTATATTATTTCTCAATCAGTCAGGCTAAAGAAATTTAGATACTCTCCGACTTCACATCGAAAGTTTTGACAACTTAAATTGATCATTTGACGAAGTGCTATATCTGCCCGGGGCAATTATGACCAACTTTACAAACTACTTTGCAAGAGAGTCATTAATATGTACAATTTGTTCCTCTCTCCCGTCATCCAGAGGTCATAGGAAAACAATTGCAGACGTTTGAAACAAAAGCGAGCCGGGTTAATGAGTGTGTGTTTTCTGTTGAACAATGACAGGATGGTTTGTTGTTTAAGTTCCACGTAAACTGTATTTGAGCTTTCCCACGTTCCTAGATGGATGCATTGTGCTTAAACACGCAATGGAGCTTTTCAGTTCAGGATTTAGTAATTTTTCTCCCCTGTGGTCTGGATAAATGCGGGCAACCCACTTGAAGACTGAATTTGCTTTTCCTTTTGTGATTTATTCAGCCTGTATGCAAATTTGAACACTCATCTACACAATGTCTGTGTTTTAAACTTGAGTTATCCAGACTATTTGTTTTGGCAGTGGTGCAGCTTCCACCCCCCAACAGGCTTTGTTTAGTGGCTATGTCACCCCCACAGTATTCTGCCCCAGCTGTACTGTCCATGAGAACAAAATAAACAATTCAGTCAGTGCGCCTTTTTAACCCACAAGTTCAGAAGTCAATCTTAATGAAGACATACAGTATTATGTATTTCTCTTCTTTAAAACATAGAAAGGATAAACAACTACAGCATTCGATTTGGGGAAGGGTGTCGGTTAATTAAGTTGGTTTATCTAAGAAAGGGAAACCCCAACCTCTGTTCTGAGAGACCAATGGGCATTTATTACCAAGATGACAGATTTTTACTCCGCTGAGAAGAGGTGTTTGAATCGATCCTGGTAAAATGACATGTTCATACCATTAAGTCACTCAGTTTGTGTTGGAAGCTATTCAGATTTGCTCTTGGTAACATGGACATCATGTCAACAAATGAGAGTGACCAGAAAAAACGTTAACTTAAACATTCAATCACAGTGAAAACATTTATTTTCGTAAACGGCTCGGCAGGGCTACAAACAATTCCCTCCAGATATAACTTTTGTTTTGTTAAACTGATGATACTGATTAGAATCCCTCTACTGGCCAGTGTATATACGCTCCCTGTATTATCTGATTGTAATTAGGAGTGTGCCAAAAAATTTATTCTTATAAGACTCGCGATTCTCATTTAGTATGATTCAGAATCGATTTTAAATGTCACAAAATCGATTTTATTTAAATTATTTTATACTGTCTTGCCTTTGTCTGTGTCTGCCTTTATTTGGAGTGCTGTTCATGTTGTAGCCGATTTGGCCACTTAGGGGCAGTGTGGTTGTACGCGGTCTAATACACTGTTAAGTTGTAGCCACATTAGAGAGTAGAAGGAAAAAGTCCCGATCAAGTTATTCCAATAAAAGTTGTTTTTTTGCAGCGTGGAGCCGTTCTTTTGAGTGATAAAAGTGCCGCAAGTAGCGTGCTAATTAGCATTAGCGAGTCAGACTGGAGTAGATCATTACAATTCCTTGCACATCTATAGATTGAAGCAAAAATCATTGTCAATCAAATCATTTTGAAGCAAAAATCGTTCTTAATCGAAAATGGATTCTGAATCGAATCGTAGACCGAAAAATTGGAATCGAATCGAATCGTGAGACATTAAAAGATTCCCACCCCTAATTGTAATGCTTTTATAGTTAGATAATACTGTAACATGGTGGTATCAAAGGAGGCCTTAGAAATAATTTGTTCTTTATTTTGTGCAACGGCAACTAGAAGACTGTGTTTGTGACACTCATGCCAAGTTTGAATTAGATAAGGAACTGATGAATATACAGGTACATCAATTTAAGTTTAAGTTTTCAAGTGCAGTGTTGTGATTGACTCGGCTGACTTCCATGCAGCCGGCTTGGATTCTACTTGCTCTCCAATTGGCTGTCAACCAATCCAGGCTATAGTACACCTTTTGCCTGAAATCAGATGTAATATACGTAAACTCTGAATAGGATGCGGGGTGTAGAAAATGGGTGGACAAATGGATGTCAACACTGCACATGCTAAGTATGAGTGTATGGGTGAGGAGATGGAGAGAGACACCCATTCAACAAAATGTACACGGGAGCCTGCAACGAGGAGCACAATCCATTCCATTCCGTTAGTTCGACTCTAGTTGAGATTTCTAAACAGTTCTGCCCACAGGAATGAATCATTATAGAAAGTAAAGTGTTAGAAAGTCAAACTGCCTTCATAAAACCTTTTATTAACTCATTCACTGCCATTAACGGCTATAGACGAAAAAATTAATTTAAACTATTTCTATTAGTTAGACATTTTTTATCCACTTTTGTTAACAAGAGTATGAAACCTAGAATTTTTTAATAATTATTTTTTTTAATTTAGAACAGATATAAAATTGTGATTAATCGTGAGTTAACTAGTGAAGTTATGCGATTAATTACGATTAAAAAATATTAAATAATTTTTTTCCTTTTTTAAAATAAATAAATCATTGTAATTATTATTATTTTTAAATTTTTAATCATCTTTTTTTTAAGAAAAGATGATTAAAAATTAGGAGCGTCAGGTGATCATTTTTTTTAATCGTAATTAATCGCATGACTTCACTAGTTAACTCATGATTAATCACACATTTTTATCTGTTCTAATACAATTTTAAAAAAATCTAGATTTTCAGGAAAAAAATGGGGAAAATGTTAAACTAATAGAAATAGTTAAAATGAATTTTTGACATCTATAGTCGTCAATGGCAGTGAATGAGTTAATAGTATGGGCAATTAAGTAACATTTTGACAATTGTAATACAAGGAATTTGAAAAAAATTAGTGTTATTGCGAGTGTGAATGATTGTTCGCATATGTGTTCCCTGCAATTGACTGGCGACCAGTTGAGCGTTTCCCCCACCTACAAACAGAAAACAGCTCCAGCACACCCTAGTAAGGAAAAGCAGTTCAGGAAACGGATGGATGCAGTTAAGTCTTTAATCTTGCTGAACTGCAATGTAGTATGCAGAGATAACACAAGACTTGCTTGTTGACTGGCACATGATGATGATGATAATGATGATGGACAATGATTCAAAAGTTTCTGCACTATTTTTGAAGCGTAAGCGTCCCCCCCCCCAAGAAAATACTGAAATGCTGTTTACAAAGTTTACATACCCTTAGGGCAGGGCAAGTTTGGTCATAGAAAGCCGCAGTCCTGCATGTTTTTGATGTCTCACTCCTCGAACACAGCTGAGAGGCTGCCGCAGAACATAATGATGAGCTGATGATTTGAAACACCTGAGTTTGGGGGCAGGATACACTGAAAACGTGCAGCACTGCGGCTCTCTAGGACTGAACTTGCCTATCCCTGCCTTAGGGTATGAGCACAACTGTAATGACACAAAAATGCTATTAATCGTCTCCAAAATGAACATGCACTCTACTCATGTCAACTTAAACCTGTGAAAATATAAAAATAATTGCTGGATTTTATGGGCATTAAGCCTTTTTCTCACCATACAGTGTGCTCATATGTTTACATACTCGATATGTAAACTTTCAAGCACAACTGTATTAAGTGGGAAAATACTCACTCTTACACAGAGGATACCCTACATATTTAAAGACAGTTTATGATCTCTTAACTCATATAACAAACAAAATGTCACACAGTGTAGAGATATCCGTGCCCAGCTGCTTGTAGAACCCTCACATACAAATGAGTTGTGACAATCCAGCAGTCGAGAAACAATCAGAACTCTAGGCGTGGTTGACATTGCAGGCAGTCTTGGTTCTGGACAGACATTTCTCCTGAATGTAAGGTTGTTTGATGCGTGTTTGTAAAGCCGCACAGCATATCCGCTTTTGGTCTTTAGAGTACTGTATCTTTATTGGCACTGTAAAACCCAGAAACGAAGTGTAATGAACACAAACATTCAAACTTCCCCTATGACACATTTGTCACTAGCTTTGGGTAATGAGAGTTAAGTTTTCCATTATATAAGGTAGCAGAACCCCCCCCCCCCCCCCCCAAACATCAAATACTTCTAAGCTAATTCAAAGTGACAGTGTGTATTATTTAGTGCCATCTAGTGGTGAGCTAATAATTAATTCATTTTAAAAATAAAAATTTCAATAATATGCAAAAAATAAAAAAAATTCTTACAGGGGGCTGACATGTTTTGCTGCCATCTTTCTAGTACAGATACCCAAAGGTGAATAATTTTGCGAACATAGCTAGCATCTGGTGGTGCTTGTAGCTAGTGTCGGACCCCATTGATCGAACGCCGTTTACTTTCCACAGCTGGGGGCTGCCGCCGCTTGTCTCCCTCCCCTTTGCTCTCACTAGTTTTTGCTAGCTCCTCCTGCTAGCCGCTCCAGTTAGTACTTGATAGCCACTCTTGTTTGCTCGCCCTAAATAATAATTGGTGGTAGCTTTGGAAGTGTGGTCTTTCTGAGGCACCGTAGTGCGCGTGCTTAAAATCGTTGCATTCGATTAGTTCACCACTAGATGGCCCTAAATAAAGCTGTAGGGCTTAGCTTCTGTTGCCCCCTAGGCTGAATTATGCATTACAACAACAGGGCCGTCGGTCGCTTTGATATGACATAGTCAGGCTATGCCTAGCACCCGGCTCCTCACTATGTGATTTTTAGAGCATTTGTATTCGGTCTTGAAGTACAAGCGGTGAGGAAAAAAGATGGATTCTTTGGAAGAGGTGATTATTGTGCGGTTTCTGCTACACAAACGCAAACTAATATGTTAAGCTAGCTTTTAACAAATGGGAGACAAAGGCAACACTCCGCCCATTGCTATCTTAAATGCGTCATTTCCAGTGCACCAGCGCAGGAATGTCACTGGTCGACATGAAATGTGAAAGCTAAAATACTGAAAAATGCTAAAAGATTTTAGAGGCACTGATAGGCTGAATCAACACTGTGTCATCTCCTCTAGCAGAGGCTGTTGTTGAAAATGACTTCTTTTCTTTGTTACGCACTGCAGTTTTAAAGGCAACATGGCTCTTGGTCCTTTTAGAATGTGTTGTCCCAAAAAGCTTCAAGGACTTTGATTTGTTTCCTGAGTGTGACTGGTGTTGTGCATTCCATTCTTATTTGTTTGTGCTATTTGACAAGAAGTAGCACTGAGTGAAGCTTTCTCTGCTAACCATAGCTAGCTCGCCACCAGCCAACTGGTTACATACATATGATATTCTTGTAAACAAAGGTTTATAATATGTTGGTTAAAACCGTCTAGTTAATACTTTTATTGTTTTTACATTAGTGATTTTATACTTGCTAACAAATGATAAGAAAGTAAGATGGCTGAGGTTGGGTGCATTTAATCACTTGACATTGTGAATTCAGTTGTGTCCTGACCGCATCCACCCACACATACACACAATTCTGACAATACATCATTCTGTGTTCGTTCATGAATATTCATGTTATAAGGGACACTGTGGCATCTGACTCAGTCCTCATCACATGCAGTGCTTTACAAAGGAGCATGAGTGACTCAGACATAGTGACCTAACCTCTCATGACAATATGGATTAAATGGATCATTTTAAAAAGAGCCCTAATATGGTTTTGTAACTAGTAAACTATATGGTCATAATATTACTTTTTAACCTTACCAACATTCTAATACTTGGACAAAATCTCAAAGACCATACATTAAATAGACCGCTAGTTGAATGAATGCACCGGACAAGTCACAACTTGTGTGTTCAGATTCCAAAGTAGTGTGCTGGCTTTTCCTTCCTTTACCTGTCGTGTTCTCATGGTCCCGCCTCCTTATTTGTGTCTCCAATCCTCCCCTTTCAGCAGGTAGGGCCGTCAGCGCCATGGTGAGAGTGGAGTGCATTTCTGAGCTGGTAAGAGTGTGAACCCCCGCAGCAAGGAGTCAACACGCAGCAGGAGAGAAGAATGGCTCGGAATGTTAACTTCGACCTGGGTCACCCCCTCATGGAAGCTGGACTAGAGTGAGTGTGGAAATTCTTTCATATAGTGTAGTCTTGTACTTTTCTCTTTGGATTGTTTCAAGCTGTCCTGCTTTTGTCAGCAAAGTGAGTGGGCGGAGACTCTGAGAGTTAGAAACAAATTGTTCTGCTCCTGGATGTTGTGTTTGTCTGTACAAGGGTAGATCGTAATCCAGAGGTTTTGTTTGCTTGTTTGAACCTTCCTTAGTTCCATAAAGAGCCTCAAGTTTGTTCACGAGTTTCCCCATTCTGAGACCTTATTGTGCCTTTGTCTCATGAACCTAGAGCTACACTGTAATTACTGTTACACAACCATGCAGGTAGATTTTGAAAACATCACCCAGATGCATGTCTGTATTTTTCTCCATTATTTGTAAGCTTTGAAATGAAGGAAAGATGGAACACATAAAGGGAGAAACAAAAATAATTAATTGAGTGAAAATGTTCTCCTAAGTACGGAAGCGTATCGCATTCACTTGGAAAAAAAAAAGTCATTTTTTTCTGACTAATTTTTGGGGGGAGCTTTGTTTTTATTGCATATTTTCCCCCTTTTTTTGAGTATTTTTTTTTGTTTAAAAAATATTTTCGTCTGTTTTTCTGAATATTATTTTTCAGTTTTTTTTAAAAATATATTTTTTAAAGGATTTCCCCTCAGAAATTAGAGAACAAACCACAATACAGTATACATATTAATTCCTTTATTGAGAGCCAGTAAGTAAACATGACCATCTTATTGCATATGGAGGTATGCGGGAAAGTGTCCGCTACAAGTCACTTGGAGTTCAGAGGTTAAAAAAAAAAAAACTCAGAACACCAGCTCTGTTTTTCCGAATAATTGTTTTTCTGTTTTTTAAAAATACTTTTCCCCCCTGTTTTTCTGAATATTTATTTCCCCTGTTTTTTCGGAGTAATTTTTACTCCTGTTTTTCGGAAGAATTTTTTTCGGCCTGTTTATCGGAATATTTTTTTGGCAGAAAAAAAATATTATGAAAAACAGACAATTAAAGAAAAATACTCAAAAAAACAAAGCTACCCCCAAAAATTTGTCAGAAAAACAGGAGGTTTTTTTTCCCCAAGTGAATGCAATACGCTTCCGTACCTAAGAATCAGGGTTAAGCCCAAAAACAAACAAACAGCTAATGCATTGTAGAGTGATTTTTATGAACATGGGTGTTTTAGTGAAATATAAACTATTGGTGTTTTGTCTTGAAGTCGGACTTAATTCACGCATGTATCTTTGTGTTTATTGTGCTGTTTCTTGTCTTTGTGCATGTGCTCTTATCTGTGCATCATGGTGTCAGGAGCCCAGCAGATGAGGAAGGTGTTCATGACTCATTCCACCAGCTAATAGCAGAGCAGCTTCACAACGGAGACCTGGGCGAAGCCTTCGAGCTACAGCAACTAGAGAAAGAACTGGAAGAGGAGAACCGAGGTATGCCAAAATTCATTTGACCGTATGTTTTGAGTTTTTTGGTCATGTCTGTGATGTCTGTTTTTTGTGTGTTGTGACAGAATGATATTTGTGTTGTTTACGTAGTCCTTGGTTTAGCGTGTCTGTCAGATTGTTTTCGGGGTGGGGGGTTCCGTTTGGTTTCGCGGGGTTTGTTGGTTATGTTTGTGATGTTTGTCTTTTGTGTTGTGTAAAAAAAGAGAGAAAATGTGTTTAAATAAGAACAATTAAAAAAAGAGAAAGTTTATTGAAGACTACTACTGAGTACTGACATATAATATTTTTCACATTATCAAGTCAAATTTTCAGATTGCTCAGTGGTTCTCAAACTTTTTACGTAGGACCACCTCAACAAAAAAAAACCCATTTAAGTAGCTCCCCAAGTACCACCATAATGACCAAGAAAGTTAAGTGTAATTTAAAATAAACATAGTAATTTAGTAAGAGCAACTTTTTATTACTAAAAAGTGTTTAAATATATGATATATAATTTCTTATTGTAAGCCATTGTAACATTATGTACAGTTTGAACATTAACACTGAGATTTTGTTTACAGTATGACCATGGCAGGAGTCTGCTTTCAACCACATACATACTCCAGTGACTTTTACTTTGTATTTTTGTTTGAATTCCTTAGATTATGTGGCCCACCTGTCCAGCCCTGGGCCAGAACGCAGTGAGCGGGGGGATCATAGAAGACTGTTGGGAACAGAACCTGACCCTTCCACTGGTGAACGTTGGTCTTCAGCCACCTTGAATATCCTGTCTTCCATGCCCAGTCGCACCATCGGTTGGTCTTACCAAGTCTATAGAAATAGTGCTCGTTAGCCGTCTTGTATGTTATTGCACGTTGACATTTTGGCAGACAACACAATTGAATATTCGCTCGTCAGTCATGGAAACACCATGGACCTTGTTTACTCAATGTTTGTGTGCACAAAAGTTTCAATCTTCAATATTAATTGTGCTCGTAAACAAACATAAAAACTGATCAACTAGTTATGTGCACCCAGGATTGCCATTTTACACGTTACACCCAAGCCTGTAAAATACTGGGAATTGTAGATGCAATTAGACTAATTTGCATATGTAATGTGATTTATCAAACCAGACGTTGGTTTATGTTGCTTTTTTTTTCTTTCAAATACAGCATCTAAAAGGTAGTGTTCACTGACACCGCTGTGTGTAACAACAAGTTATTGTGTTAGTAAATCAGGCCATACGTGTACATGTGGTTGATGCTGTCCGATAAATAAGTTGATGTGTTGTACCAAACATGCAACCTGCTTTCTTCAGCTGAGCAGAGTTTCATGAGGAAGCAGACTGTGTGTTATTTTCCTGTCAGCATCTTTGGCAGGTCAGGTGCTTCAGCATGTACAGTATCATGTGGCAGAAGCTTGAATTCTTTTGAATTTGTCTTAAAAATAATGTCTGCTGGCAAGAGTTTTAACATTGGAACCACATGAAATATTTACAGTAAGTCTGTAGTATATACTATTTAGCATTGCTAAAATAGAAATACAGGTAGTGTATCATTTTTGTGACACAAAATGGCTCCCATACTGTCTAAATTACACATATGCCTTCATGAATCCTGAAGCCATTTTTACAGAGTTTTACTGGATTCTAAATGGAGCTGTCTGTTTTCCGAACTGGTATTTTCAGGTCGCAGCAGGGGAGCCATCATCTCTCAGTACTACAACAGGACCATGCAGCTTCGGAGGCGCAAGCAGAGCAGACCTTCCATCCAAGATTTCTCACGCTCGGCTAGACCGAGCATACTAGGTTACGGCATCGAGGCAGACAGTATTGATGCACAGGGTGAGAAGAATGAACCACTGTTAAAGCAGGCACATCAATCAAAACAAAGTTATCAATGTAATAAGGAAAAGCTCTCTTGGATATGTATTAATCCAACACTATGATCATAATTGTAATACAACAACAAAATAACAAAAACAATTTTTTCTAACACCTATTTCCTGTTGTCTCATATATATGTTTATCAATTTTTTATTTACACAAAGTATTTGTGTTTTAGTCAATAAAAGGGATCGTCTGGTGAATAACTTGCAGAACCTGTCGGTAAGCGACAGAATCAGGATGCTACGGGCTATGCCGCTCAGTGTAGCAGAAAAGAGTGAGCTCAGGTACAGTAGTGTTTGACCATATTTTGTATGGAAGGCTTCTACTGTCTACTGAATGTTGTGTTTGCGTCTGTGCTCGTGTGCAGAAGGTTAGCTTTGCAAAAGGAGAGACGCACTCTGTCTGGCAAACAGATCCCCTGCTGCAGTCGACTCAAATATTACATCATCATTGTGAGTTACTGTCACCGCCAAGATCCCTTTTCTTCCAACAATTCCCCCCATTTTCTGCACTGTAAAAAAAAAAAAAGAGTAATATTTACTTGGGGGAAAAAACAGTAAAATTCTAAGTAAAATTTACAAGGAGAGTTTTGAGTACATTTTACCAGTTAAGAAAAAAAAAGTCATGCCACTCTTGCTGTCGGCCAGTTGCTACTATACTGCATTGATGGTGTGTCCAAAATTAGACCAAAAACGGGTCTCTTGGAGGTACAAGGATTCCCGCCTGACGCCATCAATATACTAACACACAGCAGGAGCGGCATGGCTCATGTGGTAGAGTGGCTGTCTCCCAACCTGAAGGTTGTGGGTTCGTTCCTCAACCCATAAGTAGCTTTAAAAATAAATAAATAAACTGATAAAATGTACTCAAAAAGTAAAAAAAAAATAATAATTATTTTTTCAAGTAAATACTACAGTACTTTTTTCTAGTTACTTGCTTATATATTCACAATGTCCCCTGTTATGAATCAATTTAGTAAGCACCATTCGGTGTATCATTTTCTACAGTAAAAGTAAACCACATTCTTGCTCTCAGGCTGCAAGACAAAGTTGGTACAGTTGGCTGTCGTTCGTGCACTCACTGCAGCTGTGGCAAGTGGCACTCAAGCGAGTGAGCGGCCGCTTCGGCAGCGGGGTCCTGTCCTACTTCCTGTTTCTCAAGACCCTGCTCTTCTTCAACCTTTTCGTCTTTCTGATGACCGGTGTGTTTGTAGTGCTTCCTCAGGCAGTGCACCCTCCAGCTCTGTCTGATGGCAGACGCTCTTTTACTGGACTGGAGCTTCTTACTGGAGCTGTAAGTCGTGTTTTCATGGTATTCTGCATATCACAAATGCCATTAGGTCTTTTTTAGAATATTATTTAAACAGTGTCCATCTGTTCACGTTTCAGGGGTATTTCTCAGACTCAGTGATGTACTATGGGTACTACTGTAACTACACGCTGCGTATGAGCTGCAGGAATGAAAGTGGAGGGCAGTATATATCCGTGTCTAATGGAACCAATCTGGACTGCGCGTTGAAGCATCTGCCTTACAAGATGCCACTTGCCTATTTCTTTACTATAGGCATGGCCTTCTTTGTCACATGTATCATCCTTGTGTACAGGTACGCATTTATTATAGAGAAATGTGGACTGTAAACTCACACTATGGAAACACCCCGACTGTAATGACAAGTTTGCTCTATATTATTTATTCGGTTGTTACCAAAATAACTATGAGATTCATTTTTCAAAAATTATTTCCAGTTTAATACATTTTATAGAAACTTTATTTGGAAGTACGCCGCCATTGTTATGAAAGCAAGGTAAGCCTCCATAGCGTTCCTAAAGAAACAACATGCGATCGGGAGACTCCCTCATCCCCACGTCGTGCTCTTGTTATTTATCAGACGCATTCAAGAGTAATTATTAGGAACGCTACGGAGACTTACCTTGCTTTCTTTATAGACGTTTCACATTGCTCGGCAGAGAGCCAGTTGCCATTCTACGTCACTACGCACTGAATGCGTTGCGACGTAAGTAACAATGGCGGTGTAATAATATAATATAATGTAATGTTGGTAACAACCAAATAAATAATATAGAGCAAACTCGTCATTATAGTCGGGGTGCCTTTTAAAGGGGAAGTCAAACGGCATTTTCTAATTAACTCATTCACTGCCATTGACGGCTATAGACGTAAAAAATTCATTTGAACTATTTCTATTAGTTTAACATATTTTTACCACTTTTGTTAACAAGAGTGTGAAAAACTAGATTTTTTTTATTGTACATTTAGAACGGATATAAAATGTGTGATTAATCGTGAGTTAACTAGTGAAGTCGATTAATTACGATTACAAATTTTAATCACCTGGCGCCCCTAATTTTTAATAATCTTTTCTTTTCTTTTTTAAATTGCGTCAGACAATTAATTTTTTTAATTGTTATTCATCACATGACTTCAATAATTAACTCCCGATTAATCATACATTTTATATCTGTTTTAAATGTTCAATATGGTTTTTTTTGGTCATACTCTTACATACACTTATTAACAAAAGTGGAAAAAGTGTAAAACTAATAGAAATAGTTTAAATAAATTTTTGACATCTATAGCTTTCAATGGCAGTGAATGAGTTAATACTGAATTTGTGGAAGCAGCAAAATCCAGCCGTCTTTATCCATCTCAGGGTGTGGCCATTTTGCCACTTGCTTTCGACTAAAGATGACATTACAGTTGCTCAGGGCTCAGGTAACAACCAATCACAGCTCACCTGTTTTCTGAAGCTGAGCCGTGATTTGGTCGTTACCTGACCCCTGAGCAACTGTGATGTCATTTCCAGTCGACATCAAGTGGCAAAATGTCCGCCGCCTTAGATAGATAAAAACTGCTGCTTTATTCATATTACACAAACGCAATATTAATCTTTTAAACTAGTGGCACTGCATAGAACATATTGTAAATATTTTTTTTTTAGATTGACTTCACCTTTCATTGAATGATATACAGGACTGTACTTGTACATTTTGTGATGCACTTTCATGTTATCTTTCACCAGTATGTCAAAGTCATTTGGTCGAAGCTTCCGAATTGACAAATCTCATAGCATCCTTGCCATAAAAGCCTTCTGCTCCTGGGACTTCAAGGTCATCAAAAAGTCTTCTGTTAAACTCATGTCCGGGAATATCTGCACCCAGCTTAAGGTACAAGGACAAATAACCTTACGTACTGTTTTTACACTTATACTAGTACTTTAACCATGTTTCCACTATACAGCAGAGGTGGGTAGAGTAGCCAAAAAGTGTACTCGAGTAAGAGAAGCGTTACTTCAAAATAATATTACTCAAGTAAAAGTAAAAAGTAGTCATAAAAAAAATCAAGAAAAAAAACCAAGTAAAAAAGTATTCGCTGAAATGAATACTCAAGTATTGAGTAAATGCTTGAACATGAAGTCTGATTTATTTTTAAAAACAATGTCATCAGACTGACAAAAACATAAAATTGTGTGGAAATGCTGACATCTTCAAATCATAAAATTAAAAATAAATAAATAACTTTTTGAGCTCGAACAACGGTGCAAGCAGACACGCAGAACACACACATTGTTATGGCTCGTGTTTGTCTTTGTTTGTTTATTGAACATAAGACCACAGGTCATAAACTTGGAATAAAAATAATATCACAACGATATAATGCTAATATTACATGTATCATTATACAAATACATGCACTGTATACATTTGGTTATTTATTGTTGAAATGTATGTTCTATGTTGTTTCATTTGATTTCAAATAACATCTATTTTTTATTACAACAAAGCTGATGCACTATAATCGCTCAGTAGAGATTCATTTGTCCATTAACCAAAAGTCTTAACACCAAGCATGCACAATTCATTCATTAATATCAAAATAAATCTACGTAAAATCACATTTAAAATCATCCCCAAAGCCTCATGCTTTAAATTTATTACCAAAGACTAAAACGAAGGACATTTTTGCTATAATTATAGTTATTTTTAGTTAGGTTTGTAAACATAAAATGTAGTTTCTGTTAGTTTTCATAAAAAAATTAAAAAAAAGGTTTTATTTTGTTAAGTTAAAAAAATATATATTTTAGTTTTAGTTTTGTTGTTAGTTTTAGTTAACTAAAATAACCTTGCCACTCAGTCAAGTGGAGCGCTTACGTGAAAATACGGTAAATCTAATACATGAATGGGGCGGCGGGTAACGACTCAAGTGAGCCCAATGTAGTGGCGTAAGAGTAGCGTTTCTTCTTCACACATCTACTCAAGTAAAAGTAAAAAGTATTGTGTGGTAAAACTACTCTTAGAAGTAATTTTAAAAAAAGTTACTCAAGTAAATGAAGTAAATGTAACCCGTTACTACCCATCTCTGCTATACAGTTGAGCTCTCCCACTATCTACTAAGACAATTAATTAAACAAATAATTGGGAACATTTCTTCTTTGAGCTTCTCAGTGCTTTTTGGCAAGCTTTTGTGGGGACATAAAACTGCAATAATATGGTACAGATCTGAATACTGAAATACTGTATTTACAAAAAGCACATATCAAACAGATTTATTTAGCTACTTGGTGGGGAAATGGTGAAGAATACGATACGAAACATGTTCTCACGTCGTGTCTGTCGATCCCCAATTTGCAGGAGCTGCTAGCAGAGGTCAATCATAAACATTCCAAAAACACTCCATGCCAGACGCTGTGGAGAGTGGCGGTCCACTTTCTGGCGTGGGCTATTTGTGTAGCGAGCACCACCGCTTGCGTGCTCTCCATCTACTTCTTCTCTGAATACATGCACCGGGTATGACGCTGTGGTAGCATTTTCACTACATTGATACATTACTGAAGGAACAGTATAGCAGTTATATCATGCTGGTGATTTTGTCATTTTAGTGTAAAAACAATCCAACATTTGATGTCACAAAGAACTGTAATAATGCACTCCCTTTGTCTCACTAGAACCTCCAGCAAAGTTCTCGCAGTGTGACCAAGGACCCCTTGCTGAACGAGGCCAGCCTGCTGGCGCTCCCTGTGGTGGTGTCCTGTATAAACTTGCTGCTGCCTATTATGTTCAACCTTGCGGCATGGATGGAAGACTACGAGTCACCTTCCGTCCGCACATACGTTGCCATTGGCAGGTATGACCACCAGAGCAATTGCATGTGCGCGCATACTATCCGGCGATTGTTAAAAAGGAAAACAGAGTGATGCGATGTACGGTAGTTACCACCAGCATGTCGTGTTCCAGAAACTTGATGTTAAAAGTGAGCGTGCTTGGAGTACTCTGCTACCATTGGCTGGGTCGGGTGGCCGCTGATCCAAGCAGCATTGGCCTGAAGGTAACGGCGCGTCATGATGATAAGAAATCATTTTGGAGTTTCAATTGTGTTGTTTTGTTTTTGTGGATGTGTGATGCTTTCTTTCATCCGCAGTGCTGGGAGAGTTTTGTTGGCCAAGAACTTTATCGCTTCCTGTTAATAGATTTCATCTTTGCTCTACTAGACACCTTGTTTGGAGAGTTTCTTTGGAGGTGGGTCATTCATAATTCTGTCTTTTGATCAGTGTTTATTGGTTAATTATAGCAAAAATGTGTGGCAAGAGAGTTTTTATTAGTATATGCTGGTTAGGGATTTAGGTAATAAGGGAGTTAGTTAGGTGCCTCGAGGGTCAGTGACCGACAACATGCAGCAAATGGTGGACTAGTGGTGGGAAAATGCTTTCTGTTTGCATCAGTGCGTCTCAGAATTAGAGTGGAAGTGTAATGGCAGTCAGATGGGAAAGTTTACGATTTGTTTGGCTTTGGCATTAGTGTTAATTTTATCCTCCGTTTTTAAATTTAGTTTGTTTTAGTCCAGTTTCAATCACGCTTGTTAGTTTTTAAACATAGTGGCTACTACAGCTCCATGCTACGAACTAGTAAATTAGCCAGCATTAGTTAGCAGTCGGATTAACATTATTGTTGGAACGTTATAGCCGTTGGATTAATGTTATAACTATATACAGTAGCGGTGTTAGAAAAAATCGATCCGGCAATATATCACGATATTACAGCGCACAATTCTCGAATCGATTCTATATGCGGCCGAATCGATTTTTTAAACATACATTGTTTTATGGGAATATTCAACAAAACGTCTTACTTAGGGTTAGGATTCACACATTAAGCATGGAAGAATGTTATATTAATGGAACATTAAGCCTTAATATTTTATTTCAGTGCTGTTCAAACATGAAACAGACTGCAACCTGTTTGTTAAATGCAGTGGCTCAGTTATAAGCCTGAATTTTCAGATAAATAAATACATTTTCATACAAATCTTACAATGTACATGTACAAGTTTACTGATTAGTATTTTCTAAATTTAAGTTAAAAAAACAACAAATGGCAATAATCAATTTTTAGATTCGTATTGGGATTAATCGGTATCAAATCGAATTGTGACCCATGAATCGTGATATGAATCGAATCGCCAGGTACTAGGCAATTCACACCCCTAATATACAGTATATATATATTTTCATCTTTCGCCATGCATCCACCTCCTGTCTGTTCCATGTCTTTGTGCATGTTGCACTCGCTAGATGCAGATTTGAAAGGGGGTGTGTCACATGACAGTGTCACAGTGACAGATTAGCAGAGACAGGATTTTACAAAATTATATAATTTTCGTCTCGTCTGTTCATGAACTAAAATGTTCATAAATTGTAGTCCAGTTTTTATTAAGTGAAGTACTTTTTCGTCTCGTCTTCATTAGTCTATGAAATTGCATACTGATTTAGTCCCAGTTATTGTTTATTAACTCATTCGCTGCCATTGACGGCTATAGACGTCGATTTTTACTGGGCTGGCAGTAAATGAGTTACTGAGGGTTTTAGTCCATTCTACTGTAGTTTTTGTCCGATGAAAAATGTGTGTTGACGAAAATATTATCACTACTTGGCATACATTTGATTCTGCCCTCTCTGGAGTGCCATTGGAGAGGAATCTTGAATAGCGGCAGTTGTCGTCAGAATTTCACTTACAATCATGGACATGGATGCCATAAAATCATTTAAAAACTGGTTCTTTACTGCAGTTGGTAGTTTTTTTGCACTCACTGGACTGATAATAGATCAATATTCAGAACAGAAAGTCATCTAAACTGCAGATTCCACGGCCATCAGACAAATGTCTCCTGGAAAAAAAGTTTAAAGGTCAAGACCAACTGATACTGATATGACATGTATCACTGATATCGCATGCATCAAATGTTTCCTTTCTCATGTCACTTTCTCAGTGTTCCTCTGATCTACAGGTTGTTTTCAGAGAAGGTGCTGAGGAAGAAGAGGAAACCAGTGTTTAATATTGCCAAAAATGTCCTTGACCTCATCTACGGGCAAACGCTGGCCTGGTACAGTCTTGAGCTCGTCTGCCTCTGATGTACACTGTATAAAGCTCACTGTTAACTGATGGATTACGCCATTTGAACATTGTGTTATTCAGGTTGGGTGTTCTCTTCACTCCCCTGCTGCCTGCCGTGCAGATATTGAAACTCTTGCTGCTTTTTTACATTAAGAAGGTGCTTTGTCATTTTGAGACTGTGTAAATAGATGCAGAATGAAACCTAATATTTGTATGCAATTTCCTCCCCTTAGAGCAGTGTGATGATGAACTGTCAAGCCCCCAGTAGGCCATACCGAGTCAGCCAAATGACCACCATCTTCATCACTCTACTCTGCTTCCCCTCCTTCCTCGGAGCCTCCGTGTGTGTCACTTACACCATGTGGAGGTAAACATACATTGCGCATCATTTGCATGAAGTCCCCGTTCATCACTACGTCCAAACAGAGAGCACCTCTGACAAAAATACTTTGACCGGTTGTGCCTTTCTGTCCAGCATCACGCCCTCTTCGTCATGCGGCCCCTTCCGTCAACTCAAAACAATGTTCCAGGCTGGAAAGCGTTGGGTGGAGGACCTAGAAAAGGAAAATCCCAATTTATCAATGTTGGCCAGGGCTCACTCGTATTTGGTGGAGAACCCACTCTTCCTGTTTGTGGGAGCAGGCATTTTCCTGTTAGTACTCAACAATGACAATCTGATATCACTGTGCGGGTGATATTGTGATGACGGAATATCTGTTCTTCCCATCAGGATCGTCATCTATTTCCACAGTCAAGTGGTGGATGGTCAAAGGAAAATCATTCGCTTACTCCAAGAGCAGATTGAGAATGTATGTAAAGTTGCATTTAATACCTGCCTAAATGTTATTTTCCCTATCATCCCACTTTGTATCTTTCACCTGCTCAGGAAGGAGAAGACAAGAAGTTTCTCATCACTAGCCTGCAGTCCATCCATGAGCAGAGACAAACCCCCAACCGGCGGCTCACAAGCCAGGTGAGTAAGTCTGGGTTTAAGTGCTCGGTTCCAATTTAGTGTCTATGTCAGACTTGTCTTCTCTTGTTTTTTTGAATGTATATTTCAAGTGAGTGTGTAGTCGCATTGGCAAGAAACCAAATTCACATCTGATGTGTATCCACATTTGAAAAAGACTGTTTTCCAATATGAGTAGATAACGTGCTCTTTCTGTTCCCATATCCAAATTGGGCTGCAGGATGGAAAAAAAGAAGACAATTTTGTCTATTGAACAATGCAGTGTAAATCCAGACCAAGATACTTTTCTAAGCGATTACACCTACATTGTAAAAGAATGCCAACAATGCTCACTGGCAACTTTTTTTCCCCCCCCTAGGATTCTGCCTGCTGAGACACCAACTATTGTATTCAAGCAGACAAGCTTCCTTCAAACCTGAAGCCCTTTTATCTGGAAAAATCACTTGACAAAGGGTAGTGGCATTTGACCAAAAATGCTTCATGCATTTGTTGAACTGATTTTAGGAGTATTTGATGAGGAAAGGTTCTCTGAGGAAAAGGCAGATGAAACAAAGGTTTCGGCATAGGTAAAATACATGAACTCCAATGTTAGGAAGTCAAAATAATGGACTGTACAAGATTGACGTAACTGATTTAATTAGTTGGAAAATTGTAGATGCACTTTCATGTCAACTGTGAACTGTTTTCATTTTAGCTCTTGTTTGTAAAGTGTGCGGTAGTCCTTTTTTTTTTTTTTTTACATTGTGGTATAATTTTTATAAGTGCCTGTGCTAGATTTAAATTGTCTTAACATCTGCTTGTTTTTAGATTTATAACTCTTTAGTTATACTTATTAAAATTAAATTATATTTTATACACATCGTGTACTTGTAATAAATGACAGGGTACACGCGGGACAAACAATCACACCTACAGACAATTAATGTCTAGACAATTAAAGTCTTCAATTGAGCTAACGTGCATGTTTTTGGAATGTGGGAGGAAACGTAAGAACCCAGAGAAGAGGATGTGAGTACAGGGAGAACATAACACTGCATTGAAGGGTCTGAGCCCAAGATTCAAATCCAGAACTGTTGCCTCGGAGACAGAATTGTAATGCACATGCACCAACATTTGTAATAATTTGCACAACTCTCTGCTTTGTCAAATGCTAAATATTCGAGACATAGTACACCACAAGAGTTGTTAATGATACAATTGGTGGGAAAAATAACTATACCCAGTAAATAATGTAAATCTGTAGAACGACATAAATGTGTACTTTTTAACAAATCTTACACATTCATATTTTTTTTTAAGATGAGAGAACATATTTGCCTCAATATAGAAAACACAACACTAATTATTGAATTTTTTTATGGAACTATTGCATTTGACAGCATCCTTTAATCTACACAGTGTCCCAAATATTCAGATTATGCCTGACTCAGTGACTTTAGTTCTTCATTTAGTTTGTAATGCAGCAAGGATTCTTCGTTGATGGACGACATTTTGTTATTATTCCCCTCATTGTTAGTGGCTTGTCATTTCTGCACGTTTGCTTTGCTCCTGTTATGCTAAGGAGGCAGGCGGGAGCAAAGAGCACCCTAGAATTACAAACATGGAATAAAACTGTAAACAAAGTCTCATTCAATTGATTTTCTTAACAATAGTGGATATAAAAGTTATACGCACCCTTGTTCAAAATGTATAGGTTTTTGTGGCATCAAAAATGAGACAAAGCCAAATCATTCCAGTCAGGCCTGGACCCGCATCCCTGTGTAGCATTTGGATTGCAGCAGCTCGGCCACCTGGTCCACATTCAGAAAAACGCCTTTTTGCCTGCCCAGGTGAGCAAAAGAAGAGATCATTGTCCTTTAGTGAAGCTGCAGCCTGCACATGGCCCTGCAACAACTTCAAATATATATTTTTATTATAATGTTAATATATTTTTTGTGTGAATTTTAAGTTGTTTGGTGTTTTCCTTTAATCCCCACAAAGTCATTTTATCCATACAGGCTCAAATACACTGTTATGCATACTGTGAACCCCAATATTTGTGGGGGATAAGTATTGGCTGCGAGTAGCGAAAAATCCGCATATAATTGATGCCTTACACTTTTTCATATTGGATCTCCAACGGTGCTTGGCATAGATATAGAAAAAAAAATACATTTGGCAGTAAATACAAGGGAAAACAAATCTAAGAAATAAAATAATAATTAAAAAAAAAAAAGTCCCACTGGAATGGATTCCTAAGAATGTGTTTTATTTATTTATTTATTTTTTGAAGCTCAAAGGAAGTACATTCCACAATATGGCTGTATCACCTGTTTAATTTCGTGGGAGGGGTATTGAGTAAAAATGACCTATGACCCATGTAGGAGCCTGTACTGTGATCAGTGACTAAAATGACGCAGCATATTTTAATGTTGTTTTTGTAAATAGCTATTCAGACCACAGCTTATAAGTGATGATAAATAATCTTTTTTTTTTTTGTATACCGCAACCAATAAAGGTTGTTCAAAGAAAATGTGTGACGTCACAAAACACAATGGCAGCTAGTGGTACGTCTGTGACGGTCCTAACGCCAAATGGAAGAAGACAGACAGTTAAAGTGTCCCCGAATACACCGTTATTACAGGTAATGGTCGTTTAAACAACGTTTCACGTTTCTTGTTTGAGGCGGTTTGTTTCAATATTGGTATTGTAATTTCTCTTACAGTTAGCTTGTTTAGCTAACTAGCTATACTATAGCCAGTGACAGATCAGATTTTGTGTTCCTGGGTTTTGTTTTGTTGCACTTTGTCGCATAACGTCATGTGTATACAGTAGTAAGTTTTAGTTGTCTTTCGTGTAGGTGCTGGAGGAGGTCTGCAAGAAGCATGGATTTAATCCCGACAATCACGGTTTAAAGTAAGTAGTGGATCCAAGTTGACAATGTTTTTGCTGTTGGCTAACGATACAGAAGAGTAAAAAGAAAGAAAAAAGAAGAAGCTTTCAGTTAGTTGGCACTCAAGAGATTTTGCGGTTTTTTTATATAATATATTTCTCTGTAGGATTTCGCGTTGATGCTAACAAATCTAATTGATATATCATTTCACAATTAGGTCACATCACAAGTGACATTTTGACTTCCCCATAATAATATATTCAGTTAATTGGTGTATATGCTTTTAAAATACAATTCTATGGATGTCACACCACTATGTCTTTTTTTTGGGCAGGTTTCAAAGGACAGTTCTCGACCTGACACTGCAGTGGAGGTTTGCCAACCTGCCTAACAATGCCAAGCTAGAAGTGGTGCCAAGTACAAGGACACAGAACGTATCTGATAGTCAGGTAAGTTACAAGACACCAAAGAGGCACTAAAGACCCTTTTCCTTTGTACCGGTTCAACCCCGCGAAAACAGTCTGGTACTGTCCTGTGTGGTCGCTTTTCCATGACACTTTTTCGGGGCCATGTAGTTGCAATGGAACCGTTCGTCAGAACCTCTTCAACCCTGGTTCTAAAACGCAGGCCGAGCAGGGTTGTGAGATCACTGCCATTTCTTAAGCAATGTGGCAAATAATTCGACCACTTCCTGGTTTTATTTATTTTATACAGTACACATATATTGTGTTTCACTACAACATTTGGGCATATGTAGAATATCATATGTTGGCAATGGATGAAATAGTGAAGCTTGTGTTAAAAATGTTTGTGACTGGTCCATTCACTTGATTGAGAGGTCTCCAAATGGATGTATAATATATATATATATATATTGTATTTATTTAGTCTTTATGGCTGGATTTATACGTTTTTACATTCAACCATAAATATCTTATATAAACAATGTTTGGTTTGAGTGTTGAAGAGATTGTTGAATTAATCTTTGATTTTGTATTTTAGTTGATGTTTCATGTGTTACATTTTCTCGTTAACCCCACGAACAATTAATTTTGTGTTATTTCATAGGAAAGCTGGATAAATGTGTGCTTACCTACCTTATCTCCCAGGTGCGCATTGCGCTGCAGATGGAAGATGGCTCTCGTCTCCAGGGTTCCTTTTCTTGCGGGAAGAGTTTTTGGGAACTCCTGACACATTTTCCACAGATCAGGTATGTGTGTGTGTATCGGGCTAATTTAACGTGCCCTCTGCCTTTGAAAGATCACATTTGATTTTAAAAATATATGTTCTAGTCCTCAACTCTGCATAAAACAGATGGACTTCAGTGTGTTTTAATAGTACAACCTGGTATGGTACCCCAGCAAAATCGCAGTTCTTACGGAAAACGTGAACACACACGCACACACACAGCTGTTGCCAATCAGTCCCAGCAGCTAAGCGTCCTCCAACACTCATCTCTCGTAAACTACATCACTCCGCAGCCGGATTCTTTTCCAAGGATGCCTGTTATTGTTTTTCTTTGCCGGCAGGTAAACCAAAGCTTTTGGTATCATTTCTGATCTCCTCAATCGATTTGATTTCGATTCACAAGAGCTCCGTTCGATTAGATTTCAATTTTAAATTCCCCAAATTTGTAATGTTTATTTTAAATTCATTCATTGCCATTGACTGCTATAAACGTCAAAAATTCATTTAAACAATTTCTATTAGTTTAACATTTTTTCCATTTTTGTTGACAAGAGTATGAAAACCTAGATTTTTTTTATTGTAAATTTAGAACAGATATAAAATTTGTCATTAATCGTGAGTTAACTAGTGAAGTCATGCGATTAGTTACAATTAAAAATTGTAATCGCCTGTCGCCCCTAATTTTTTATATATATTTTTTAATGAATGTATGGCAGTGAATGAGTTAACATTCAATTTTCTCATGAATTTATGAGGAAAAGAGAGATTAAAGTAATCGATTCAGGGTTTTATGAAGCGTATCGTGATCGAAAAGGAAAATCGATTCATTATCGATTATTTATTTTTTAAACCTAGCCTTAAACCTTTGATTTTTTTTTTTTTATAATTGAGGTAAACAATCGTAAAACATTTCTCGTTCAGTTGGTGTCAACATGCAGAAAATGCACACATGGTTTACACATGCAGTGTGTGCCTTAAGTCATATGAAAGAGAGGTTTTATTGTTGTTTTTTGTCCATTTCAATTTGGATTAGCGTGCTCAAGTGTAATTTGCTTTATTTAGGTGCCATTAAACCAAAAGAGAGTAAAACACTTGAATTAACCCTTCCTTCCTCAATGATGTCACCTTTCCCCAGCGCGTCAGAGCTGTCCGAGTCTGGGTCCACTCCTGTGTGCGTTTACATGAGAGATGAGGTATGAAATGTATATCTACCTGTCAAGACAGCAAAAGTATTTTGTAAGTATGTCATCCAGCGGTTAAGAGCGTATGTGTGTAGGTGTGTGGGGAAGAGGCCCTCAAGGAGACCACTCTGAAGTCATTAGGCCTTACTGGAGGAAGTGCCATTGTCAGGTAAACTGCCCTTTGAGGTTTACCTGTGATTTCAGATTCATGAACCATCAACCCCAGTTCCTAAGTCATTTCATTGCGTTGTTTATATTTTGCCTTTGACAGGTTTTTCTTGAAACCTGACGAAGCACCAGGAGAAGATTGCATGGAGACAACTGAAGTCGCCGTTGTGCCAGCGCCCCCTGCTGTCAATGAATGCCCTCAAAGCTCCGCCTCTCTGCCTGACCCTGTTCCTTCCCATTCGGAAATCTCAGTGTCACGCGAGATGGCTAAAAACTCGAACCCTGCTCAGTCAACAGAGACCGTACTGGGGATCACCCCTGTTCCTTCCACTAGTACACTTCCTGTTCAACAGGAAAAAATCCAGGAAAGAAATGAACCAAAGTCTCCTCCTGTAGTAAGAGGAATGTCAGAGGCCTGTCGTGGGGAGGAGGCGGGGCCGTCAGGGCTCAACGCCCTGTCGTCATCCTCTACGTCATCTTCATCTTCGTCATCATCATCATCTTCTGAGCACATAGTGGTATTCATTCCTTTTTCCGGAGGGGGTCAGCGCCTTGGCGGTCCGGAAGGAAGTGCAGATGGACGCGTACACTCCCCAACTTTATCGTCGTCTTCATCACTGTCAGCATCTGCCATAGAATCACCCAAAGCCAAGAAAGCCAAGCCCTCCCATGGATCGGCCACCAAGGTATGTGAAATGGGTATCCTCTTTATTTTAATTTGTTTGTAGATGGCCTACGAGTGCCGTAAATATCCAACAATTTCGAGTTGCGAGCCCTTGCATTATCTTTTTTTGTTGTTGTCGTAAATGTTGCCTTTCAGCAATTTATTGAATGGGACGAGGTCAATCACAAATCCAGTATAAAATGAAAGCATTTGCAAGGCAGGGGTGCCCAAGTCCGGTCCTGGAGAACCCCTAACCAGCATGTTTTCCATGTTTCTCTCCTTCAACACACCTGATTCATGATCAGGATCGTTAACAGGCTTCTGCAAAGCTTGCTGATGAGCTGATCATTGGATTCAGTTGCGTTGGAGGAGGGAGACCTGGAAAAGGGGCTGGACAGGGGCTCTCCAGGACCGGACTTGGGCACCTCTACGCTAAGGCCTTGTTCACACTGCACTTAGCCCTGCAAGGTGCCATCGATGAGTCCACTCATTGTGTATGTGTTGAGGGTGTTGCGGAATGCCGTGGCGTGGCAAGAAGGCATTTGACATGCCTAGAATTAATATTCAGTGCCAGCACTTCCAAATATGGTCGATGTTGCACCAGAGAGTCGTCGTCCTTTCCCGCTGAGCAATTCATTTAGCCTCCAATGAACATTTTCTAATCATAAATTATTTCTCTGCAGAATCAACCCACTGCCAAAAAGTCAGACGAGATTATGGATGGAGCGCTAAAGTTCTTGGCGGTAAACACTTGCAATCTTTAAATGAAAACTTGTTGGGTGTCATGCCTTCATTTGAGCTTTCACTCTCGATGGCTGCAGCCAGTGGAGAGAGAGCCTCTCATCTACCACCTGGAGCGCGTGTGCCATCGCTCTGAAGATGCCGTGGAGCTGCCAGATGAGTTCTTTGACGTGACCGTGGATGATGTGCGCAAGCGTTTTGCTCAGCTTAAGAGTGAGAGGTTAGTGGATGAAAGTGACAACTGTGAGACAATAATATAGCCTGAGATAATAAATGAGATGTTGTAAGATTCATATTCTGATACACCAACAGCAAATATAGCAACTGATGCTGTGAATCGGTGTTTAAGCCGTGACATTTATTTATTGGCAAAGAATATTGGCGCTTGTGGACCATTCCGATTCAGCACTCTTCGACGGACAAAATCACTCAGGAAGTTGTGTGTGTGTGTGTTTTTTTTAAGCAAACCTGCTGGCCTCGTTTATTCAGCACAATTTTTGGTGAACGCTCCCTTTTTAAACCCCGTTACGTCATCACTGTGCGACCATTACCTTTTAACGCTTCACCCTTCGCATGCGGCCAGCTTTGTTTAAATAAAGAGTTTGTCATCCAAGTCTCACACTGAATTACACAAATAACTTGTCGGAAGATTCAGAATGAGCGCGGACTCGCTAAGCCGTGTTCAGCCGTTTTAGAGGTCCGATATGAGAATATTGCTAACTCGATTGTTGGCATGAAGATCATAGCTTTGTTGAATTTCTTATTCTTTTTTTTTTTGCCAGCAACCAAGCACATCAGGCCTCATGCATTTTTGTCTGGCTGCCCAATTATTTACTACTATTGTACTTTAACAATTACTGCAATTACCAAAGGTGACGTTAGCAGGAATTCATCTCTAGCATTGACAAGCACACGTTCACACATTGCCTTCCTTGGCGCTCTGCTCTCTCTGTCCGAAGTTAGAATTCACCTTCTGCTTTTTATTCATTCCACTCATAAGATTCTAACTTCAATGCCCTTCATCCCATTTTCTTCAGGAAATTGTTGGAGGAGACACCGCTGATGACTAAATCTCTCCGAGAAGCACAGATGAAGGAGAAGATAGACCGATACCCCAAAGTGTGTACACATGATACACGCTCATTCCCGTTTTGAGACGCGTGCCATTGGAATGTGCCGACATACAGTACAGTATGCCTACTTGTGCTGTTTCTTCAGGTTGTGCTAAGGATTCAGTTTCCAGATCGACATGTTCTACAGGGTTTCTTCAGGCCCCTCGAGACAGGTTTGTAGTTTTTCACAGATGTGGCTCTAATGTTAAAGCTATTTGTACATTCTTATCAATTCTACCCAACAACAACAAATCAGGGGGGAATTTCAGTCGAAAATTGGGCTGATGATTAATCCAAACGGAACCGACATAGCTATGTAGTGGAATGCAAATTTGAAATCGCAAAGGCTGTGATTTGGGGGAGTGGCGGGAAGAGAAGCAAAATTGAAAAGAAAATGGCCTTAACCATACCATAAGGCGAAGCTACTAATGTCACCACTTCCCTTACGTCTCTCGCTCTCTCTCCCCTTTAGCAGAACGTTTTTAATTCGCATTGATCTGCTCCACCAAATAAAACATAGCTGCCTGCAGTGCTTCCCCACATCACATTTACCTGTTGCAGCTTACCACAAATGAATTTAGACGGCTACTAAAAGATGTTGTAATAACTTTCTTTGCTGCACGGAAAGCCACCCTGCTGCTCGATACCAGTACAGATTTCTTTTGTGGTAAGATACTACAAATATAGTGCCTGAAATGACTGAAGTGTCAACTGTATCAATGTCAACCTAATATCAAAGTTAGGGAATCGATCTTAGCGATTTCATCTCAAACGGTATCGATCCCCCTCACTATTTCAGTGCCATAATGGTCGTCTCGTCACTTTCACAGCACACTCATTAACTCGTAAGATTCATTAGTATTCTTTAAAAAAAAAGGGGGGGGTGGCAATTGATTATAATCTAATGAACCATGCAAGCAAACATTGTCATGACATTCTCATGAGCAAAATATACAGGACCGCAAAAGGAAAACAATACTTATGAATTAATTTCCCCAAATAATATATTTGCTTATCATTTCAAATACATGAGAAGAAGACCTTAATACAGTGGAACCTCGGAGTTCGAACGCGACTACTTCCGTAAATACTGCCACAAGGAACCACCCCTAGATGTTCAACAACGTTAAACGGCGCACAAAAGACCCCTTAGTAGTCTAACAATATGCCCAATGTAAAATACCCCAACTCGGCACTCGGAACTAAAGCATTCATTAACATAGCATTTTTCATCTACTGATTCCGTCACACCACAACTTTTTTTATTTATTTTTATTGTTTAAATACTGTACAGGGTGTAAATGTTCTGGTTTTTTTTTTTTACATAAATAGAAATTAAAATAGGAATTTTCTCTTTTGGAGCTTGGGAACAAATGAATGGCATTTACATTATTTCCTACGGGAAAAAATGTTTTGGAGGTTGAACAATTCAAACTTCAATTCACAGGAACGAATTATGTCCGAACTCTGAGGTACCACTGTACAATAATTGCCACAGTGGCCGTATACGAAACTCCAGTATTGTACTGGAAACATTTTTAAATATAAGCGATGAAGCTCCTCCATTCTACTGTGCATTACTTAGCAGCCGAAGAGAACAGGTTAAAAACAAACAATTGCATATTGAATCAGAATTAGATAATTTTCCCAAATCATTCAGTCGTAGTCTAAAACAAAACTCTCCTCCACACGAAGCATGCTCTGATTTTGATTTTTTTTTTCCCTCTCTCTCTAGTTGGGGCTTTAATGGATTTTGTAAGGACCCACTTGGAGGACCCCTTGCTCAGTTTCTACCTCTGTAAGTGCCATTAAGTCAGATTCTTCCTACACCATATTATTTTTGAGAATTATTTTTTTTGAAACCAACCCGTCTCCACCAATTAGATAAGGTGGTCTTTAGAGTATGCTCTATATCAGGGGTGGGCAAACTCGGTCCTTGAAGGCGGATTCACATTTTTGGGTTTTGGTTTGGGGGGGTGGGGGGGGGGGGTAGTTTTGTGGAAAACGCATATTGAAATGAATGTAAATTAAAATACGTATAAACATGTGAGGACCAGTGTACATTTTAGCAAGTCGACAACTCAATTTCATTTCCATTTTTTCCAGTTATCACACCCCCCAAAAAAATTCTGGATGATCCCGCTGTCACTCTTTTCCAGGTAAGAGGCATCGCACTGTTGGTCGTTCAGGGAGCGCCACAATTTTAATTGAAAGATTGGATTCAGGCAAACCGCATCAGTCACACTCTTCTCTTGAAAAAGAACTGGACGTTCACTATCAACACACACACACACACACACACACACACACTGGCTGACTCTTATCTTCAAAGACGCTCTACATTCTCATTCTCCCTGAGTCTCGCTCTCCTACTTATACTCACACTTGTTTCCCTCTCCACTGTCCTTGACCCCAGCTGGACTTGATTTACCCAGGCGGGCACACGGGGTTCATACGGGCCTCACTTTGATCTGTGCACACAAACACGCACACATGGAGAGCAATTCTCATACTGACGTGACGGAAAGTACTGAATGAATTGAATGAAGTAGCACAATCGCCTGAAATTGCGACTTTCCTGGGAGCCATACTGAGGAGTAATTTTTTAAGTTATTGTAATCTCCGGCATGGGTTTTCTTTTTTTCTTTTTTTCTTTTACAGTGGTTGTCAAATGTGACTTGCAACCTGTTTCTGAGTCTTAATTATATGGTGGATACCCATATGCCAGCCATCTTGAAAATGTATGTATTGCGTCTTGTGTTTGTCACCAGGCTGACCTGTTTCCCGGTGCCGTGGTGTACCTCGGCTCCGACGTCAAGACAGGTTTCTATTTTTCATTTTTATTTTTTACTTTTTATGCTCATTGGAAGTAGATCCCAATGTGGGCTGTTCTTTATTACTTGTGTGTTTGTGTCAACAGAATTGTACTTAAAGAGGGAACTTCTCGAATCGTCTGTCTCGGCTTTGCAAGCAAATGAATCCATTGCAAGGTACGTCCATACATGTGTGCACTTTATTTAGTGGAACCACTAAATAGACCTTCAATTCGACAATTTGTTTTTTGTTTTTCGTTTTACATGACTTCTTGCAAGACATTAATTCAGCAAGCATTAAAATGTTCTTGAGTATTTTTTCCCTTTTGGTTGCTTTGTTTCTTCTTAAATCTTTAAATGGGCAGACTGACTGACTACAACTTTGAAGACATCGGGAGTGCTAATTAGATGTTACACCTTAATTCAAGGTGTGCCTTAAGTCAAAATGTTTTCAGTCTTATCTAGTGGAACCATCATTTTTTTATATTCACAATTTTTTTTAATTGATTCAAAAGAAATGTCAGATTTTCACTGGTTGATTGTCAGTACATTTTCATTAATTATTGCTTGTCAGTTTCAAGTTACTTTAGCGACCATTGTTCATTTTTAATTTATTGAGGGGTACCAACAATTTTTCTATGTAAAACCTTTGTCTTTAGCTTTTTTGTATGCGTTTTCTTTAAAGCTACTGAACTTAGAATATTCAATTTTGAATCACTACTGCCACCTGCTGACGAAAAACGAAACGGCACATACACACCGCACACATGACGTCACATCCGCAGACAGGGCGCGGGAATTTTTAACCCGAATCAAGTTTGAAAACTATCGGCCAGAGGCTTGCAGGAGTACCCATTGTGAACAGCTAAGATGTTAATCTTCTAATTAGAATACATTTCAGTCATAAATGGTCAAATAAAAAGCTTATTGTAAAGTTATTTTGGGGGGAAAAGTTCCATATTGCATCTTAACACAAAAAAGATTTAGACCTTTTTCCGACTTGTCCCTCATCTCATCTCTAACCCACCTCCGACATCCCAGCTGCATGCTCCAGTCAACAAGACCCTCCACCAGCTCATCAGCCACAAAAGGATGCCAGCCTTCTCCAGAACCAACTCCTGACACCAGCTCACCCACGGAAGACGATCAAAACAGAGCGTCAACAAACAAAGCAAAGCCTGGCAGATCGGACGCGGGCAAGGTGCCCAAGTGGCTCAAGCTTCCAGGTGGGCAACAGAGGACACACACACGCACACACACACACACACACACACACACATTGTTCACTGCTGCTTTGAATGTTGTCGTTTGATCGCAGACACCATGCTGACGAGATCTGTGCATAACTTACGCAAACAGCTGCTCAAACACTTCCTTGGCTATATTTTGCATATAGGAATTAACTTGGCAAGCAGAATCTTAATGAAAGAAAGTTATCATTAATGCAGTAAATCGGTATGTGTGAGTGTTGCTTGGTGCCGTAGAGGTGTCAGGCCCGCCACTACCAGAAGTAAAGACGTTTGCGTTTTTCTTGTCTTGTGTTCCTTGCAGGTAAGAAATGAGACGTGTGAGGGTGAGAAGTGCAACCAAGCCAGACGTCTTGACACTCGCCGCCTTGCACAGCCAATTGATTGCACTTCAACCTCAGCTGTGTGACTGCTGCGCACTTCAATTCAACTTGGAAGATGCCTGTACTCGCACTTTGAACTGTGTGAGGTCATGGCTGGTGGAGTGAAGAATTCATATTTGATGAGAAGACTGATGTGATTGCTGGTTGATGTGTGTGAAGAGAAACTGCTGGATGGGGTTTATTCAAAACCGCTTAAGAATAGTTCAATAATAAAAAGATGCTGTTTTTGATGATGTGGTATTGTTTTGAATTCAGTTTTAGTTTAACTGACTATATTTTGACTTTGTTTTGCATACTGATCGTGCTTGTATTCTACCACAGGTGAATATTTTAATACAATGGTGTAACAATTGTTGCTGAGATTTACTGTGAGGATGAAAGGCTGGGTGGTGGTCTATAGTTATAGTTATAAACGCATATAATCCGATACATAAGTTTTGGAACGGCGGGGGTCAATTATTGTTTTTTTTTTGTGTACTGAAGACATTTGGGTTTCAGATGAATGTGAGACAAACGTTGAGGATTCCAGCTTTTATTTCATGTTATCTCATATTTCTTGAGACCAAAATTAACCTCTACCAAAGTGATGGAAAGGCCAAAGTATGGAGAAAGAATCTGCGAAAGATCCAGAACACACAAGCTCATCTGTGAAGCATGAATTCTGAAGTCCACAAAACCATTTTGTCTGGCAATTTGCAGAAAAATGCATCCAAGCTCATTGCTTCAAACAAAAGGTGCTCTGTCCTGAGTTGTTTAACACATCAAGATGTAATGAAAGCGGAAATTCTGAACTTTAAATCCAAATGTCTTCACTAGTATACAACAAAAACAAAGGAATTTTAATTTACATTGCCGTTCCAATACTTTTGGAGGGGACTGTAAATGAATGACGTCTAAAAAGAAACATGAGCATGAGTTGTGTAAACTCCACATTGTGACTTATTTTTAGGAAATGCAACACAAAAAGTGTGCAGCGTGATACACAACTGTTTACAAACTGTCCCACTTCTGCCCCCTGGTGGTTTTAAGGTTACCTGGGGCGGCAATTTTAGACTCGCAAGTTGCTGACTTGACTTTTTGTTCAAAATATTTTATGGGATTAGTATTGCCTTTTATATATTTCTTGCTTGATGGAAACATTTAAGTTGCTAGTATATTTTCGTGTTTTTTTTTTTAAACAAGAATTTGCTGTGGTAAATAAGTAACACAGACGTTGTTGACTGTTGAGCAAGACAGTGCAGCCCATCTCTTTAGTCTAAAAAAATAAAATCAAAAATATAAATACTGCAGGTGGAGACAGAGAGCTAAGAACCGATATCACAATCAGACAAGAACATCGTCTTGTCGAGTAGTAAAGAACCAGTATTCCTTCAGAACTTTACCTTCAAATGACATAATGACGTTTGGACCGACCTGTGATTGCTCATATGGTGGTACAGCATACTAAACAATTCACTCTGGTTTACCACAACATAAGATCATGTCCTCGATTCAAATTTTTTTTTTTAAAGAAAACTTTTCAGTCTTGAGATTATTTGAGAACAGTATAACCAGACTTGTAATGTTGTCATTGAAAGAATACGCATGCCATACAGTCTTAAGTATAGGCACCCAAAAAAAAAAAAAAACTGTCGTGCAAAAAGTGTCATTGAGCATTAAAATGACCTGCCTTATTTGAAAACAAATGACATAAGATATTGTATTATACTGTATGCATTTAAGTCAGAAAAAGAGTAAAGTAATGACTCTAGAGTCCCAGTTTTTGAATTTCCAAGCCAGGAAGACCTGAATTGTGCAGGAATTCTTTGAAGATTTAATGAGGTCTGTACTTCTGTTAGAGCAGGGATGCCAAACTCGTTTTCATCACAGGCCACATTGTTATGTTTTCTCTCAGCTGACACTTATGACTGTTATAATTTAAGATCAATTACAATTTCAGAAGAGATTTTCTGCCAATGTTATTGGTGGGCCACATGGGCCTCTTGAGTTTGACACACGTCTGTTAGAGCGCAAGCATTAAAATATATATATATATATAAACGGGCTTAAAAAAGAATAAAAGTGCAAAATCAAACATTTTAAAAATGGATCCCATCTGTTCACATTGATTCATTGTGAAATAATGATAAATTAATTGGTGATATTCTTTCAGGGCTCAGGCTTGTACCATTTAATAGGCTCTCCAATGTGTCTCCATGGCTGACAAACACACACACACACACCCCTCACACTCATTAGACCATGACCCGTCCCAACCCTAAATAACTTCCATTCTGGTCCGACTGAGCCCCAGCATACCATCCACACAGCACACACCGTTAGAAGGCAGCAAGTGTGTGAGGAGGAAGATGAGTGTTAGCATTTGACAGCAGACACAAGAAGGTCACGTTTTCTCTTGACAGTTTTCTTTGGATTGAAATGATCAACGAGCTGTCATCATACAGAAGAACTTCCTGCTACGTTGGACAGGCAAGCGCCCGACTACTGTATACGGACGTGTGACCCCTGTGCGGATTGTCATAATCGGGGCGTGACCATTCAGACACCAAGGACGGAAAAAGAGTTCAATTCGCTTGAGTGAAGGTTTAAAGTCAGACGTGACTCCATTCATATTGGTTTCAAACACCTGCTGATGGATCCCCAAGGCGGCCCATACCTGAACATGAGAGCGCTGCTCTCACCTCTCGGCGCCGCCCGCCTTTGCCAGCTGGCAATGGGCTGCGCGGTGATCGCCATGGTGATCCACACTGCGGGCTACAGCGGTTCCCACGGTGTCTTCTGCATGGCCGTGTGGTGCTTCTGCTTTGCCATGTCGGTGGCGGTCTTCTTCTTGGATGCCACTCGCCTCCACAGCTGCCTGCCAGTTTCCTGGGACAACCTCACCGTCACATGCGCCGCCTTCGCCACACTTGTGTAAGTCGCCTCGAGGATGGATTGTAAAATACTGGGCAATTTATTTGATGGGATGATTTATGGATAAGTGAATGAAGAAATGGTGACTATGTTGAACATAATGAATGAATAAACTCCACAGTGCTGGTCCTTCAAGAGTAGGCCTAATTTAAATGTTTGTGTGCCAAAAACATCCCAGTCCAATTTCTTTTGTTTATTAGTAACATGTTGTCATCAATTGAAACCCAAAAAGACAATTCCCAAATCTAAAACGCTTGTGTTTATGCTACAGGAAGGTTAATGATTGCAGTCAATAAATCTAAGGTACATTAAAAAAAAATAATCAGTATTTGCTTGGGGCCAAGAATATGTTATGGCTCTCAAAGAGTTGACGTTGCTTTTGCTAATGTATTTTTTCCGAGGCTGGAGGGAGAGAACCTGCTTGAGGCAAAATGTCGACTTTTTTGCAAATCTGTTGCCAGCATGATTTTTAAGAAACTACTTTTGACACTCACTTGTTTAACACAAACAGAAACGAATGTATTTGGAATGTGAGAGGAAGCGGAGAGAACACACACATTCCACACAGGCCAGACCAGATTCAAACCCTGAACCTCATAACTGTGAGGCAGCCTTGAGATCCACGCACACACTGTGCTGCCCTAGTCAGATTCTAAATAATTCTCATATGGCGTGTGCTTGCATGGGAAATGATTTACATTCATGAAATAAAACCAACAGCAATGAATACAATATGAGAGATTAATTATGTAAGTGTGAAGTGATCATTTCCCCATAACGGATGTTCTGTGTACGTTGAACTCCCGTTTATCACAAAGGATTCATTCATAGTTTGGACACCTCTGATAAACAGAAACCCCCCCCAAAAAATAAAAATCTTTAAACAAATTAAATCTAACTAAACTTCTTAAAACCTACTTTTTAAAGTACTGTTCTCACTCTCTTGTTTGCACAGTTCACAAAAAAAAAAGAAGAAAAAAAATAGTCAAAGGGTGCTTGCTAATTGTGTGTTACTCCCAGTTGAAATTTAGGCTACTATAAAACTAATACATAAAACAAAAGACAAAATTACATACTAACACACCAACCAGCTATATCATTTTTCATTACAAAAATTAAGCTTGTTTTATGCTAGCATATTTCTACTGTAATGTCAAACGCTATAGATGGGACAATGGGCTCTTTGCACAAATCCGCTACTTCCTGAACTCAGTACCACTGCTTCATTTCCTGTCTTTCATGATTGGACAAACTGATTAATCCAGGTGTGTCTGGCCATTGTCGTCGTGGTTACTGAGGTCAGGCACACCTGGATTAATCAATTTGTCCAATCATGAAAGACAGGAAATGAAGCAGTGGTACTGAGTTCAGGAAGTAGTCGATTTGTGCAAAGAGCCCATTAGCTAGCTACTGTATTGACAATTCCGAAATTACGTCACAAGTCAAAATGGCGGTCTTATGTTGCGTTCAAGGAGAGTGAAGTCGGATTTATCCCACTCAAGAGTGTCCCAGGTCCAATCTCAAAGCATTTGAGGCAAATGTAAACAACAAAGATGGCTGATTCCAAAAAATTCCTTGTCGCCAAGCCCCCCCGTTTATTTCCCTTTTTTTTTTTGGGAGAGAGCCCAGTATTGTTCATTCGGTAATCTTACCGATTCGACATGTCATTATCATTGCTCTCTCTTTATTTTTATTTTATTTTTTTTGCATGTGCGTGAGTATGTGCATGTGTGACTGTGTGCGTGCATATGTGCGTGCGTGTGAGTGTGTGCTCATTGATTCACCTAAAACCTATTAAAAATCCCATACCGTTCACCTAAACCAAATACTTGAGAATCCAGCTAGAGTCGTGAGGTTGTCAGGAGTTCTTGTTCTTGTTAACGCAGTCATTACAAATCTCCTTGTGTCACATGAACATATGTTTTGTATTTACATTTGCCACGAACACGTGGAGGTTGGAACTGACACAATCTGATTGGGATCATTCCGATTTCCCACTTTCCTCGAATGCAGCATTTTTCCTTGGTGAAAGACGCTCTCCGCTCGTTGAAAAAGCATTGGACTTTGGATCGTTGTAATTTGATTTCTCCGCTTATTGAAAAAACATTGGACTTTGGATCGTTGCAATTTGATTTATGAGGATTATTTTGATTTGAAAATGTGATAACATGTTTGACTACTATAACAAATGTGCCTGGTTTGTATGCAAATCACAGGCAAAAGCAATACGTTGTGGAAATGAAGTGTTGCATTGTGCAAATGGCAGAAATGCCAGGATGTTCGGTATTTTCAGTAGATGGGAAATTAGCTCACTACTGTATAATCTATTATTATTATTATTATTATGTATATTACAAAGTTTTTTGTTTTTTTTTACTTTAGCATGTGGAAACAATTAATGAATATGAAAAGATATCGTATGAGAGGCCATACAACTGCATCGTTTCCAGTGACCTCAATACTGCCCGGCATGATGACCTGGTTCTACTCAGAGGGTGCACAGCTCAACATTTGGACTTACCTGTACACTGTAAAACCCTCTAAAAATGATTTGCGATTAAGAATCTGCGATATAGTGCGATTGCGAATCATGAACCACGATATGCTGTAGCGAGGCTTCACTCTATTTCCCGGATGTGTTTGTGTTCATATTCTGCTTGTCTATATCTCCACCTGTTTATTTATTTACAGGTATGTGACGGCGTCTGTGGTCTACCCGCTCTTCTTCGTCCGAGCCGAGTGTCCCTACGCCGGCTGCGACGTCCGCAATTTCCGCATCGCCGTCACCGTCTGCTCCATCCTGGCGACTCTGGCCTACGGGGCCGAGGTGGCCCTGTGCCGAGCCAGACCGGGCCAAGCCGTGGCGGGCTACATGGCCACGGTCTCCGGCCTCCTCAAAGTGGTCCAGAGCTTTGTGGCCTGCGTAATATTCGGCGCCCTGGCCAACGGCAGCCAGTATTCCCTGTACGCCGCCACCATCTACTGCGTGGTGGTCTACGCGTTCTGCTTCACTCTGACTGCGCTGGTGGTCATCATGACGGTGTGTGGGCGCACCAAGACGGTGCGCTGTATGCCCTTTGATCGATTTGTGGTGGTGTGTACCCTGCTGGAGGTGCTGCTCTACCTGAGCGCATCAGTGGTTTGGCCCGTGTTCTGCTTCGACAGCAAATACGGCTCACCCGGGCGACCGTACTCGTGTCCTCAAGGGAAGTGTCCGTGGGACAGCAAAATGGTGGTGGCCGTTTTCTCCTTTGTCAACTTGGTGCTCTATGTGGTCGACCTCGTCTACTCGCAGAGGATACGATTCGTCTCTTCGCATTTGGCCAACGCCTCACGCCGACCTTAACATATTTTCTGGAGGTTGTCAAAACATGTTTGTCCAACCTCTGGCTTGTTTACCGAAAAGCAAACATTTCAAGGACCCAAAGGGCAAAAATCTTCCTGTTTTTTTTTACTACATTGTCGTCAAGTGCAGTCTGGATTCTCTCTGGATTGTGAACTTGGAATGTCACCAACACGTGTGCTCGACCGCACCCCAATAAAGTTGCAGCTTGATCCTTTGAAGTGACCCCTCCTACCTTCTGAGGGAATTAGGGTGACTAGACAGCCTCACCCAAGCGACTGCTTGGTATGTGCTGTCACATCAGTTTTGCATACTTTCTTTATGTGTCCCTAGCAAAATAATGCATACAAGTCTGGAATATAAATAGTAAATCGGCTACTGGCATTTGTGGTATGGCTGCTATGTGAAAAATGAATGCCACATGATAGAAATGATGTTGCCAAAAATAAACACACTGCACTCGTGAAACAGTCAGGCAAAAAAGAGGCTGCGGTCTTTGAACGTGACTCATAAAATGGCAAAGTTAAACACACAACATTCATGATTGCACAATTCAAACATGGTTAGTGTCACACAAATAGGGCACAGACTTTGAAAGTGAACTCGTCTCAAGGTTTTTATATTATTATATTATAAAATTGTTTACAAAATAAAATTAAAACAACTAACTGAAACTACATTTTATGTTGATAAAATTAACTACAGCTAACGTTTAGTTATATCAGTTGTTTGAGAATTGCAGTTTATTGCACAATACTTAGTGACCTGTTTTTGTTTTTATTTTAAATCACGCACTTGGCCAACATTGCATAATGTATATTAAAATAAAAAACAATACTAAAAATAATAAAAACTAAACTAAAACAAAGCCTTTGTAAGATTTTATATTCTTTTGAAATGGCCTGATTTATTAGTTTTATATGTTATGTTTTTAACTCATTCACTGCCATGGACAGCTATAGACGTCAAAAATTCATTTTAACTATTTCTATTAGTTTAACATATTTTTCCATTTTTATTAACAAGAGTATGAAAACCTATACATTTTTTGTACATTTAGAACAAATATAAATTTTTTGATTAATCAAGAGTTAACTAGTGAAGTCATGCGATTAATTACAATTACAAATTTTAATTGCCCGATGCCCCTAATTTTGAATAATCTTTTCTTTTTCTTTTTTTTTTTTTTTTTTTTTTTTTTTAATTTTTCTTCTTTCTTTTTCTTTTCTTATAAGAGCTCAGTATTGTTCATTCGGAAATGTCATCATCATTGCTCTTTTTTTTTTTTTTTTTTTTTTTAAATATACATATATATATATATATATACACATATATACATACATATATACATATATACATACATACATACATACATTTTTTTTTTTGTGTGTGTGTGGGTGAGTATGTGTGTGTGCGTGCGTGCGTGCGTGCGTGTGTTTGTTAGCTCACCAGAAAACCTATTAGAAAAAAAAAAATCTCATACCGTTCACCTAAATCGAACACCAGGAGACCCGAGGGGACCGAAGAAAACCAAGGAAGGTGAAATCCAGCACCGACCAGACACCCCCCACCGGAACTCCTCCCCAGCCCAAGAAACATCCAGACCCCAACAAATCCAAAAAACATAAAATCAGGGAGGCCTCAAGAGACCAACGGAGAGACCGAGAAAAGGAAGGAAGGACAGACGAAGCCGCGTGAGATCCGAGACACCAGCCTCCACCGATTCAATAACCTGAGGAGGAAACAGATTGTGTCTGAGTTTCGGTAGATCTTTTCTTTTTCTTTTTTTTCATATATATTTTTTATTTTGAATAATCTTTTTTTTATAAGGAAAAGATGATTAAAAATTAGGGGCGTCAGGCGATTACAATTTTTAATCATAATTAATCGCATGACTTTACTAGTTAACTCACGATTAATCACAGAATTTATATCTGTTCCAATACAATAAAAAAAAAGCTAGGTTTTCATACTCTTGTTAACAAAAGTGGGAACAAATGTTAAACTAATAGAAATAGTTAAAATTAATTTTTTACGTCTATAGCCGTCAATGGCAGTGAATGAGTTCATTGCTGTCACCTTGCATACGCCTGCATAGTTCACTTTTGTTGTACTTTATGCAATAGTCATTCTATTATTTATATTTTTTAACAAACTTGCATTTAAAATGAACTGAATAATAAAAAAATTAAAAAGCCAAAACAAACTATAAATGTAAAATCCCAAACTAATATATCCCTGAAACTCAAAGCACAAGAAAAGCCCCATCTGTTGTACTATTATTCTGCATGGTTGGGAATGAAACCCAACCAAAACTTACTTAATGTTTCTACTTTCTACTCCAATTTAGCACACACATAATTCATACACTTCCACCATTAATTGATTGATGAAATGTCCCCTAGCAAGTTTCACTTTGAACAGACGCTCTCTTTGTACTTTCTACCGGTAGAGTTCATTTAAATTGATTAGTTCCCTGGCACGGATCTGACATGTAATCGTAACCCACATATGATGTGTAGGGGTGAGGTCAGGTCTTTGGCAAGGCCATTTCCAGAAAATCAAAGTCAATCTGCTTATCTGTTCAAAACCGAGTTTGGGACCTGTATCACACTGCTGCCTCATGGCTGAGTGGCAAAACCAGCACCAACTGGACGCTTTAGTTATCTAAAGTTCAGATTTGAGGAAGCTTCATTGTGTGTTGTGCAATTTTAAATAGCAATACGTATTGTTTTAACTAACTATTAACACAAATACTGTGTAAATTGTTCAGGGACGGTTGCAAAAATAATTTCTTTGCAAATTCTAACATTAAATTGGTGTTGCTAAACATTTGGCGCTCTAAGGACTGCGGACTTTCTTCTGATAAATCCCACGGGGATATTTCCCATTAGAGGCAACTCTTGCATCACTTTTGCATCTATCCCATCTGACTGAATGAAGAGATGGAGCATCATGGCAATACAGAGAGACACCTCCCCGTAAAAATCAGGACCACACTGCCGCCATTGACAGCAAAACAATCATTTCTTGCCTCATTGTAAATAAGAGCATATTTATTTTATGGTCAAGTCATTGGAGTCAAGAGCACTTTTCAATGCAAAATAAGAACTGCATTACATCTAATTCCACAAAAAGTATTAATTTGACGATTAACTAATTCTCTGCCATAAATTCATAAAAAAATATATATTAAAAAATTCGGGGCGTCAGGCGATTACATTTTTTTATCGTAATTAATCGCATGACTTTACTAGTTAACTCACAATTAATGACACATTTTATATCTGTTCTAAATGTACAATAAAAAAATCTAGGTTTTCATACCCGTGTTAACAAAAGTGGAAAGAAGTTAAACTAATAGAAATAGTTCAAATACATTTTTGACGTTTATAACAGTCAATGGCAGTGAATGAATAAAAAAAAAAAGATTCAAAATTCGGGAAGACAGGCGATTAACATTTTTTAGCGTAATTTATCGCATGGCTTCACTAGTTATCTCACGATTAATCAAACATTTTATGTCGGTTCTAAATGTACAATAATTTTTTTTTAGGTTTTCATACTTTTGTTAATAAAAATTGAAAAAAATGTTTTGATTTTTTTACCTTTATAACCGTCAATGGCAGTGAATGAATACAAAAAAAAAAGATTTAAAGTTCGGGAAGACAGGCGAAAACCTAGAATTTTTAAAAACATTTTTAGAACAAATATAAAATGTTTGATTAATCAATAGTTAACTAGTGTCATGCGATTAATTACAAATTGTAATTGCCTGATGCCCCTAATTTGTAATAATCTTTTATTTTTATTTTTTTAAATATATATATATACATTTTATTTTTGATAATCTTTTTTTATAAGAAAAAGATGATTAAAAATTAGGGGCGTCAGGCGATTATAATTTTTTAATCGTAATTTATCGCATGACTTTACTAGTTAACTCACGATCCGAAATTTTATGTCGGTTCTAAATGTACAATAGAAAAAATCTAGGCTTTCATACTCGTGTTAACAAGTGGAAAAAAAGTTAAACTAATAGAAATAGTTCCAATGAATTTTTGACGTGTATAGCCGTCAATGGCAGTGAATGAGTTAATATTATAATAACATATGCCCATGAGATCAATAACATAGCCGACGTACGTGTACGCAGACTATCTTCATTTAGTAACATTCCTTTTACTTTCTCACACTCAACCGATCTCTGTCTTAAACACAGCTGTGTTACACACACACACAGCCACTAAACCCAAGACACCGATTTACTGCGACAGGTGTCCATCATAGCCTCTCCAACAGGAAGTGGGCGGAGGGATAGAAGCCTGCTTGTGACTCGCTAATGCCAACGTGTGGATTTTTTTCAGTTTTGTCTTTTCTTGTATGTTTCTATAATGTCCTCTGAGGGCTACATAGCAACCTGCTGGGATCCCCAATGAGGACAAGTCGTTTTTATAAGATTTTTGTTTTTATGGTGTGTTGATACGGCGCATCGGTTCAGTATATACAAGCACTACCTCTGTCATGAATGGGTTTTTTTTTCATGAATAATCATCATCCATGATTATCATTGTAACTTTCTGTCTTTGAAAGCTAAAGACACTTTTTTTTGTGCTGTTAAAATGTCAAACTATTCAAACATAGACAAGAGTAGTGATGGGGAAATGAAGCTTCTTTTTTAATATAAAGGCTAGTGCAATGGAAATGAATTGAATTTCCACTTTAAAAAAATATATATATCACAAGTGCTTCATGAAGCTTCATTGTCCACCATCACTAAAACAGAAGTAACGTTTTGTGTGTGTTTTCCTATGATGGTAAATGTGCACATCATGTCTCGTACTTGGCATGTGGAACAAACACTTCAACACAACTCAGGGCCGAATTACTGCCAGAAACAAATTGTTGTGATCATTTTGCGAAGGCTTACCTGTCAAATGCGTGCCAAATTAAAGGAGAAAAAAAAAGTTTGTCTGCTGCTGCTGTCACGCCTTGGCACCTGGAGTGGAGTTTCAAGTGAACAACAGGGAGGCAGTTGGACTTGTGAAATGAAACATGGAGAAACTATTGTTTACTGTACCCATGCACCGTTATTGATGCTTGATGAATTTATAATCGAATGTGTAACAGTAATGAATCCATTTGTCATCACTTATGAGAATTATGACGGTCCCGAGGGAATTCTGCCCAGCAACCAGGGGCTGTGCAGCAATTCATTGCCGGCTTAACTCATTCACTGCCATTGACGGCCATAAACGTCAAAAATTCATTTGAACTATTTCTATTAGTTTAATATTTTTTCCCCGACTTTTGTTAACAAGAGTATGAAAACTTAGATTTTTTTTTTATTGTTCATTTATAACAGATATCAAATTTGTGATTAATCGTGAGTTAACTAGTGAATACATGCGATTAATTACGATTTTTAAAAATTATCGCCTGACTAGATGATTGTTAAAAATTAGGGGCGCCAGGCGATTACATTTTTTAATTGTAATTAATCGCATGACTTCAACAGTTAACTCAACGATTAATCACACATTTTATATCTGTTCTAAATGTACAACAAAACAAGTCTAGGTTTCCATACTTTTTTTAAACTAATAGAAAGTTAAAATGATTTTTTTTACGTTTATAACCGTCAATGGCAGTAAATGAGTTAATAGCAAACATTTTATTTGAATGTTCAGCGTTAAAAACAAAAACAAGGATTTTCGAGTAAGGACAAATTTGAATTTAGAAAAGGGGGAAGAAAGCACAAGAATAAAGTTGTTTGGCTTCTATAAAAGCACCACTTATTAAGATTTTACTTATAAAGAATTAAGCACGTAACAATCCATTTCAAAGGCTTCTTCTCAGGCATCCCGAAGCTTCTTGTTGGTTTTCATTGGATCTGTGTGGTTATATTGTAAAGTGTGACTGCACAGGTTGCATTTGCAACACTACACGATCCACAATTATTATTTTTTTTACCTGATGATGGGCCAAGCTAAATCTCTCATGACTGTGATGAAATAAAAACCCAAGTAAATTTGAAAAATATATTTTTGGGGTGTTTCAAAGTGCAAACTTTTTTTCCATGTTTTTTCATTTAATTTGGGTTTCTCTATGTAACTGCTTAAGGGTAAAAAAAAAAAAGTACTTAAAGAATTTGAGTAATCAGCCCATGCTATTAATGCAAGGTGACGTCTGTGTTTTGAATCCCCTCCAGCCACTGTTATCAATGCCGCTTTTCTATTAAATGAAGACGAAATTGAAGTCAAGTCACACACATCAACCAAATGGAAATGAAGTTCCTCCACACGCAGCCACATAACACGTTTTATGAAGTGTTCACAGGTTGAGTCGCGCTCAGCATGACAAACATCACATTTCTCGTGTAAAATTGAGCGTGACTGTGTCAATTGAAAACTGTGTAAATTGAAAAAGAACCTGCTTAGCTTACTTATTCTGCATGTACTGCTAGTTCTTGTAGCATACAATTAAACGTCTGAGGATTGAGCATCTGAGCATTTTCACCCCAAAACTGTCCATTCTGTGTGGCAAAAAATCTATTAGTGAAGACGTAAAGGGTGATAGCAGGTGGTGCTTTTTGGAGGCCAAGCCCTGGCTGTGCTTTCTGCTTTATATATAGACGTGAGCAGTAAGCGATCCTTCAGCCTGCATAACTCTCCAGCAGCACGGCGCGAAAATAGATGTGAAAGTCGGCCACACGGAGCAGACTTCACTTCACATGCGAGATCGAACCTGCCTCATTCAAACTTGAGATTGAAACGTCAAAGTGACAGTTACGGGGGAGGAAAAATGGTTCACCTGACCGGATGAGCCTGAATTCAAATATAGACAAACATCCATTCATACCGATGGACAATTTCAGGTCTTCAATAAAACCAACATGATTTTTTTCTGGAATGTGGGGTGGGAACCCTCGTACCTGGTGGAAGCCCACGCAATCGCAAGCATATGGAGATCATGCACCCTCCACACTGGAAGCTCATGGTGAGATTTATACATAGAATCTCTCAACAGTCAGATATAAGAACCACTAGGACACTGTGCGGCCAACATTTTATATACACCCAGACCCAGACTGGGCCATCTGGAGGGCCGGGACAATTTCAGGCAGGTAGAAGCTCACACGTGTTTCAAAATCAGCCACAAAAAAAGTGCATCGCCATCATTTTACATTGACAAAATTACTGTGAATAGCTATATATAGCACTGAATGCCTGCCTTTGTTACTAAGGGTGTCACCGAGTTACAATCACTTAATATCAAAAGTAGCAAACTTTTAATGCACAAATAGAAACAACAACAATATAACTATATTAAACCTTGTCTGTACAAAAACAACACCTAAAAGAGGCAAAACACAATCACAAGTGTTACTAGTAAACAGCAACAAAGCATGATGGGAAAGCCTCCTACGATTACCGTTGCGCCCTTCAAGTTAGCGTCAGTCAGCTCAGTAGTTCACCAGAAGTGGTGAGAACACATTTCAAAATAAGAGTACAGTGTTAGCTGCCTTAATCTTGCGAGTTTAACTTCATTTGGTAAGAGTGTCTTGCGAAGTGTAAAATGTTTCATCCCATTTAATGTACATTTGCTTATTGGTTTCTTTTAGAGCATTCAATTGTAAATTACATTTTTTTGATCAAATGCAATATGAATATCATCATCTATTTTACATTGATACATAAACTGTAAAATTGTGTATGTTCATTAAAATGTGGAAAAAAATCATTAAAATGTGAAAAAAAACGGACTCGTTTTCAGCCCTAGAATCGTTTAAATTCCAAGGAATATGCTTTTAAAATGAACACCAAACATACCAAAAGATAATTTGATTTTTTGTGATATTTTTATACTAGCTGGACAATTGCCTTACTCGTACATTGGTCTTAGCAGGATATCGAGGAAGTGCTCAAAGTTTCCTGTACAAATGTCAATCAAATGAACCACTACACAGACGATGATTTTTTTTTCTCCCTAATGTGAAATTACTTCTTTTTTTTTCTGTCATGGCAGTGTGAGTTGATTGTTGACTGTGTTATAAAATCGTGACACACACTGTGACGTGACGACCATTGTGAGGTCACGCCAGCACACAAAATAGAATGTTTCAGAACAGGTTGGGTGTGGATTTTTATGTTGAGCAATGGACGTTGGCACACATGAAAGTAGTTGTGATACACACTGACATAAAATTCTGCTAGTTAACATCTAAATGCTCAAACGACTTTCCATTAGCAAATTTCGACAAAGCTATAAAGTACTGCCATCTGTTATCTAGTTTTCAAATGTAGAGTACAAGTAAAAAGTTTAACTGAGTTCCTGCAAAATGCACCTACACAATAATTATGTATACTTAGCTACACCCAACCACGTAAATGCGATTAAACGATTGTTAGGTTTCAATGACTCAAGTATGCATTGCGGTAAACTCAAGACGTCATAATTTGCCACATCCAAAATAAAAATACCTGCTTTGCTCCTCACCGGTCACATCACGCCTGATGAAACTGGCTGACGTTTTAATCCCGCCCGAATCCTGTCAAATGCGTTCTCATTGGCTGCTGCTCCTAGTATTCCTAATGTGATTGGTCATCTTTGTGTAGCGACTTTTGGCTAGTGGTCTGTACGAGCGGCAAGCCACGTTGACACAAAAAGTGCTTGTTTGTCTTTTCCCCGACTCGGAAAGGTACGTGTCACGTTAACGGTTGTCATCTGTCAGTCACGGGTCGTCAGTTCGCTTATCCAGCTATAGGTAATCATCCCCGCTTTTGCGCGTATTCGTCGTGTTTCCTGTTACTACTAAGTAGCTTTGAATGGTTGCTAACAGTGTAGCTATCTAGCAGAGGACAAGCTGTCATCTGTTAGCGTGGCGTTGCATCAGCATCTTTGCAATTAGCATGAATATTGGTAGCATTGGATCAATTAACTTGGGATGTATGACGTATTTCAATGTTGTTGAACGGAAATAGATTTAATGTTACTCCTTAATATCGAGAGTCTGGGGGCTCCGAAAGTTTTCCAACTGGGGGGCTCTGTTTAAAGCTATTTATGGCGACCCATTTTCGCCAAAATAAGACTTTACAATAAATACATAGTTTGTATTTTGTTGTTAATGTCATTTGGGCGCTTTTGGATTTTTCATTTTCTTTGTTTCCCTCCAGAGCACAGAGGCCACATCATCATCTGTCAGAATGAGTGTTGGATTCATTGGAGCGGGCCAGCTGGCTCATGCACTTGTCAAAGGTTTCACGGCTGCAGGTGAAGCCAGTTTACGTTTGCCAGAAAATGCTTAAGTTTATGCTCAAGAAAAAACAACTTCTACTTGCATTTCAGTGCTATTTTGTATGAAACAAGGAATAAACAGATTTTAAAAAAAATCTAATGGCACCTCGTCAAAAAATAGTTTCTCAACAAAAATACTAAAAGTACTGTCTCGTGTGATTTACTCACAAATTTACTAATGTTATGTGGAATTTGGGCCTGTTCAGCTGATTTTTCTTCTCCCCATTGTATAAATGGCAACAGGTGGATACACAGGTTAATTTTGTACACTTTACCTAAGGCTGTGCAATTAATCAAAATTCAGTTACAATTTCAATTATTACACACCACAATTACTAAATCTGCATAATCAGCAACAAAAAAAGATTATTAATACTAATTTTGGGTTGTTTGAATTGATACATTTGCACCTTTTTTATTTTAAAATAACTAATTTAATAAATTTTGTTTCATCCACAAGAAACTTGCATGATTATAGTGTTTCAAATCATTTTATTTGTCTTCATTTTTACGTTCAAACATTTTCTTGTTTTGTACCCAAAAATACATGACCGTCGTAATCGTGATTATAATTATTACCAAAATAATCGTGATTAATATTTTCTTCATAATCGAGCAGCCCTACCTCTACCATCTAGTGGAAGAGCATTGACTTGTTCTGCTCATCACTATACGTCACAGTAGGGCTGGGCGATATGGCCCGCATATAAAATCTCCAGTTTTGCAGTCATTCAGGGCGATTACAATTTTAATCGATTTTAATCTAATAAATTCAGAAAACATTTAATGGTTTAATTTATTCAAAAATAATTCCTTTGCGAAATGTTCACACAACAATAATGTATACTGATTCTGAATCAGTTTGAACAAACTTAGCATTCATAGTTTGTGCTTAAATGGCACAATTAAGGAATTTAAGAAATTATAACTCACAAAAATATTTTTGATGTAACAAAACATGAGAACAACTTTTAATAATCCAAAAGACAAAATTCGATTTCGCGATGTAGCAAATTTTCAACAATTAGATTTTTAAAATGACGATGTATCAAATTTATTCGATCTATTGCCCAGCCCTGCGTCACAGGCATAGATCGATGAAAATAATTTATATGTGATACTTTGCAACACAAGTCGAGTGAAATTGGATCATCCTCTGTGGCAAAAGCACATCACAGGAGGCTTAACAGTAGGTGCTATATACATAGTTACTTGTTATCAATGGGTTATCTATTTTGTTTCAGTCATGTTAAAAAATGGATATTCAAAATTTGTCAATATTTGACTGTTTCAACATTAACATTTCACTGGTCAACTTCATGTTGCTCCTCAGGCGTCATCGCTACACACAGGATCACAGCCAGCTCGCCAGACACTGACCTGCCCACTGTGACCGGCCTCAGGGTGAGTACAAATTAGGCAATTGTCAGCTGCTGCATGTGCACCAATCGTAGGCTTCTCCTGATGCTGATGCAAATGCTGCAATTAAACCTGGTTCACACGGTACGAGAATTTCACCTCCCGACAGTCGTAAGGATGCGCCGACATCCAAACGAGAATCTTAACACAGTCCTGCCGATATCGGAAGGACCTCTGACCTGAAATAAAAGAATTGGTTTTGCGAGACTGCCCGTCACATTCCGGAATGAACTCGATTCGTGTGTGTTGTGTTGATTCTGCCTTGCGTTCCAAACTGTGACTCCCGTGTTTTTTTTCTCTTCGCGTGTGGCGTCTGACAGTTTGGAAGTCGGCAGGCAATTTTAAAATCTTGCCCCGTGAACCAGGCTTTATGTGTATTCACCTCATCTCTGTTCCTTTTTTTGTTGTTGTAGAAAATGGGGGTGAGCCTGACAACAAGTAATAAAGAGACGGTCAGCAAGAGTGATGTCCTCTTTCTGGCTGTCAAGCCGCATATCATCCCATTTGTTTTGGATGAAATTGGGCCAGACATTGAAGACCGCCATCTTATCGTCTCTTGTGCTGCAGGTGTCACCATCAGCTCCATTGAAAAGGTCAGTCCTCCCTTTCTTTTTTTGGGGACGTGTCGCACACAGTCGTCTTCGTTCTTTTGATTGTTATTGATGATATATTTTATCTTGCCTGTGCCAATTCGCAGAAACTGCTTCAGTACCGCGCAGCCCCTAAAGTCATGAGGTGCATGACCAACACGCCAGTGGTAGTGAGAGAAGGAGCTACAGTCTATGCTACTGGCACTCATGCAGAGGTAATGAGAGAAAGCGAACACTGTGTGTTAACTTGATTGCAAATGGGGGGGGGGGGAGTAGATGTAATAGGGTTTTTGTTTATTAGGTGTTTTTAATACCTATTAATACTAGGGGTGTAAATTGCCTAGTACCTGGCGATTCGATTCGTATCAAGATTCATAGGTCACGATTCGATAACGATTAATCCCGATACAAATCTATAAATTGATTGCGATATTTTTATTTTATTGTATTTTTTACTCAAATTTTAAAATACTAATCAGTAAACTTGTATATGAACACTGTAAGATTTGTATGAAAATGTATTTATTTATCTGAAAATTCAGGCTTCTAACTGAGCCACTGCATTTAGCAAACAGGTTGCAGTCTGTTAAATATTAAGGCTTTACGTTCCATTAATATAACATTCTTCCATGCTTAATGTGTGAACCCTAACCCTAAGTAAGACGTTTTGTTGAATATTCCCATAAAAAATTTATGTTGAAGAATCGATTCGGCCGCACATCGAATCGATTTGAGAATTGCGCATTGTAATATCGCGATATATTGCCAAATCGATTTTTTCTTACACCCTTAATTAATACTATTAAATTTATTATTATTTTTTAAAAGTTAAGTTTCAGTACTTGAACTGTAAATCTTTTCTCAGCCATTACTTTATATCAGTGGTGTACAATTCTTATTATTTTTAAATGTTTCAAATTTCTCCAAATGTGTCTGTCAGTCATTAGCTGCACATTTAAAAGTCAAGATTTGACAGCACATTTCCCTCACAGTTCTGAGGTTTGGGGTTCAAATCGAGCTTCCTGCGGCTTGTGTCCCGTCTTCTCTGGTGCCTTCGTGCTACCACGCTGGAATGATTGTTCATCTGTGACCGGCGATCTATTATCTGGTTTGCTTTTGTTGAACGCAAATGTGTTGGTGTTGTGTTCTTTCGGGCAGGTGGAAGATGGGAAGTTGCTGGAGCAGCTGATGGCCAGTGTCGGCTTCTGTACTGAAGTGGAGGAGGACCTCATTGACGCCGTCACCGGCTTAAGCGGTAGTGGACCTGCCTATGTAAGTAACTGGGTAGAGAGCAGTAACCTCTCACTGTAAATGGAATTTTTGAGGTCGTAATGGTACTGGGGATAGTATTGTGTGTGTTTATTGAACACAAACTCCACCCTCCATGTCATTGTGCGGTCAGCGACTGCAGGTGTGGTTGTGCTGTTTACCGCCACACGTCCACAGTCATGCATCCATTTCGCCGCCGGCTGCTTTGTAGTTTCTCTCACTGCAGGAAATGAGGAAACGGGAAATTGGCACGTTGTAGTTGCACAGAGGCTTTACTTTGTTTTTGGTGTCTCACTTAAGATAAAATGAAGAGCGGTTTCACATATTATGCCGCCCCCGCCCTCTCCCCCACCATTTAACCCTCAGGCCTCGCTCTTTTTACTAACCCTTTCAGATTGTGGCCATTTTTGTCCACATACATTTAAAAATGTCTCTGTTTCACTTTCTAAAGCATCCATTCTAAGTTTGTTTTTCACCATTCAAACGACTCTTGTTTGAACAGTGCTTGGTTGGAAAGCAACCTCACAAATGCAATTTTAATATTCTCAGTATCACTTTTTCTTTTGTATTGGTCATACTTTCTACAGCCAGCAAAAAGCTTCCACTTCACGTCTTAAAATCAAATAGCTTGAATTTCATTTTTTCCATTGGATGTCAGTAAGCCATGAAACGGGTCTTTCGCAAACTAAAAATATTGCATAATATGGCTCCATTTTCCAACAATTAATAACGACCAAAAAAATAAAATCCATGAAATAGCAACCATAAAGCCTACTGTACTTCTGGACTTAAATTAATGTCAGCAGTAAAAAGCACTCACTAGTGATTTTAAGCCTGTTTTCTGACATTATTCAGAAGTTTAAAAAAAAACATCTACTCTTTATGTCCAAAAGGCTGGAATTGACATGGTTCTCAAAATTTTGTACACAACCTACAATCACGGTTTGTTTAAAAAAATAAAAATTATTTTTTAACAGTTAAATCTGACACATCCAATTACTAGTAACTGCAAACACGCATATGATAAGGATGAACATCCTCAACTCTGAATTAAATGTTTTGCGCCACGCAATGAATTCTGGGAACTGAGCGCCTTTACCATCATTACCAAAGAGTATGGCGAGGTTAAAGCTAGTAAAGCTTCACTGAGCGAGGCTGCTACTTATCACGACTTTTGCAGCGCTTGTCTTTTTGTAAGATTAGCATTAGCATCTAGCTTCACTGCGATCGCTGCAAAAAGTTTCACAATGGGCACGGGTCGCTGTCTGGCCCTCTGCCGGACTTTGGAGTTTGGTCAGTGTGTAGTGTTCTCAACAATTAGTTATGTATTTTTTTTTATTGACTTTATTTACGGTTCGGCACGCTGCATGACGTCAGACTTTTATTCTTCTAAGTCATGTACGTCAGTATATGGGTGCCATCCAGGGTTCGGCGAGAACCTGATGACAAACTTGTGTTGCTTGTTAAGTGGTTAAAGGTATTCCTAAATGTTACTTGAAGCACAGTTTTTTCAATTATTCAATTATTTGCGCTTCACTGTTTTCCTTGAAAAGAAGTTGTGCAACCCCATATTCTGATTGGGACTTTTCCTGTGTTATAGTTGATTTATTTAACTTCATTTTATTGTGCCTTCTATATAAAATATGTATTTTATGAAGAAATAGGGGGGGGGGAAAGCTAATAGAAAATTGCCATTAAATTCATGCAATTTGAATTCAAAATTGTATCATTGGTTTAATAAAAATGTTATGTATTAAAAGCACTTGGTACTACTCGAGTTGAGTACTCGTATTAGACATTCATAGTTAGTCAAACAAATAATTTTTTCTTCCTGGAGGGACGTCGCAAAAAATAATTGAGTAGCGTCACAGATTTCTCCTGTAGCATGCGTCTTGAAATCAAATCCCAAATGTAAAGGCAGACAGCACCCGGGTGCGAATATAGCCCAAAAAGCTGCAGAGAATGTTGTTAATGACTGGTAATGTGATGGTGTCCTGAAGGGATGTTTGTGTTTAAACAGGCGTTCACAGCGCTGGATGCACTAGCAGATGGAGGAGTGAAGATGGGTCTTCCCAGGAGACTCGCTGTCCGACTCGGAGCTCAGGCTCTATTGGTCAGTGGTGTTCGGACGTTTTGTGTGAACCCCCCCCCCCCCCTCCCCCACACCACACAAAATTTTAAAAACCTATTAGAAGCCCCTCCCATGTTTCTTTTTCTTCGGCAGGGAGCAGCTAAGATGCTGCTGGACTCGGAGCAGCACCCTGGCCAGCTGAAGGACAATGTGTGCTCACCAGGTGGCGCCACCATTCACGCCCTCCATGTCATGGAGAGCGGGGGCTTCCGCAGCCTTCTCATCAACGCAGTGGAGGCCTCTTGCATTAGGACACGGTAAGATGATTGGACCCGGAAAGTCGATTCTGTTGCAAAATTGGTTATCTTATGTTTTGTATTCTTTTAGATGTAATTCTACTTCAATAGTATTTGTTGTTACATTAAAAGGAACACCGATTGTCATGACAAGTTTGCTCTATATTATTTATTTGGTATCTCTGCCGAGCAATGTGAAACGTCTATAAAGAAAGCAAGGTAAGTCTTTGTAGCGTTCCTAAAGGGACGATCAAAACTCTTGAATGTGTCTGGTGAATGACGAGAGCGCGGCGTGGGAGAGGGTGACTCTCCCGACCGCATGTTGTTTCTTTAGGAACGCTACGGAGGCTTGCCTTGCTTTCTTAATGTGCGTTATACATCGCTCGGCAGAGAGCCGCCGCCTTTCTACGTCGCAACGCATTCCGCAGATAACAATGGCGGCGTACGTCCAAGTAAAGTTTCTACAAAATGTATTAAACTGGAAATGAGTTTTGAGAAATGAATCTCATAGTAATGTTAGTAAATAATATAGAGCAAACTTCCTTTCACTCAAACGTTTGAACAGCGTTTGACCACGAAGCTTCCTCTTCCTCCAGGGAGCTCCAGTTTCTGGCTGATCAAGAGCGCATCTCTCCAGCAGCCATTAAGAAAACCACGCTAGACAAAGTGCTCCAGCAGCCCGGAGTCACAGTCAGTGGCGTGGCCAACGGAAACGGCAGATCAGGGCTCAGCCTGTTCAACAACAATCGCAACTCGGGAGTCAAGAAGAAGAACTGATTGTAAAGAACCGCAAAAAGACAAACACATTTCAGATGATCAATTTATACAGACAGCCATGCCGCTTATATATTCACCTCTCAGCCATGTACCATGCTGGGCTGACTCAGGAGGTGTCTGTAATGGCCAGACCAATGAATCCCCATTTCTGTCACCAAATTATTTAAGTCCATTATTTTCTACTATAGTGCCTCTCATGAAGGCACGCATCCATCTACAAGTGGATGCTAAAAAATTATCGAAGGAAAAGTCTCTATTTCAATTTTTTTTTTCAAAAAAAAAGTGAAACTATGTTATTGTAGGCCACCACCACGCACGCACACACGCGCACACACACACACACACACACACACCAAGTGACCTATTTCAAGCCCTTGTTTAAATTTTGATGATTATGGCAGAAACGCAAAAATGAACAATGTCAGTGCATCAAGAACCACCACATACATCTACAGCTGTAGAATTTAAGGTGTCCTCCTGAACCCAAAACCACGTCAGAACGGAAATGTGCAGGGCTAAGGAGAAAAAAATACATTTTAGAGCACTTCATGCTTCCCGCTGCCGGTGAAATTGTTTGGAGACAATGATTTTCTTCCAGCAGGATTTGGCACCTGACCACAAGGCCAAAACTGCTAATACCTGCTTTAATATCCATGTGTACAGTACTTGATTGGCCAACAAACTCGGCTGACTTGAACCCCATTGAAAGTGATGCTGAATTGTCGGGAGGGTAAGCAAGGGGAACAGAAACCTTAATGCAGACCATCTGGAGACCAGAATCAAAGAAAATTGGGGACAATCGCGAACCTGAACTGTGCCACACTGCCTTGATGTTGTCATTGATGCATAAGCAGACTCAACAAAGTACTGACTTTTCATAAGGCCATCATTTCTGTGTTTTCTTGTTGGTTACATGAAATATAAAATTTTTGTGAAACACTGGATTTGTTTGTTTTCGTGTCTTTTTGCCATAATCATCAACATTGAAACAAATAATGGCTTGAAATATTTAGCTTTGTGTGGTAACCTAATATACAAGTTTCATTTTATGAACCAAATTATTTTTTTTTTTTTGGGGGGGGGGGGGGCACCCACCTGTACGTTGTGTTGCACCTGTACTAGTCTGTCGTGTGCATATCCACAAAGATGAGTACAGACGAGTAAAGTGCATTTTGTCCACTCAAACGCTTGATAGCATTTATAAATTGGGATGTTAGCAAGATATTCACTAATTTTCCAATATTTTTACCTGCTTAGCCAACAGGTTGGGATTGAACAAGTTTTTTTTATATTATTATTATAATATTTTATAAACATCTTTGTGAATGTATTGAAGACGGATGTTTTTGTAGTGATGAAAGCATTAGTAACTTTTTCCCCCTATCTCACAAATGTCCCACATATCACACGGTCCTTTTTGAACATGATATAAAAGTATTACTTCAGTGCAATCCGTCCTTAATGTGTATTTTCAAATTTGCCTGTTTTCACTTAACCTTCATTTTGTAATGGCAACCACTTCTGGGTTGGCGTTCCCATTTAAGGCAACATTAAACAAGTTGAAGCAAAAATAAGTTTGGCTTCCATTTACTTTGTATGATTGCTGTGTTTTTCCATTACTTATGGTAACTAAGCATCTCCTGCTCTGCAAGTGATAATTGAGGATTCACCCCAGCCTGCAGATGGCGACATTTTCTTAAATCCATCCATTTGCACCTTTCTGTGGCGCTCAAGTTTGTCTCTTGTCATAACTGGCACCTAAAGTCAATAAGTTATAGGTTATACATTAATAATTGAAGAGTTTAGTAGTATTGTTATACATGCCAAAGTGTCACTGCTTTGGAGTTAAAGGGCTAAACCCACCCATAACTGAATACAGTATGACACTCTAAAAAGAGAATTGTTGAACAACTTGTTAAAATTGCTTCAAGTGGTAACAGTAACACGATTTAATTAAGTTAATCCAATGAATATATTAAGTTTATTAAATAAAATTGCCTCAAGTAGTTAACAATTTTCAGTTACTCTCAGAAGTTGGAAACAACGCTGAGAAGCAAAGTACGGCTCGGCCAAACACAACCAAAGCCACTAACACAGTCAGCTCCTCTGCGGTCGCTTTGAAGTATGATGAAACACAAAGCAAATGGTCGCCTTTAAATCTACTGAAGCTCTGCTAAACTGAAACAATCATCCATCCGTCCATTTTCTTAACCGCTTGTCCAATCACAAGAAGAGAAAAACATTTTACCTGATGATGTAACAAACATAAGAACGCAGATTTAGACCTCGCCGGGATGCGAACTGATCGGCAATCCAGGTAGATTCCGCTCACAGGTCACGAGGTGAAAAACCATAAAAAGATTAAAGCTCCAAACACAAGCCACAACTACACTCTCCCAAAGCACGAGAAGAATAAAGGCACTTGCCTTCTAGTGACACATGCATGTACCGTATATGCTAATGGGCGGCACCAGTTGGTCACATGTGACTTTGTTGTTATTCTAACTGTTGTAGTATTCGTCCAGTCTTCAGCTCCAGTTCTTCACTGTGGAGGTCCGGAGGGATGAAATAGAACGGGAGGGAATGCGGAGAAAACGTTTTCGGAAAAATAAATACTGTAAATAAAGTCCGGGTGAAAAATGTAAGTGGCGTGGCGGAAGCTTGAAGTGGATTCCTGATGACCAAGAAAGATTTTGAACCTGTACGGAGATCTGTTACCAGATGTCATTTTGTGTTTCTAAGATGATGTCGAAAAAGATCATGTAAGAAGTGAACATTGTGAACATTGTGTTGCTTGCTTCTAACGTTGTCACATGCGCTTATTTGGCCTGTTGTGTTGAAGTGTCTTGGTAATCCCTCTTTTATGCTCAAAGGTTATTTGGTGCTTGCCAAGATTACACATTCTCCCAGATACATTCATTTGCATCTCATTGTTACATTCTTGTTACTTTGTGCATGCTGGGCACCTTGAAAAAAAAATACAAAGTACAAAATCAGTGTCGACTGTCGAATGTGAGTTTTGGTTTGAGAGTGTGTATGTATGTGCGAAACACACAGTCTGGAACACAGGTAAGCCAGATGCTACCTGTCATCTGCATCCAACCAATTTAATCATTGACCTTTGCGGGAACATGCTTGTTTGCATATCAAGGACGAAGATGCCAGACACCAACATGACTCAATTCAATGAAGCACTTTTGCAGTAATCCAACAAAACCAGACATCATCTAACACCTTCCGCACTGAAATGAACAACTGAGGCACGCGTGGTAAGAGATGTTTTCAACATGTGTTTGTTTTGCGCTTCTGTGAAATCCAGGCTGATGTATTATCAGTTTGATGCAGCTGTCACTAGTGGAAACAATAACAAAAACAAAAAAAAGAGAGAGAGCGCAATCTCCTACAGTCTCTATACTTGTCATGTTATTTTGTTGTTGCTCAAAATATGCATTGATATGCGACGTGCTATCAAAAATGATTGAGCTATTCTTAACTCATTCACTGCCATTGACGGCTATAGACGTCAAAAATTCATTTGAACTATTTCTATCAGTTTAACATTTTCCCACTTTTGTTAACAAGAGTATGAAAACCTAGAAATCTTTTTTTTATTGTACATTTAGAACAGATATAAAATTTGTTAACTAGTGAAGTCATGCGATTAATTATGATTACAAATTTTAATCCCCTGACGCCCCTAAATTTTAATAATCTTTTCTTAAAAAAAAGAAAGATTATTAATAAATAAATAAATAAATAATTACAATTTATTTAAAAAAAAGAGTCAGGCGATTACATTTTTTCGTCATTAATCTAATGAATTCACTAGTTAACTCTTGATTAATCACAAATTTTGCATCTGTTCTAAATGCACAATATTTTTTCTAGGTTCTATACTCTTGTTAACAAAATAGGAAAAAATGTTAAACTAATAGACATAGTTCAAAGGAATTTTTGACGTCTATAGCCGACAATGGCAGTGAATGACTAATAGCTAACCCAGCGGTGCCTTCAAAAGGGACCAAACCAATGCTGGGTTATTGTGCAATGGTTTGACCCAGTATGTTGGACCAAGATTTTGATTCAACAAGAAATAAAAACTACTCATACCGATGAGATCAAATTGACCACAACATGGGTTACCAGGTTATCAGTATACCTGTGGTTAGAAATAATATTAACTTTATTGCCAACATTTTCAGTCAACAGTTTATATCCAAATTTGGGCTTTAGGAAACTACTGAACCAATAACTCTGACCAGGTTTTCAACCCCAATCACCACACACAAAGTCAGTGGTGTTACCCAGGGATCCATCCAGCTGCCAGCAACATTTTCAAAGAATGTTACATTAAATTCACTTCAACTTCAAGACCCCTGTGCAAAATGGTGACCAGCTTCAGTTCTTCAGTCCACCCAAATCCAATCTTCAACCCAATCTGCTGTGTCAAAATAATTAACCCAATCTGGGTAAAAATAACCCAATCTTCTCAGCCAGTGTGTTGGCGACATAACCCAGGATCCTTTAGTGTGTAAACATGCAAATTTTCATTCGAATTTCGATTCATTATTCATATATAGCTAAATGAAGAAAAAAGCGCGATATAAATAGCAGTCAATTCCATTCCATTATTCATTTTTGCAATACAGTTTTAAGCATTGTTTGTGGATAAACAAAGTTTATTGTGTGTGTGTTGCTGGGCCCCACAAGTTTAGACCTCTCTTTGAGGGTCAAGACTTGGTTTTAGAGTTTAGGTTTGAATTGGGTTATTATGGTTGAGGTTAGAGTAAGGAATAGACGTAGGCAATCATTTTTGATGTTTGGGGCTAGGAAATGCATCTTGTCAATGAGATGGCCCCACAAAGATAGTAAAACAAACCTGTGTGTGTGTTAGGTGTCTCACGTTTGATTTGAACTATTGAAAAAAAAAAAAATTCCCATCACAATATTCTAATACATGTGGTCAAGAATGCACCTGAGGTGCTTTATTACCTTTATTCTTTCATATGAAATGTTCCTTTGGTCTTTTAAGTGGAAACTAAATTATGCTGTCAAAGTTGTGTATCAAATTGAAACGGAACAGCATTTAATATAATTTCACTCTGCTATAAAAATGAATTCAAAACGTAATCTATTTTAAACCATGTTTATTGGTCATATACAAAATAAAGTAAACTGTTTATTGACAAACATACAGTATATACATCAATAAATTAAAAGAACATTAGACTGATGATGAAACAGTTAATTCCATAATTACCAGTACCTTGTCATCATCACTCATGTATCTACAAAAAACAAAACAAATTAACAATCATTTAGTTGAAGATAAATACTTACAAAGACTGTCACATTTTCAATATTTTCCCATAGAAAGAACAGTATAATAATTGTATTACACCCCATACAGAAATAGTACAAAACACATAATTTCTTATTACAGGACCTTTTCTGAACAGGCTGCGTCATAGTCAGACAAAACTCACTACTTCGCTATAACTTTATATCGACCATTATTTACTTTCAGACACAAAAATATCCCAGCTTTAATGTATAATCTAACCAAAAGATCACCATTAGTTACGCACGCAGTCGTCTGAAGGGCAAACTGTCAACAAACAGTGGCATGAAAAAGAATAAAACTGCACAAATAAGTTGAAATGCTTTGATGCCACGCCGGGCCAGCAGAAGCAAAGCAAAACATGATTATCGATCGACACGCCAAACGATCAAAGGAATGTTTGGTTCATTTACTTTCATTGATCAGCTTTGGAGGTGGGCGAAAGGGCTTTTAGTCTGGATGTGTGATTGACTACACGGGGAAATAACGGAGTGACTGCACATCAATTGGATGTGGAGGATTGATGAGCTTTCTCGACACAATCATCACACTTTTTTCCAACGAGGGCCCAGTTAATTCACTCTGTAAAGCACACGGATCAGAATATATGACTGGATAGCCGATATAAGCCAAGACTTTTGAAGCCGCCATATTGCTCCTCCCAACTTCAGAAGACTTCAGACATTTTACAACTTGCCTTAAATACATGTATAAATGATATGATTAATGATGTTTACAGGAGGAAACTTGTATATTTTTTAAATTAAAGAATTTTAACTGTAATTCAACAAAAGATGCCTCTGCCAAATCTAATATTGCGGTTTAAGGAACGAAGCGACAAAAGAAAAAAAGAAAAAGGGGGTCTCCAAAGCAGCACATACCGTCCATTTGTTAAATGTTTAAATGTATTTTTTTAACTTGTAACAGTCACCACCACGCCCCCGCCCATATATTAACTGCCTACGAGCTGTGTATGTATAATCTGTACGTATACCGTATAGTTTATACAGTAGTCTGCTCGCGAGATGGGAGGAGCAAGATGGCCGCCCTGTCGCTTCAACGGCTTGCACGGGCGTGTATGGGCTATCGACTATCCAGTCATATATTCAGATCAGTGGTAAAGCATGACAATTGTTGACCTTCACCATATCCGTCATTCTTTTCCTGTGCCATAAAATATTTTAAAATATTGATTTATATGATTTAGGAGTGGCTGCTTGGGCTGATGATGAAACTGTATTTTCATTAGTAAGGTAAAACGTCAATTCTTGTTTGATAATGACTAAAGGTCACAGTTTTTAGCTGACTTAATGCTTGGATGAACTACAGTCAAGACCAAACAGCTCCACGGGAAGAAAAACAAACAAACACATAAAGCGACATCTATCAAACTGAAATGAATAGAAAAAAAATTATTTTTCCTGTCTATGCACATTAACAAATACAATAATATGCTGGCGGGAAGCAAGTCAAGTCACAACACATCATCTAGATATAAACTGCCAAAACATTTGTTACATATTGCTAAACACTGTGAATATAAACTCTTGAACCCGGCCACGTCACACTGAACCTGAACAATTGGACACAAACGACAATAGCAGTACAGCGCCTGTGTGACGAGAGTTCTACTTATGCCTTACACAGTTTGCATATTCAAAGACAACTAAATACCATCTTGACACTGTTACACTCACAACGCATGGTATTCATCCTGAAGCTTGAGACGGTGTGTTTGACGTAGACAATTTTAGCAAAACATTTTCCTTTTTTTTTTTTTTAAATAACAGAATCGAGTACACCATATCAAACACAATAGTCAAAAACAGAATGAGTTTAACAAATGGCTCGAGACAGGGAGGAAATCACACAAGTGCGAGGGGGGTGGGGGGGGGGAACAAAGTACCATCATTTATTTGTCTTATCATTATTCTCTGCAGGAGTTAAAAATGTTTTTGGAATATAGAGAAATAATCAAGCTATGAAATCAGGAAGCTCCTTCTGCCTGTTGTGTACATACAACTTACTAGCTTTATGAACTTTTTGAAAACTGAAAAAGTGGTTAAAAATAGTTGCAGCAAAACAAGTCAGAATCCAGCATCGTATGCATTTTCAGACCTGCAGATTACATCTATTTTGACAAAATCCATTCAATTTAAATTTCCCTTCCTAAAGTGTTTTAAAGGGGAAGTCAACCCAAAATATATTTCTTGACAGCCCCACTTGTCAAAATATGGTATTCTGGTTCATATTGCGTATATTGTGGAATATGAGTTGAGCGGCAAAGTCCAGTCGATTTTATCCGTCTCAGGGGGCGGCCATTTTGCCACTTGCTGTCGACTGAAGATGACATCAACGTTGCTCAGGTCTCAGGTAACAATCAATCACAGCTATCAAATTCATTTTGGACAAAATATCAACTTTTTTACTGCTGAAGATGGCTCAATGAGTCAAGTATCCCTTTAAGCAGCAAAATCCAGCAGTTTTTATCCAAATCAGAAGGCGGCCATTTTGCCACTTACTGTCGAGTGAAAATGACATCACAGTTGCTCTGGTCTCAGGTAACAACTAATCACAGAGCAGCTTCAGAAAACAGGTGTGCTGTGATTGGTCGTTACCTGAGCAACTGTGATGTCATCCTCAGGCGACAGCAAGTGGCAAAATGGCCGCCCCGAGATGGATAAAAATGGCTGGATTTTGCTGCATAACTCATATTCCACAAATATTCCTCTGAAGGGATGAATACAAATCAAATGTAACATTAAAAATATACCTGCAGTAGAAGAAAATGGCTTCACATCTCTGTTACTTTGAAGCAAGTGACCTTTGCACACCGAGACTGGTGGTCACTGTCTGCACTAATGAGAGCAGAGCATCACAAGGCGGACATGAAGAAAAAAAAGAAGAAAAAAATCAATACCACAAGTGCCGATTATGGCAAGATGATCATGTTCGGATGGTCCTGGGGCACACGTTATAATGAGAGAACAAGCACGGTTACCCGTTGTGTCATCGCTCGCCCTGAAATCAAACAGGGATCAAAGTCGTAGCCATCGAGTACAGTAAAAGTTAGCCATCACATACACAGCACACCACACGCTAGTTCACGGCTACACGTCGGCCCACCCACCTACCCACGCACGCACGCACACACACACACGCACACACGTGTCTAGTCACTAGAGAAAGAACAAAGCTATTCAGTAGTTAAGCCACTTTTGGTACAATTGCAAAATAGAGAGATACTGTATATCAAACGATTTTGTTACCTTATTTTTCACAGGTCAATACAAACAATGCAAAGCTTTAGAAAATTTGAGACGCTACCAAAGACAGACAATGATTATTATTATTTATCTTTTAAAGAGAACGCCACGGAAGCTTACTTTTATTCTAAAGCTCGTGTCAATGACTCTCCATTTATGTGAATGCATGTAAAAAAAATAAAAAGTGAGTTAGCTTCATGTTGGGACTTTCCGCCAGAATTATGCAAAATGGGGAAATAATTCAATAAATTACATTTGTAGATACAGCACATGTGCAAGTGCAAAATCACTTAAATGGGTGTTGTTATTATTAGTGGCTACTACACAGCTCATACAACAACGCAGAGTTAAATGTTGTCATAATAGACATCCAGACTCCCATTGATCACAGGTACAGCCCAATTATTATAATTAACAGATCACTTGCCCTTGCAAAATTTTCCAAACGCATACACTATTTGTAGTGTAATGAATTTTTTTTTTAGAGTCGATTACCGTAATCTATCCATTATTCAATCGACTAACCGGATTACTTAAATTTTGTATTCAAGTGAATTACAAAAACATTTTCCCCCTGATTACTCTTTATTAACCAGTCATTGGTGTTTATTTCATACGACAGTGATTATCAATGACTTGTTGAGTAATCAGTTAATTTTTTCTACAATTATGTCATTTTTTTCCAGTTTTTAATCGATTGATCTGCTGCTACCCGTGTAGTGGTAAGAGCCAATTGGAATAGAAAATAAGCCAAGGGCAAATATGCGCGAGAAGTGAAGAGTCTGTCGAAAATAACACAACTGACCAAACGTAACAATACCAAAGCAATCACGAATTTCACAGAATTCCTCATAAATCACAGTTCGCACACACAGAGAACACATTTTGAACCTCATGTGAATGACAACACGGTACAAAACAGTAAAAATACAGGTAACACAATTGCGTCACGTATATATTCTGTCATACTGATATGAAGAGGTTGCAGCAAGATGGGACTCATCTGCAGCCAATGAAATGAGCAGGTCACGTGAGATGGATGATCGATCAGACTGTCTGGAAATCCATCACGCAAACGTCCCGTTCCCATCTGTTTGCTCAGCCGCGGAACGGGAAACATCAACAGTTCATTTCAATCGTCAACTTTCAATTGCCTGACCCAGTCCTCTGCTTCCATCTCGTCCTTCACTGCGCTCGTGACCCGTGTCAAATGAGTGCAGTGGCACAGGCCGCGAGGGCAGCGAAGGAGGCGTGGCCAGCAGAAAAGCCAACCTAAACCTCCCTCAAGACCGCGCATCTGTTTTGGACTTGACTATTGTAATCACACTGGTCGCCGTTGCCGCCTTCCCGGGTATGAGTGGACTAATGACTGATGACGCTACCCCTCCCCCTCCTCCTCCCCCTCCCGCCCTGACCCCCACTCCCACGGTGGGGCTTCTCGCCACAGTCCTGGCAAAGGTCTGTAAGGCCTCATACTTGGACCTGAGCGCGTCCAGCTCCAGGCGCATGGAAGCGTTCTCATTGGCCAGTTTGTCCACTTCCTGTTGCAGCTGGGCCTTTTGCTTCTCCAGCTCTTCCTTCTGGGTGACTCTCTTGACCCGACAGCTGGCGGCGTAGCCCCGATTCTTCAGGGTGCGCCGCCGTTGCTTCAGTTGCAGGATCTCATCTTTGGTGAGGCCCCGGAGATGCTGGTTGAGCTCCCGCACTGACATGGTCACCAGCTCGTCATCTGTCAAGCTGGTGCCATTCTCCCCCGGCTCTCGCTTCACCTTCACAAAATAAGAAGGGTATCAGATCAAATACAGTGAAGCACCGCTATATTGTGGCTCATCTTTTGCAGCCCTGCGATATGCTATATCTGATTAAAAAAAAAATATGGCTAATCCAGGTCCAGAAAGTAAAAACCCTGCCACAGTTTGGCTTTAGCCACTTTTGCTAGCTAGCTAGCTCCCTAGCAGGTAAACGAGCACCGGGGGGAGCTAGCTATGGAGCTCGCTAGCTACCACCTAGGGCTAAAGCCAAACTGTGGCAGCTAGCTAGCTTCCTAGCTGTTAAACGAGCACACGGGGAGCTAGCGAAGGAGCTTGATTTCCCGTTTAACTCATTCACTCCCAGACATTTTCACTGAAGCAAACCCCTTTGCTCCCGGCTGTTTTACTGGATTTTGACTGATTTTGCAAGGCCCACAGAATATTGTGTTCTATTGATATAAAAACATAGAACCTACCAAAAGAAAGATTAGAGTTTCTTCTTTCATCAGGAAAAACATGTAAATTTCTATCTGTTTGTGTTTTGCAGCAATTAGCATTCGAATATAGCTAAGTTTCATCATTATTCACAAATCTGTTGAAAACACTGGGGAAATTAGCTTGTTGCAACATGGCCCTTGTTGATCTTATACTCTGCTGCCACCTGCTGGCCGTTTTTTGTAATAACTACCACTGCTTTAAGCGACTTCTTCAGGTCAGAGGCTGCATCAAAGACTTCTGTATGTTCTAGCATGAAAAACCCCTCATTAAAAACGTATAAATACATTTTTGGGACCATGGCAATATTTAAAATAGAACAGTTATATACGTTTTTGGGAGCAAAGAAGTTAACGTGTTTTTTTTGGGTTACAGTATTACAGGCTAGTCTGAATTTAGAGTTGAGTGCCTTCAGTGTGTAGCTCGTTGTGCCGCAACATACCGACTGTCGATCTACTGGACGTACTGTACATGTGAAGATGTAAGGAGACGGAATGAGCTGGAACGTAACAGTTTTTATTTTGCACGCATATCATTCTTTTATATAAGCAGACATAAAAGAGAAATCAAAGATGGAAGATGCAAAGGTCAGAACGTGGACATAAATGAGAAATTAGACATGAAAGAAAAAACAAAACATAAAAGATACAAATGTTCCGGAGTGTTTCTATTGGTCAGCTCTCCGGAATGCCGATTTGTGTTGGTAAAGTTTTGTTTGCCGCTACAAAGTAATGAAGTCGCCAATTAAGCAGAGAAACTATATGGCCTTGATTGATGTTGTACTAGGGCTGGGCAATAAATCGAATTCATTCGATTAATCGTTATTTTAAAAATCGTTATAAATTTGCTAAATCGTGAAATAGAGTTTTGTCTTCTGGGTTATTAAAAGCTGTTGTTTCTATGTTCTATTACATCCAAATTATATTTTGAGTTGTAATTTTGCACAAGTGCTGGATGGGTGATTTACATACAAGACCTGTTTATAATAGCTACCACCTACTTATTTGTGGCATTTAAGCGCAAACTATGAATGTTAGGATTACGTTAAAACTTATTTAGAATCAGAATACGTTATTGTTGTCTGAACAATTTGCATAGGAATTATTTTTGAATGAATGAAACCTTTAAATAAATGTTTGTTGGGTTTATTAGATTAAAATCGTAATCGTCCTAATGACTGGGGATCTTATTGTATTTTTTTAATCCAGATAAAATGTTTTGGTCATATGTTGTACTATTTTGGTATCTAAACATGCAATGCTTAATTCTTTGTTTTACAGTGTTCCCTCGCTATAACGCGGTTCACTTTTTGCGGCCTCGCTGTTTCGCAGATTTTTTTGTGCAATTTTGCATGCAGTTTTTCTTTTACAGTTATGTACCTATTTTATAAAATTTATGAAGGTTTGAACACTGAGAATGTGTAAACAAGAGCGAAATGTGAGAAAATGTAAATGCCTCGATTAGAAAAGTGTATAAACTGTGTGGTGAGAGGTTTTAGAGCTTAAAAACATTTATAGTAAATGTAAAACATAAAGCTATAACTACTTCGTAGATTTCATTTATTGTGGTAATTTTTTGGGAACCTAACCCCAGCGGAAAACAAGGAAACACTGTATATCGTCACCGTCATTTTTTTGGTAATTTTATCTTTTTTTTTTTACTAAATCATCTCCTCATGATGCAAATGGTTAAAAAAAATTGTGCTTCCTTAAAAATCGGAAAAAATCACTTTGGCGATTATTTTAAGACGTCGTCGATATGTAGCAAATAAAACAGCTTGAAGGCAAACACATTTTGCCTCTTACCATTGACATGCGGTCAGGATAGGCTGCCTACCTCAGGCTGAAATGAAAGTTGGAACCGTTTGGCTTTTTCTATTTATTTCAGAAAGCCTACACTACCTATAGGTTTGAAAGTGACAACATTTGGTGAGTTTCATAACTTTAGCTGAGTGGTTAGTGTTGGCGATGGGTACGAACCCTGCTCGAAGTAAAAAAAGAAAAAGAAAAAAAGATTGCGGAGCAAAAAAAGTAAGACTTCAAAATAGAGTTATGTTTTTTTGTTTTATTTTCTACCCATACAGAGGAGGCATATGTTAAAATAGTTTGAATGTATGGTATCCGAGTATCAAGTATCTCGAGGTCGGGCTGAGTGTCCTCTTTTTTTGGGAAATGAAAATATGGTCACCCTAGGATACGTTGTACACTCGCCTGCCGACACACAAAATGTGTAATCGGTGTGTGCATCTCAATTTGCGACTGCCTGCCTACCCAAACCTAGAGCTCACTGCACGTCACTTACGCCTCTTACTTGGAGAACTGTGCGAGTGATAGGGTGACTTTAAAAAAAACTTCTATTAACACTATTAAAAATACTCTTAAAAAGAGTGGGGGTTTTTTTCCGTACAGTACAAATTGTATTATATTCCCATTGTTAAGGTTCCCAAAATGTCCAACCTGAACCATCTCACTTTTAAGTACCCGCTTATGAAGGGTGTCTTTTGTTAGGCTGACTGAGAATGTTGGACCTTCTTCCCTGTTTTAATTAATGGATTGAATATGAATAAACTAAAAAATTGCTATTAAAAAAATGTGAATCTTGTTTACAGGCATTGTCCGTACACTGCACACCGTCCATTTTCTGTTGAATGAATTGTCATATTAGATAGCTGCTATGCTATGATATCATACTTTTTACCATGCTGCCTAAACACTCAGCAATGTAAACTTTGCTTGATTCAAACGGTAGCGTGAAATGTACAACTTGGTGGATGTTCTTCCTCACCTTTAAGGCTTTATTTCCTTTGTTTGTCGTCGTCATGCCACAGGAGCCTTGTTCTTCTGAACCGACCTACACAAATGCAGAAAACAATATAATCCACCATGTATATAAATAATGGTTTGATTAAAAAAAAATAATAATAAATAAAAACCTTTACAATTAAGTATTGTAATTAGTGGATGACAAACCCACCAGGTCAAGCACGGACAAACAAAATCCAATTGTACCTATGGAGGTCTGTTATTTGAAAATGTGAAACGTTGCGCATCAATATCAGGGTGTATGAGTGAAAGTGACACGCAATATTTCCTTGACTTCCTGTTTCTTGATGGTTAGCGTGATAGTGCCCACAGCTTTTGTCAAGTTGAAGCGTTATTGGCTGGCTTCAGGCCAATCGCTAAGAAGTGAACTGAGAGAAGAGGAAGTGATAGAATTTGTGGGAAGGACTCCAGGGGAAAGCCAACTGTTTCAGCGCGTACACACACACACACACACACCCACACACCCCCCCCCCCCCCCCCCACACACACACACACTTTATCTAAGCCTGTAGCAGCATGCGAGAAAGCAGAGCTGCACCTGACAGGAATACAAATGTCTAACGATGGCAGAAACAAACACACGGCGCATGTGTATTGTTTGCGCGCAAACATGGGAACAGAAGACAAAAGGGTGGAGATGAAGAAGTCAACAGAGGAGCGCAAAAGATGACATCAGTCCGCCACAAGGAGATGCTTTGTGTCCGAGCGTGTGTGTTTTCATTAAAGGGTGTCTCTTGTTGCTGCTCTGACCTAAGCGATCATCATGAGACCAGACCAGTCACGATGACTCAGCAGATTCCTGGCCTCACTCTTTCTCTCTCCCCCCTCTGCTCTGTCCTCCCCTGCCGCGCAAATGTCGTCTCTCTTCTGTCACTTGCTGTCGGGACACCTTTTTCTGTTTATATACACACAATACGTGACACACATCACTACCAAAAATGCGGGACTGTCACAAACGGAGTTGCATGTTGAGGAAAGCTTAAAAAACATTTCACCAAAGAAACATGGCTGCAAATGATTGGTAATCTTTTAGTGTGCTAGCGCTCTCAGTGTCATTTATTATTGTTATAATTTTCATGTTATTATTATCATCCGGTTTGGCCCGGCAACACTGAGCAGTTAACCTTACCCACAGTGCACCTGTGTCGGTCTATGGGGATGCTGCAGCTCCAACGGTTAGAAGATCAGAGAAAATGTACATTATAACTAGCACAGACGTTATATAGCCAGCACACATTAGAGACACACAAACCACAAGTGCACTGCCGCTGCCAGTATTATTTATGCCCATCATCAGTGACATACGCTGAGGCACTGAGTTCCCTCCAGTCGGATATAAAAAAATATATAAAATGGAAGATTAGACTGCATTTCAATATTTTTTACCTTCATTGAAGGGATTTGTTTTTAAAGATTTTAATTATGCTTCAATCAATTCCACAATGTTCCAAAATATATATATTTTATAAGTTTGTTGTCTTTGTTGCTGTTTTTTATTTATTTATTTACTGCTGATCTCTCTCTTTTTTTTTTTTTATTAACTCATTCATTGCCATTGACGGCTATAGACGTCAAAAAATCACTTTTGTTAACAAGAGTTTGCAAACCTGGAAAAAAAATATTGTACATTTAGAACAGATAGAAAATGTGTGAACTATTGAAGTCATGCGATTAATTACAATTTTAAAAAATTAATCGCCTGACGCCCCTAATTTTTTAATAATCTTTTCTTGTTTTTCTTCCCCAAAAAATGATTATTAAAAAAAAGTCTAGGTTTCCATACTCTTGTTAACAAAAGTGGGATTTTTTTTAACTAATAGAAATAGTTAAAATTATTTTTTTTTAACGTTTATAGACGTCAATGGCAGTGAATGCGTTAAAAAACATAAGTGAGGATAAGCAGTTTGGAAAATGAATGAATAAATATTATGAAAGCCCAGATGATATAAAATGACCCTCATGTCAGGTATCATAACGGCAGGTCTGACGTTTCAAACAAACCAGTTTGTGTCAAAATCTGAATTTATTGGAGCCAAACGCAGTTACCTCGATACAAGTAAATGAGAGAGACCCCTGGGGACTCGGCGGCCAGGCCACCGATAACTTTTGAGTCGTTTATCCGTCCAACAGAAAGACTAAATAATTCACACGCCTTCATTAAATATATTATGCAGACTGTTGAACGTCAGCATGTGCAGTACATGTTTGGATGATATAAAGGCAAACAAGCAATTTCTCTTGTGCGAGTGATTCCGCCAAGTGCCGGCGTCTGCGATTCGTTTGTGTAGCCGCTGGAGGCACTCAAAGTGCAACATCTCTGTTGCCTTCCCGCTTATGTATGTGAACAGGAAATGTGCAAATTCATCTATTTTAATAATGTCAATGATCAATTTAAACCACAGACCAGTTAACTAAAATGGACAATAATGTTTTTGATTTTTTTTTTTACACTTTACGCCTCTCCTGCATGCCCTGACCAACCAACCACCAACATTATGATCATCTATAGAAATATTTTAATATATTAGTTATCTCGTTTAACTACATGACAAAAGAGTCAAAATATTGAGCACAGCACTCAGTAGCATATAGTGTAGCCAATACAACAAAGCAAAGTAAAACCACAATGCTTAAGTAATAAAATGACTCTCCGTGATGGTCAATCAAAATTAAGAAAGACTGTTAAGGAAGAATTTTTGATATAGCTCTCTTGAATTGTGCATGCAGCGTGCTGGGATGCATTGTACGCTCCCACAGCTGCAGATGCATCCTCCTCATCATCATCATCATCATCATCATCACACAATAGGTGGATCAAAGACATGAAGACTAAGGGTGCCTTTGGGGGTGGGGGTTGAAAGATGGTGGGTGAAGTGAAAACAGAGAGGCAAAAAAAAAAGAGAGGCGTTTTTACTGCCAGGCATGGGTTTATTTCCCCCGTGCCCAACCCCCATAACCCCCATCTACATACAAACAAAAAGCATGCCAACACATTTCCCTGCCACCGTGCTAAGAGGGCACAATAATATCCACGTTCCCCTGCAAGTACCCAAACGTGCAAGTGCAATCAAATTTCAAGTTAAACGTGATACAAGCAACGTCAAGGAAACAGTCAAGCTAATTAAACGTATTTTGTCTGGATTTAAGTGACTTAGAATGAGCCATACAAAATCACTAGAGGGACATAAAGGTCCCTGTCAACATGGCAACTGTGCACCATATTTCCTCATATAGTGTCCATGGGTATCCATTTACTTAACTTAGTGAGGGCTCATAGAACATATTGTAAAGATAAAAAATTTTACCAGATTTTTAAAAGATTAAAAAATAAGAATTGAATTGATTTCTACAGTGATTCAGAGGGTTCGATAGACGCTGTTGTAATATTTATAAATGAAATACAGTATGATGACACACTAGTGGAGCTCAAAATCTGTCTGCCTGCACCTTGTTTAAATCCACCAAAATTGAGTTACACCCAAGATTATTTTAGTTAATGAAAACTAACAAAATAACTAAAATTAAAATCAAAAAAACATTTTTGTTAGCAAAATAAAATAAAAACAAAAATGCTTAAAAAAAACGAAAACTAACTAAAACTACATTTTAGCATTTGCAAAACTAACTAACTAAAGTATAATTATAGCTAAAATGTCCTGCGTTTCAGTCTTTGGTAATTAATTTAATACATAAGCCTTTTGGATTGATTTCAAATATGATTTTAAGTATATTTATTTCAATATTAACCAGAATAAGGACGTTTGAAAATCTGTCACACAAAAGTGACGTCATCTTGCAGCAGCCAATAGAAAAGCACCTTCAGATGACGTCGCTCCTCGGCGACAATTTTGTGTGTTTGACTTTTAATTTCAATGGCTCAGCTCGCCTGCTTTTTCCTTTTGCCAAAATGCAACGCTAGGTAACAAATACGTTACTTTTTTCATTTTACCACGGTGTTTATTAAATATTGCACACAAGTAATACACTTTTTTCAAAAACTAATACTAAAACTAACTACAACTAAAAAAATAAATTAAAAAAAGCCACAGAACTGCCCTAAAAAAATATTAAAACAAAAAAAACAATGCCCAAAACGAACTAAAAAACAACTCAAATGAATCTTCCAAAACTATAATAACCCTGGTTACACCACATGCGCCACAACTTAGACCTGCTTTGAGTTGGTTTAATGTTTAGTTTCCTTTCAGCCACCAAATTGACAGATGCAGCGGTAAAAAATGGTGCATCAAAATCAAGATGCACCATTTTTTAAGTAGAACTAAAGAGAGCCCTCAAGGCAGAAATGCAAATAACAGATGAATTGGCTTCTAGATATCAATTTTTGCATTTTTGTGGGTTTAAAAAAAAAGGTTTATAAGGTGGATAGATTGCTACAAGTTAATCCATGTCAGCAAAGAATTGTTAGTAAGTACTGCACACACAAAACAAACTCTCAAAACAGGTGCCCTGCTGTACAAAACTGCCTTGGACAACACAGGTGTTGTGTAAGTCACTCAGGTTAGAGATCGTCAGCTGGGCAAAGGTGTCGCCATTCATCTTGGGCTTGCCAGTGGCGCCCTTCCCAAAGTGCATGTGGGGTGGTCGCGGTGCTGTGGTCAATGCCGCGGCCACGCTCGCTACAACAGACAGCTTTTGTGCTGTGCTAGGCTGTATTTTTATGTAGCCACAGGAAGAACGCTGACGACTCAAGAGCGGAGCTGCTTATGGTTACCGCTGAAAGACAGCGCACACAAACACGCACGCACGCACGCACGCACGCACGCACGTACAGATGACATGCTGCGGAGATGGGTAAAACACAAGCAGAGGCGATAGAGATAAGGTAAGAGAGGAGGTAATGCTGGAGGAGGTTGTGAAGGAGGACGGAAAGAATGCTGACGTCTCCAGAGCTGATTAGCGCTACAGCGGAGACATCACACCCACAGCTGAGGAAAACGCTGAGTATGGAGGGAGGACGGGCTGGGGGGTACAAATGACAAGGGAGACAGAAAAGAACTTGAGCTACATAGGTGGGGATGGAGGGATGGGACGGCAAGGGAGGAGAGGAGGAGGAGGAGGGAGGCAGAGAGGGCGGGAGGGTGTTTGGGTGAAAATGCATCCTCAACACATTTGTAAGAGCTTAGCTGTTGGCCACGGAGGTGGGTGAAGGGAGGGGGGGGGGGATAGAGAGAACACCAGCGAGGGGGGGCAGCGGTGGGGGATTGGGGTCGGGGAGAAAAGAACTGAGCTCAGCAACGACCACGGCTAAAACCTCCAATTAGAAAAGTTCTGAATCGAGTGCAAAGAAACTACTGCTGACCATCCCATGCGCACATTCACACATTGGACCAGGTGAAACAGTGGTAAGGATAAACAGACGGCAAAAGAATAAACCCTTTACGTGCAGTGCAGACTGACAGCACTGTGTGTGTTTGAAAATGTGTGTCTTCTTCAGACTGCATCCTAATTAATCTTCTTTAAGAAAAACCTTTTGCGCCAGGCCAACAACACGGAGGAATTTCTTAGAAAGCGACTTCCAGCTGGTGTTGTGCTCCCTCCATCCGACACAAACACATACTTAAAAAAAAAAAAAAAACTGAGCGCTTGTGTGCGTGTGGATATACGCAAGCACAAACAAGTCAACAGAGAGAATGCTTAAGAATAGCTTGTTAGAGTGATTCACTGGCAAGTCTATATTTAGTAAGTAATCCTAGCATAACAACAAGTTTAACTGTGCCTGCAAGTGACCGAGCAATCACTGAGAACGGAGACAACATGAGTGAGATGACAAAAGGGAAACGTAGAGAATTGCAACTACAGCTCACCTTGCCCTGTTAAGAGAGAGCAAAACTTGCGCTCATTGATCTATGTGGGCTGTGGGCGTCGGTAAATAATTAACGTCGAGCTCTGCGGGGGGGGTCATTGAGATTTAGGAATCAGACGAGCGATAATGGCAACCTGTGAGAGAGGGAGGCCTCGCAAGCAGAGATCATGGAGAGCGTGAGGAGGCGAACGTAAAGGAGTACATCTGTGTTTTCTTTGAATGCGTGCGTGTGTGGGATGGCGGGGCAAAAGAGAGCAGAGCTATTAAAGGGGAAGTTTGTAGAGCGTGAAATAAGCGGAATGAAATGGAGAGAGAAGCGGAAGACATGGGGAACATATTGGGACAAAGAAGACAAAGTAAAACTCTTGTCCCATAAATGGCAATATACACCCACCATCCACAATATTAGGAACACCTGTCTGTCTGTTATTTATTGAACAATTTGCTTATTACAGTCACCTCTAAATTAACCAGCTCAGAGGGCCTAGTGGTAGAGTGTCCACCCTGAGACTGGGAGGTCGCGGGTTCAATCCCTAGCCAGGTCATACCAAAGACTATAAAAATGCCTCCCTGCTTGACACTCAGCATTACGGGTTGGAATTAGGGGGTTAGATCACCAAATGATCCCCGAGCATAAGCCCCTGCTGCTGCTCACCGCTCCCTCAGTGGATGGGTCAAATGCAGAGAACAAATTTCCACCCACTTAGATGGGCGTCATTTCATCATTTAACCTTTAAGTTGCTAAAAGACACCCCAATAATAGCTACAGACCCCCATATTATGACCAACACTGCATTAATCACAAAAAAAGTAAATAAATAAATAAAAATGACAGTTTCAATCTAGATCAAAGTCATCATCCATCTATATGCTTTCTAAAGAGCTTGTCCTCAGCCTCCTCCCTGTGCCGTCACTCATCATGGGGGAGTAGTTTGTGCCTCCCAATGATCCCAAGCTTTCGTCTTTGATGGCCCATGAAGGGTCACCCAGGGCAAATAGGTCCAAGGGGGTGGACCAGACAAATCATGGTTGAGAAAGTGAGTATGACAAATACAATTACTGGACCTCAGTTTCTCGCCCCTTGGATAGGGGATGCAGACGAGCACCTGGTGGCTTGGCCTTTACCCTGAGGTTCCAGGCACGGTCCGAAAAGGTAACACTGGTCACGCTTTCTATGGGCTTAAAACCTGTTGGAGGGGTCAAGAGACGTTCAGTATAGTGATCTTAGTGACGGCCGAAGGTGGGGACTTTGGCAGTCCAATCCGTGCTTACAAAAGTTAGTTCCAAGGATGTACACAGAATGTTATCTCTCTGACAGGGAAAGAGCCCGAGTTGGTGTGTGAACTGGAGAAATTCCGACTAGCTATAGCTGAGCTAGCCTTGACAAACAGCTTTGGTTCTGGTACCGGTGTTCTTGAAAGGGCCTTCACTCCGAAGTTGATCTCGATGAGAGGTACCATTAGTACTGATTGAAAGGCTATCAGTCCGTCATTGACAGACTTCAGTTTCGCTGGCGGACTAACGGAATCTTTTGAGACCCCGACAAGCGCCAACAGAAGCAATTTTCAGCAGCCACCTGAACCATGGCTCTCCCGAAAAGCAAAGACGACCTGCGGCAAATAACATTTTGCACACATAGGCGAGTTAGCCCCTTCCAGACTCTAGAAATGTCTTTGCGACAACACTGCAGTCGTTCTTGTCATCTTTGCAAAGTGGCATATATTTGTTAATGACTGGCAACAATCACATTGATGATTGATTGATTGATTTTGGCACTGGTGTGTGTGTGTGTTTTAGGTGTCAAGAGTAACCAAGCATGGTAGACTAATGTGAGTGACCTCAGTTTGTTATTAAATTAGATAGTAATAGTAAGTTAATTAGTTGAATAGTACGTTAGTAGGATTACGTCAATTCTACATAAGCTGCATCCATCCGTGTTGTACGCCCCTTCTCCTCATTAGGGTCACTGGTGAGCTGGAGCTTAACCAAACTGACTTTCAGCAAGAAGCAGGATTCATCCGGTACTGTTTGCCAGTCGCACGAAGACTCATTATTATTATTTGAAGTAAAAAAATAATAAAGAAAAAGCAATGTGGCAAATGTTTACCCACGTTGTGATAGGAATTACAGCCCCCTACAGGACTAGAATGGAACAGTATCACCTCACACATCAAACATCAACGAGACACATTTGGATTTCGGCCTTGGTGGAGGTCTGTTCTCTACTATCCAATAATCACTTTCTCAAGAATTTAAATTGGGTTATCTGCGTGTGCAAGATGGTTAAGTGTGCATGAGCCAGTGATTGCGCAAAGTGAGTAATTAAAAGAGAGGAAAAAGTCCTGGCGTCAACACGTTTTTCCCATTGCAGGTAGTAAGTCGGAGTGTGATGACTATTTTCCCAACACAAGCAAAAAAAAATTGCCTCGTCAGACTGTTGAGCCCTGGCTCTGCTTTTCTTTTTCTTTTTTTTAGTTAGAAAAAAATATCCTGGGTCAAACCAGTTCTTATTTGGCATGTACAATGAGAGTGACAGGTATAACCTTGTTAAGTGCCACTCTTCCACAATTACGTACATCCAGACAAATACAATTCACTACCGCAATGCATTAACATGTATTCTGAGAACATCACCAGAAATCTTACAGTAACATTTCGCAATGTTTACAAAAAAAGTCATCTGTATGTAATAGTGAGACATGCATGCTAATTCAGGGATAGTATTTAGTCACTCTTTTGGGGCCTCCAAAGACAAATTTCGGATTTTCTCCTTTCTCCACATAGGTTTATGATGTCTACACTTCTTGAACACAGCAAGTTAAAGGATGTTTGCTTGTGACATTATAAGTAAAAGCTGTCTACTCAGAATGCATTAGTAGTATTGCACTCATCTTTGCAACAATGGAATCCTATTATTACACTGCTGTAGTACCGAGCTCCCAGTCGAGATGTGAAGTGCATCTGTCACCGTGCTTTCTGTTGACAAGTGTGCACACAGTTCTGAAATAGAGCACATGCTCATCTCAGAAAGCGTACACACGAGCGTACAGTTTGTAGTTCCCAGAGAACTAAAATCTATTCTAGCTGAATTTGGGAAAGTGGTGGGGACCGCCCTGGACTGACCACCACTCAATCACAGGTCACATATAGACAAACAACCTTTCAGTCTCACTTTCAAAGCTTTGGACAATTTTGAGTCTTCAGTGAACTGGATGTTTTAGGAGAGTGGAAGGAAAGGCTGGAGCCGAGATTCGAACCCCCAATGTGCTAAGCACTCGTTCAACCGGTTACCTGAACTGCTGATAGTGTTGGTTGACTAGTTAGTGGGTTATTCAGTCTTCCTCAATGAACCAAAAAGTAGCCTGGTATAAACTATGATATGACAAATACATATATGGCTCTCCAAAAGTATTTTTTTCTTACATTGATTTGTTAGCAGTGCAGCTTTGGCCTGAACTGCTATACTACAATATTTATCAGAAGCCACAAGGTTAAGAAAACAAGTGACGTAGAGAGATGTCAAAGCCAAAATGAAGACGCAACAAAACTTACTGCCAAAACATCATTGTAACAATCAAACAAAACAATTTAGAATTTACTTTGTTGCAAGCTTACATCTGTTTTCAACGAAACCCCCCCAAGAGCTGTTTGTAAACTGAAGTTAATGATGAGATACTTATCTTTTCCTCACTCTCTGCGCTTGATACAATATGTGCGCATGTTTCCAAATAAGAAAGGTTCATTTATTCCAACCGCAATTCTGGTATCGTCACACTGCAGTTAGAAATGCGCAAGATGATGCAACTGGTTGAAAACCACTCATACAGATGCTCTTGTGACCAACACCTTGCATCTCACGCGCTGCACGCCTTTCTTGATACTTCAGCATGGCATGAAAAGCAAACTCACTAATGTGGTTTTGAGCACTTCTGTGTGCAGACAAGGTGTCTTCTCGTCAAAGAGCTCTTAAAGTGAACGCTGGAGCCCTTGAAAAGAAAACATTAAAAGGTGAGGACAGATTGTAGTGTGATCACTGATAAATGCGAGCTGTTTTGTACTACAATTATCTCAGCACTGGATGTTAAATCAGTAAAACAAGTGTATTAAATTCAACTAAAGCAGCTTTCAATTTCCTAATCCCTAATTTGTCTTTATTTCTTATTTTTCTGTCTCCTCGGGGAGATAAACACCTTTAGACACTTTGGAGTTTGGGCTAATTTAACACACAGCAGCAAGCAGAAACTGTTTACACTGATAAAAAAAAAACAAAAAAACTATGGAGCACAGACATGATTATGCACCAGATCTGCTTACACCATATTTCATCATTACCGTTGAGGAGGAGGAAAAAAAAAAACGCCCAGCTATTGATCTGTCCAACTGCTTTCCCCTCACAAACTCCCTGTGCTTCTGTCTTTTATTCTTCTTCTTTTACTTCCTTTTCACTCACAGTAGATATTTCTAAAACAGAGCCTATAGTAACAACATCAATATTAAATAAAGATCCTCGAAACACACAACTATTAAAATTTCCAAACACACTCATCACATGTAAACACGATATTATGAGAAATCCATTATGACGGCTCTGCAATATATTCGATTTACTCCCATCATGCCATTTTCCTGAAATACAGGAGAGAGGATGGATAAACACTGAAAAAAATATTTTTTTAACAAAACATTGTTTCCCTTCCAAATCAGCAATCTAGACACATAAAAAATTAAATAAACTGGTCAGTCGCAACCTTTTTTGTCAAAAGAGCCATTTTAGGCCAAATATATAACAAAAAATTCCATCTGGAGCCGCAAAACATTTGAACATTGTGATGACCGGAACAGTGTGTTACTGTTAGTCTAATGTACTGAGGGCCCAAGAGCTAATTAGAACTGCACCACAACATAAAACTATGCAGCATCTAATTCATTTGATTCTACCCTTTTGTCATTTTTCATACTTCCCTTTTCATATATTTTTTGACTTTTCTGCCTATCTGTCAAATTTCTGACATTTTTGGCAATTTTATGGGCATATGGTAATTTTATGTCTCTCCTCTTTGTTGGACATTTTATGTTGTTGTTGTGGTTGTTTTTTTGTTTTTTTGAAACTTTTTTTCTGGCTTTTTTGCAACTTTTTTTCTGGCTTTTTTGCTATCCATTTTCTAACATTTTGGCAATTTTGTTGACATTTTATATTTTGGGGGATTTCTTATTTTATTTTGGATTTATATAATTTTTGAACAATTTATTTTCTGCCTTTAAAAAAAACATATTTTTCTAACTTATTTTGCAATACCAAAGACATTTTATGGCAATTTTCTGCCTTTCTTTTTTTGTTTTTGGACATTTTGGTTACTTTTTTAACATTTTCTTGTCTTCCTTTTTTATTAAATTCTCTGACAGTTTTGGCAATTTCATGGACATTTTGTGGTAATTTTCGGTTTTCTTCTTCATTTTTGAATATTTTATCGTCACTTCTTGAACATTTCTGGAGAATTTTTAAAACTTTTCATCTACCTTTTGTCTGTTTTTTCAGACAACTTAAAAATTTGGACCCTGACATTTTTTAAATATTTAATCACTTTTTTTTTATCGCTAATTAATTTAAAGAATATTTTATTTTAAAAAATGAAATAAATATATATAAAAAATATATTAATTTCTACTTCTTTTTTATTTATTTTTTATTCACAGGGAGCCCCTGGAGAGGGACTAAAAAGCCACATGTGGCTCCAGAGCCACAGGTTGCAGACCCTTGGTCTAGATGATGTAATTAGTATCCGACTTAATGCTTTCACTTGGAATCATGTCATTCAACCCCAGGCCTCTCTTGTAGTGTAACACTGCTGCAATAACTTTAGGTCTATTTGAATGATTAGTAATCAATATTACTGGCAGAAATAGAGGGCCCCAAATCACATTTTTCTTAGGGCCCCATGGAAGCGTTGGCCGACCAGCTCTGCTCGCTGTAAAGATCTCTCTTTTGACGGCTAAATCAGGGCATTTCCTGCTTACTCTGTTCACCATCTCACACATACACTCACACAAACTAACACGCACACACGCACGCACAGGACAAGTCAAAGAAACTCGCTGTGGTAAGTAACAAGTGAAAACGCCATCTGTCAAGCGAGGGAGCATTTGCTTCGCCTCAGCATTTTCAGGGGAATGCCTTGAAGACAAAAAGGTCCTTGTTCTCAATCTCTCCGCAAATCCCATCTCTCATTCTTCCTTCATCCCCCTTGCTCCACGCGCCTTTGCCGCCGCTCCGCCACCATCAGCAAAGTTGCACACATAAGCATTGGTCAGCGTTCAATTACTGTGAACACCAGGGAAGGATGGGGAAAGTACTTGACAGAGAAATGCACTTCAAGCACTGATTAAATACTGATACCAAGTATAAAAAGCTTAGCCCCTAGGTTGTGTTTGTGCGAGAGAGAGAGAGAGAGAGAGAGAGAGAGAGAGAGAGAGAGAGAGAGAGAGAGAGAGAGAGAGAGAGAGAGAGATGAAGAGAGAGAGAGATGAAGAGAGAGAGAGGGGGGGGTGCTTTTCTATCCAATACTGATACAACTATTTCATCATTATGACCCTCTATTACAGTACTTGCCAACTTGCTTACTACATACTTTTGATACACTCTACAGAGTGCTGACTCTAACTAAAGCTGCTGATTTGGAATCATTAGGGGGTGAAGTTTCAGTTTTCTTGGGTCCACAGAGCTTCCCTATTACTCTTGAGTTGCAATGTGCACAGGTTGCAACCAGTCAGCAGGTAATGTAATAATAAGTCAATGAGGAGGAGACACTCACTTGCAACACCCAAGAGATAATTGCTTTAAATGTGTAGTTATTTAATTATTCATTCAGAAATATAACTAGGCAGGCTGGGTTTATAATGAACTCCATTATCCACCCATCCATCTCTTAGACTGGTTATCCTTTTCAGGGTCATAGCTCACGGGGGAGCTGTAGCTTATGCCAGCTGCCTTTTGTCGAAAGGTGGACTACAGTCTCAGGGTACAAAGAGAGACAGACGACTATTCACCATCTTAACACAGTGTACCAATATACCATGAGCAACGTGAGCTCTGTCATATTTTGCTTAAATATGCCGGGCATAGATTTACATGAGAGCTTGTCTTGATTATGTGACTAGGTGAGGTCCTCTTAATTACTTAGGCCCTAAGTGGTCTTCAAAAACAAGGCAAGTTTTATTCCTAAAACACATTTTAGTAAGGCACTAACATTATGCACAGTTTGAATATGAATATTGCACGGAACTACGGGAAAATTAAAAAGCTGTACTCAAATAATGACTTAATTGAAATGTATTGCGCTTGAACATGAAATTAAAATGGTACTTAAATAAATGTTTTACAACAAACACATCTTAAAGATTGAATGCAAATGTATTAGGCCTATACTTAAAATGTAAAACATTGAATTATTACCACTGCAAATTGTGCCGTTCGTACAATTAATTCAGTGATTCTTTGCATACCAACACACTTTGAGAATTACTAACTAATATAATATATTTACATCTATCTATGCCTGTGACGCATAGTGACAGGTACACAATAAATTCTGTAGAATAAATTTTTACTCTAGGGTCTATTTGGTCCCACTCTAAACAGAGTTAAATTTAAACTTGGAAAATAGTCACTCAAGGCTTGAGGAGCAAACCCACAAATTCAGGTTGGGAGACAGCCAATCTACTCCCTGAGCCATGCAATTCCTACTGTTAGTATATCGCTTGTGTCAGCTGGAATATTTTGGATATAAACAAACAGTAGGAGTGGCATAGCTCAGGTAGTAGAGTGGCAGTCTCCCAAGCTGAAGGTCGTGAGTTTGTTCCTCAACCCTTGTGTAACTTTTTTCTTTTAATAAACTAGCAAAATTGAGTCAAAAGCTCTCCTTGCAAAATTTACTTGGAATTTCTGAGTGAAAAATCTTTAAGAGTTTTTTTTTCATGCAATATGCAAATGATCTCATACACACTAAAAATACTTTGAGTAACATTTACTCTGAATATTTTACTCTCTTCCAAATGTAAATTGTACTCTGTTTACAGTGGGACAAAACAGACTCAGTTTAGAGTAACATTTACTCTACAGAATTTACTGTGTAGATCAATTAAAATGCTCTTCTGCTCCTACCTCATATCATTGTTTGATAGTGCCAGATATATATATATATATATATATATATATATATATATATATATATATATATATATATATATATATATATATATATATATATTTTTTTTTTTTTTTTTTTTAATATGCGCCTTGGCTCAGTAATGGTTGGCAAACCCTGAGATTGAAGTCCCTCATAATCTGAATGTCCCTTGATAATAAAATAAGCATCCCCTTCCACATCGCGATGGGCGGGTGCACTTGTTTCCAAGGCCCCCCAATAGAAAGCGAGCGCTTTTCCCTCGCTTTAGACCTTTGTCCGCCCGCCTCCCGCCCGTGCCATGTTGCCATGGCTCCCTCGTGCCTCTCCGTGAACGGTCACAAATAACACCGACGTGATGAATCAGCGTCAGAAGGCGCGAAACGAACCGAACCGCAGCCGCCGAAACGAAGCGAGACGAGACGTCTCTACCGCGTTTCGTTCAACATTCCTCCGGGTGGAAGAAAAGGCCCGTCGGAGGGCACAAAGCAAACGTCAAAACAACACCCGCACACACACACAAGGCAGCGAGCGGCGTTCCGTGGCTCTCGCAAGCTAGCCGCTGACAGACAGCGGTGGTTTCCGTCACGAATTGAACTCAAAGTGTGAAACCGAGCAGGAGGAGAGGAGGATACCTTGACAGCAAAACAACAACAACACACAAAACAGCTGAGCGTGTGCGACTGTGCGAGTCGTGTACCTGCGAACCAGCGCTGGCCATGCAGCCGCTTTCAGCACCTCGGCGCGGGGACAGTCGGCGAGGCGAGCTCCTCGCTCGCTCTCCGTCTTCCGACTTATTACTTAGCACATTTCCCTACTTTCCCGCTTTGAGCTACTCACGTCTAAATGGCTGGCAGACACGAGACACCCCCGCCGACCTTTGCTGTCAACGTGCCCTCGCCCCTCTCATTCCGACACATGGCTTCTTCGTTCCAAGGTTGCCACACATCGTACACATCGTGCTCCCCCTTTGTCCGTATTGTGGAATCACCGCTCAGACCCGCTCGGTCGGTCCCGACTGGACGACAACCGACCGGCCGGGTGGTGATGATTCAGCGCTTCTAACGGGGGCGGGGTGGCTTTTAAACAACAGCGAGACGGCCGCGCGCACTCAGCGAAACAACGCCACTTTTATTCAGCACTTTGTGGAGATTTCAAGTTGGGATTTGGACAGCTGACTCACCAGAAGTGGAAACCGGACCGGCGCCGTCCGTCCGCCCCCGACCCTCGATGGCCGGCGTTGGCCGACGGTTGGAGGTGCTCTAGTGCTTGAGGAGCGAGAAGGAAGGAGCGACGTTTGGCCCCTCTCCTTCGCTTGACGCCTTGTGGCACCGTCTGTGCGCTGTATCCACTCCTTCCTCGCTTGTTTCGGTCTGGGCTCAGGCGAGAGACGTCAAGTGATGTTTGGATCACATGGTTTCATTCATGAAGGCGCTACGTAACCCGCATTTAAAGGGACACGGCCCACTACTACTACGAACAACAACACTCCAGTCACAAGTGGAGGATTAAGTGGAGAGTTTAGGCTCTGAAAATTCGGTTACTCATGCTGCCTGTCATCTCACAATTGCTGACTTTTTACGCCATAACTCAAATAAAAAAATAAAAGAAGGGGGTAAAAAAAAAAAAAAGTTCAAAATTCAGTCATGAAAAGTATTTTTTACAAATACAATTATTTTGTTACTGCATGTGCTTCAATAGATTTTTTTTAGGTTCTGTCCTGGATAGACAGGAGAGTATTTATTTTTGTGATGACGTTTTACTTGTACTCCCTACATTTGAGACACATTATTGGTGTAAAAAAAGTTGTAAATAATTAAAATTAATAAATTAATAATAATAATAATAATAATAAAGAGATAGTGTGTGATCAACCACAGCTAAATGATTGATTGATTGATTGAGGTCTAATGTGGAAACAAACGTGAATAAGTGAGCATTAATGACACTCAAAATACAGCCATTAATAGCTTAACCCCTGACAACAAAAGTGAGTACACCCCTAAGTGAAAATGTCGACATTAAGTACAATTTGTCATTTTCCCTTCCCAGTGTCATGTTTGTGTTACAAGGTCTCGGGTGCATGAATAGGGAGCAGGTATTGGTATGACAGCTTTAACACTCTCTCAGACTGGTCGCTGAAATGTCACCATAGCAAAACAATTGGAAGATCTGAAAAAAAAAAGAACTTTTGCTCTACATATAGATGGTCAAGGATATAGCCTGTCAGTGCTAACACCACACACCACACGCTGCACAAGAAGTTCCACAAAAAGGTGGCTGAACACAAGCAGAGTAAGGGCATGGATTACAGGAACCGTATCCTGTGGTCTGATGAGACCAAGATGGTGTTAAGTGTGTGTGACTGCAATCAGGTGAGGAACACAAAGACAAGTGTCTTGCCTAAAGTCAGGCATGGTAGTGGGATTGTCATTGCCCTGAGCTGCATTAGTGCTGCTGGCATTGGGGAGCCACAGTTCACTGAGGGAACAATGAATGGCATCATGTATGTACTATGAAAAAAAATGGAACTATGAAAATGGTACTATGAAAACCAATAATGAAGTCAAAAAGGGGTGGCTTGTTTACAATGCTGACTAGGAAGAAGAAACTTTAAGTGCTTTTGGTCAGCCTCTTGTCAACTATCATGTCAAAATGCGCATCATCTTAAGAAAAAAGAAAATGGTTTATGTAGAAAGCTAACACAACCCTAAAATCAGTTTAATGGGGTAGTATTTGATTTAAAGTTGTGCATCTAGGATCTTTGTATAGGCTTTTTTCCCCCAAGGCGTTATTTTTCATCCAAGACATTTTATCAGCATAGAGTAGATAAAAGAAGATGTTATCTGAAGTAGTCGCTTCTGTTTGCGCAAGCTCACCTAAGCAGAAGGAAGTTTTTCTTTTAATCCTACACGATACTATACATTTGTTAGATAAAACTTGCGTATCAATCTAAGGGGCCCACACACACACAGTACAGTGGTGGGAAAGCGTCTCAAACACACACACACACACACACACGCACACAGGTTTGTTTTACTATCTTTGTGAGGCCATAATGCATTTCCTAGCCCCTTCCCCTAACCCCAACCATCAAAAATGATTGCCTACCCCTATTCCTTACCCTAACCTCAACCATATCCCAATTCAAACCTAAACTCTAAAACCAAGTCTTGACCCTCAAAAAGAGGTCTAAACTTGTGGGGCCCAGCAAAATGGCCCCACAACTGTGAAATCCCTTTGGCCACACTATGTAACAAAAACAAGACCACACACACACACACCCACACCCACACACAAACACACACACACGGTATAACATATTGAATGATTATTGTCATGTTTTGGGTTCTGTTTTCCTTGTGTGTCTCCCTTGGTCTTGTTTAAGCGTGATCCTGCCCTTCCTCGTGTGATCCAATCAGTGCCCTCAGCCACTTGTGTCTTGCCCCAGGTGTGTCTTGTTGTGTCGTTAGTCTGTGTATTTAGTCTGCTGTCTCCCCTCTGTCTGTGTCGGGTCATTGTTGTATTTCCCCCTGTGATACTGCCCGTTTTTGCCTTGGATTTCCCCCCCCATGTCATGCTGCCCGTTTTGCCTTGTTGTTTTCTCCATGTTATGTTTTTCCGTGCAATTTAGATCTCGCCTTTTGTTTTGTAGAAATTAAAATCCCTTTTTTGATCGAACCTCTGCCTCCTTGCCCTGTCTTCCCGCATTTGGGTCCTCAAGCTCCCCCTTCTTGACAATTATTGGTTTTATAGTAATTTGAATACAGTATAAAATGAGGGGGGTATTGTGATGTATACATAAAAAAATATATGTATTAAATAATTACAACTTATTTATTTATTTTATTATCAAAAATAAAATAAATACATTTGTTAACATATAAAACGTAGTTATTAAGACACCCTAGAAAACTGTTTTTAGTGTGTGTTGTGTGGTAGCCGGTGAATATTTAATTTTCATCTACAGCAAAAATAAAAATGGTCTTCAATTGGTAAAATTGTTGGACGTGTATTTCTATTTTATGCAAAACATGAGCTGCATTTTTAAGATGAAATAAAATGCACCCGCTGTGCCTGTAGGGGGCAATGTCGTCTTTGTATTAGCTGCACTCTTCTTCGTGTGCTCCCGACTTGGAATTTGTGAAAATATGGACTTGAGTGGCTTTTTAAAAAGTTGATACCTCAAACTTATAACCAATTTCCTACATGGTAGCGAGGGTGGTTTAAAGAGTGAAATCAGTGTATGAATTTGTCATGTTCATGTACATGTAATGTTTTTGCCTATTCTGGTTGTTTTTGGTATAATAAATCCGTGAGCATTCTGGGATCCGTCCCTGGTCTTGTTGCTCTCCAAACTGTCACCGGTAGTTTCTCCGGGAAGAGAGGCGGGTAAAACGTAAACACTTCACTTGCAGGAATTTTGTTACCCTTATTTGCTTTAGTGTGGTGGCTTGAGTTTTCCCACCGTTATATTGTAGACTTGATAAACCTTATTCTCTCCTGTAGATTATTCTACGAAATAGCGCGCTACTTAACTAGCTACTAAGCTAGCTAGCTAGCATCGGCACGTCATAGCTACCGTTATAAAAGATAAAACAGCACCGGACCCGAATGTGAACCACAACCAACTTCAGGAAAAATCCAATGGAGGACTACGATACGTTTGTCCGGAATCGTCTGACACAGCTGCGGAACAAAGATGAGGAGCACAAAAAGCCTGCGTCTTCTGCCATTCGCTTCTATGGAGCGCCCATCCTGCCACCCGTGGTATGAACATTTGTTTCTTCCTAGTAAAAGGGACATTGTAGCCTTTTGGGTAAAGTGAGACTTGTCACTAAGGTAGGAACTGAGTGTCCTTGCGACTTGACTCTTAGAGCTCATTTGTACTTTTTAGCTGGAAAAGATGCACCATAACTTATTCCGCTTTTGGGTGATGTTTCAAATTCAGAATGAGCATAGCATTCACTATAACCTTTCCAAGATAACTACATTTCACCAGGTCTAGATTTTGATGCACTTGTCAAACTATCCACAATTTCTGTAATTTTTGCACCGTTTGCTGTTCTCTAGCAAGGCCCTTAACGGCGACTGTTTGTTACATAAGAAGACCAGTACTTTCCCGGTCCAAATAAAATTATGATCTAAAAAGTCTTCTTCATATTGCTGTTCACGTGTTGACATCATGAGACCAAGAAGACGCCCACCAATCGATAAACAGTATCTTGCTATTGCAAGGCTTCAAAGGGAAGTGGCTCCTTAGATGGTCACAAAGCGTGCAAGTTGCAACAGAAATAAAGAGAAACTGGTGACAGAAAAATGTATAAGTGGTGAAGTGTATTTATATAGCTCTTACCACAAAAGGGCTTAGTTGGCAAACGTTAACAGCATCCCTCCTGATCTAAAGCACCCAGTCAGGCAAGGAAAAACTCAACACCCCATTTGGGTAAAAAAGAAAAAACTTTTAAGAATGAGAAGTGACCACAGATGGGGTTATCCACTTTCCAGAATGAACAGGTTGCAATGGATGCTGAGTGGGCAACATTTAACACTTAATATAGAACAACATGACAGTGATTCAGTGAGATAAAGCGCCGCTGGAAGACACCATCGGGGAAGTTTCTTTCTCAGGATGTGGCCTGATCAGTCGATGCAAAATTCTCCAGAGCAATGCCTCTGGAGAAGGTGCCCACCTCAGATCTTGTCCTAGTTGGTTGGTGCAGAATCCATGCAGCAACAAAATCTGATTCCGTTATCATTACCTAGCCCCCCCTCCAAGTGGGAGAAGAGGGAGCGAGAGCCCAAAAGTTAAAATTATAGTTGAAGTGTATGAAAATAAATCATTAGTAGACAATGTGCATCATTAGCAAAATGTGTTCTTAGCCGACTCGTAATGAGTGTGTCTTGGTTTAACACAAAATTCCTCACCTCTAACGACATTTATATAAATGCACATAACAACTAATAAAAGTTTTTAAAAAATACACCAAGGAAACGCCGGCTTAATAACTTAGGTGAAGTTTTTCTTTTTACCTTAAAATGGCTTACTTAACCAGCACACTACATCTTGGTGTGCTTTGAGTGGTCCTAGGAATATTTCATGGCTCAAACACCTGTTGTGAATTTTGCCATTTACCGTAGTTCCCTGACTGTAATTTTTTTGTTCACCGTTCTCGTGATCATATTGATCCCACGGAACGAGAACTTGCATAGAGCCCCAAAGTAGGCCCTGCTTGTTTATCGGTGGCCAAATACGTATTTCCCACCGTAATTTACACATAAATTCTTTTAAAATGTGTTTAATGTGATTTCTCCAATTTTATTTCACTTTCTGTCTGTTGCATTTGAAGTATACCTATGAGGAAAATTACAGACCTCTGTCATCAATTTAAGTGTGGGAACTTGCACAATCTGTGACTGACTAAATACTTAATTGCCCCACTATAGTTGTGCAAATAGTCCTGAAATACTGAACATTTGGACATATACATTCTAAAATTCTATTTTGCCTGTAAATGTTAAAGTGCATTTTAGGATCATCCTGAAAATGGGACCATAAGAGAATCATACGCTACTCTGTATGAGTAGTGTTTGATGGAGTCCATCTTTAGATACTTGGGTTATTTACAACATCACCCGATGCTATAACTCAAATCAAGGCTTTGCTTGTGTTAATGGTCATCATATGTGGGTGTTTTGTCACATCTCATGTCTTATTTCTGTTAATAACAGCTCACAGATACACGGAGAGAGGAAATGCAGCAGCACAAAGAGGAAGCGGCGCAAAAAGATGCGCTCAGTCGTAGGTTGAAGGACAATCAAAGATTGGTATATGTGCAATCGATTCTACACAGCGTTCAGGTACTTGAGATTTGTTAAAATTTGTTGCTAGAGAAAGAGGATATCGGAAAGATCAAAGATAGGGAAAAAATAATTTGTTTGAATGTAACTGTAGCGGTACGTACGCTGCTTGCGTATATTTTTACCACAACCTTCACTATTTCATCCACAGGTACATATGAAAATGATAATATGGTTACGTATTGTTGTAAAACACTATGTGTACTGTGTATACTATATTAATAACAAAATGGTTATGTACATAATTTGATATGGTACCCTTTCTCTACATCACACATTAAAAGTTGTTTGTCTAAATTACAGATAAGGCATTCACCAACATTGGATGACTTACTTGAGGAATTGAAGTTCACCCCAAAATCTTTGGAGTCCTCAAAGTCCAGTGAATCTAGTCAGCCAAGTATAAATACTGTGGCAGAAATGAATAGTCCACGCATTCGCTCGTTGTCATCAACAACAAACAGTGCCTTTTTCACCTCTCATGTGATTCCTCAACCAAGTCACAAGGGAGGGTGCCTTGTTGAGCATCGTGGAAACCAGCAATCCTCTGAACCCAGCTTTAATACTGCCAATCACTGCGCTGCATCTTTGGGGGATGAGACTTATGCAATTGTGGAAAACACCACCAGTCATTCACAAAGTCTTGACATAAGGAGTGTTGGCCAGCAAGAAACGAATAATACAACTGACTATTTGCTGTACAAAACCTCAAAGGCAATTTCCAAAATGCCAGATATTATTAGCTACCCTCCCATAGATGGAGAGGAATTGGAGAGAAGTGGACAAGAGTCATCCTTCTGTCATGTTTTCATAGGAATGAATGACAGCTGTTGTGCTGCGTTTCAAGAGAATTCCATTGGAAGTGATAATTTCCCTGGAGGGACAAGTGAAAATATTAAAATGAAAAGTGCTGAGAGTCAAGATGATCTTCCCTCTTCTACTGTACTTAACATGAAGGAAGGCCCAAAAATTAAGCAAGTGATGGTCCCTGTCCCCTCTTTGGACAACTGTAGCGCTTCAAACATTCCTGAGTTACCTCAAACACAAAGCATTGATTGTTCATCTGCTGATCAGCTTAATCAGAGCAACCCAGGAAATACAGAATGGGTGTACACACCGGAACCCCAAGCACAATCACAGACTCCTAATCGTCCAAGCCTCCAGGACCTGCTGAGGAAATCTCAGGAGTACCGCAAGCAACAGCGCTTGCTTAGGAACCAAGCCAAAAATGCTAGAATCCAGGAGAAAGCACAAGAACAACCACGAGTGGAGGAGAAGAGCCTGTCTGATAAGGAGAACAATGAGTTTTACTACAAAGCTACAGAGGGGAGAAAAACTAAAGAGAAGAGGTTTGTCAAAACGGTGAATACTACCTGCAAAAAATCCAATGAAAAAAATCAAAATTTTCTAGGTGAGTTGATCAGCAAAAAGACAAACCCTGATCCCGAAAGAGTATCGGAACATTTCACCCTTTCTCACCCACAGCTCTTGTCGCAATCCCAAACTCAAAATGTCTCCCACATGAACAATGATCAGACAATCACAGACCCATTTACTTATCTGGAAGGCTTTGGAACCCATCACTCCATCCCAGTGCCTAATTTCTGCCTGAGTCCTGTTTACACTAAGAGCTCAAGTAATATACCAGATGAAGCAGACCACTTCAGGGGGAAAGTTTTGATTAGCTCAAGCTATCATGAAAGCCACAAGTCTAATGAAGAACCTAACCTGGGACCACAAGGTGATGTACCAAATATTACAGTCCAGAGTTCACAGCACATAAACCAGCTCGAGTCCGGCCTGTCCAGCTTAAAAGACCTGATCTCTGATCTGGGGTTATCCCTCAAGGAAATTGAAGGGAAATGGGAGGATCGGCCTGATGGGAGCAGTGGGGCTTCAAATCGACAATCACTTGAGCCTCGCAGAAGCATGTTCGAAAACACAGATGAACAAAACAGCAGCAAAGACAACAGTCGGTCAATCTTGCAGGATGAAGACAAAGAGGTTGTTAATTTAGCAGAGATCAGTCTGGTCAACACCTCGACCCTTCAGGGCAAAATCAATGAAGAAGCCTTCAACGTGAGTTCTCGACAGCTCGAGGGAAGCAGGAAGCAACAGCCACCGGCTAAATGTGTGCTCTCTGTAGCCAAGGGGATGCCAATTCCTCATGTTTCCAGAAATGTTCTATCAGATCCCGCATCTTCACATGATGTGTCAATACAGTTGGACAGCAATTCACATCATACAGAAAGAAAGCAGGACAGTCATATTGGGCTGTCTGTCAGCCAATCGTTGGATGGGGACATACCATCGGAGATGAGGCTCCTTGATGGTTCAGATTCTGAAGAGGACTCAAGCGACCACTTGGTCCAAGCGAAGGAACTGACCCCCGTGAGTGTGGCAGGTATTGAGGGCACGTCATCCAAGGTCAAACGGAGACTGCTCATGCATGTGACAGACAACCTGGACATGACTGAAGCACCCAGCATTGAGGACTTGACAGAGGTCAAATCCAGCTACAGTGCTTCAAGAGGTAAGATCGGTTTATCTAAAGTGCTGTAGAAAATTGACGGATGACTTGCTCAACAAGAATATAAACCCAACATTCTTGTTTTTACGAGATGAACTCAAAGATGTAAAACTTCTTCCACATACACAATATCACAATTTCTCTCAAATATTGTTTACCATCCAGTCTAAATCTGTGATAGTGAGAGTTTTGTTTCATGGGGGGGTCTGGTGACCCAGAAAACCAGTCAGTACTGACCAAATTACCCCCCAACCCTAACTGCACCTTTCAGAGTGGCCTTTTATTGTGGGCAGTCTAAGGCACACCTGTGCACTAATAATAGTGTCCTAATCAGCATCTTGATGTGGCACACTGTGAGGTGGGATGGATTATCTCGGCAAATGATTTAGACTGGTTTGTGAACAATATTTGAGAGAAATGGTGATATTGTGTATGTGGAAGAAGTTGTAGATCTTTTAGTTCATCTCATAAAAAATGGGAGCAAAAACAAAAGTATTGCGTTCATATTTTTGTTGAGTACAGGATGTTGGTGTACTACTACCAAGCTTTTTTCTTCCCTTTGTCATTGTGCAGTGTCCGTGGCTTCACCGGCGAGTGACCGTTTTGCAGAGGAACTAAAACAGGTCCACGTTGCTCAGGTCAAAGCCCTGCAAGAAGAGCACAGGAGACAGCAGGAAGAACTGTGCCAGGTGAGACTTAAGATGTGTAAAACATCAGTGTGGAAAGAGAACAAACGTTCTTGAACTACATCTGGTTGGTTGTACTAGTTAGGAATGTGTGACTGTCAAGTTGCATGTGCGAAAAGCGAGAAAGTGCAGGAATGAAATAATGTTGCTTCTCCATGTTTCAACTTCATGCATATTTCTTACAGCGAACATGGATACTGTCACACAAAGCTCATCCAACCCAGCGGGCCACTTCTTGCATGATGTTACATCACTTTCTGCTCTGCAGGTCTAATTGTAATTCCTGTAGAGTAGCCATAATTCACTTAAATGAGGTTTGCGACTTCACCCAAAGTCACCTATGCAAGACATGAACAATAAATGTTCGTCTCATATTTTAAAGGTTAGATTAGATCAAAATTGTTTGAATGAGAATTTCCTCTGCTGGGATATCACAGTAACACTGAAACGTCATTTGAAACATTGACATTGTTCCATAGGCTAGGGCTGGGCAATTAATGGAATTTTAATCATGAATTCGATTTTGGCTACTGTCAATCGTAAAAACATTATAATAAAAGAAAAGCAATTAATGTGCCGAACAGCACAGTCTCTGTGCAAGTTCCTTACATTGTGAAAGTACCCTGAATGCACCATGTTGCTTGACAACCAGCGTGTGACGTTATGTGATTCGGCCCCACATACACATATAATAACCTGGAGTGCTAATGCCGCCTACTCGTCATACATACCAAGAAGTGTAGCCACAGGCGGCCATCTTGTGTTGACAATCCCTAAGCACGTCTAACTTGAATACACTGATTTCTCTGGCAAATTTTATCAGTAAGAATGTGATGATAAATTTTCACTCATAAGGTATACATCTCCGTGTGCTACTCAAACATTCGTCTAAATCATGTCAGAACCATGAACAATGAAATGAAAGCAAAGCCCATCATAAAACAACCCCCCCCCCCCCCCCCCGTTGGAGTTTACTGTAAAGCGAAATAGTATTACACACATTTGATATATTTAAATACAAAGCATTCTTCGTTTTTAAAAACATCACCACTGCTAATGTCAAAGTAAAATTAAATTTACATGCTAACAGAAAATTAGCATTGACTTCCAGGAGTGATATTCCTTTCAAATAATGAATATTCACACAAAACAGGAACACACACACACAGGTAATAATAAACTCAAAGCCGCATTTTCTCCCCAATCTGTGAAAAACGAGTTTTATGAGTAGAGCTCAATTACAATGCGTATACTGCAGGACCAGCTGATATTTATTTTTATGTATTTTTTTATTGCAATTACTTTAGTACATTCTTATTTTATGTTGTTACTAATTTACTTTCTCGTTAAGGTGATGAAAGCAGTCTTAAGATCCGAGGCACTCTGTCGTCTTAATAAAAGTCCTTTAAGCAAGCATGGACATTCTTCTATCAGATTGTGATCCTGGTCGTATCCTCGCAGAGCACCTGTAGTTTACCTTTTAAACCTACTTAAACATTCACTCCATCTGCCTTTAACTGTGCATTAAAATTAACCTGGGGGATTATTTTTGGCAAATACTATGGGAATTTCAGATATTTATCAAACTTTACAATATTGCGACGTTTCCCCAGCAATACCTCAAAATGGGCTGCCGGAGGTACACTTTTTATGTTTGAATTTCTTGAATTTCACATGATATTTACACATTTTGTACTTTACAAAAAGAAGTGTGTTCAAGATTAAAGTATGAAGCATGAAGGGATGAAAGGGCACCAGGCCATGATGGTAATATTGAGTAGTTGAATAAATACTTAAGTTTTGAAATCAAAGAATAATCGTTTTTACTAATCAAGATTTTAAAATCAAAATAATTGTGATTATTTTCCCCATAATCACCCAGCCCTAATATGTGTCCTGTGTCACACTCTAAAAAATGATGTTGCGTTACCTGATTGATGGAGTGTTGGGTCGTGGATAGACTACAGACATCTGCTCATTACAAGATTCCTTCACTCTGTTTCCTAAAAAAATAAAAAAAACCTAAGGGATTCCAACATAAATGTTTCATCACATCCCTAAGAGCTGAGATTGTATGGCCGCTTGTGTGTGCTTGCCTGTGTGTGTGTGTGTGTGTGTGTGTGTGTGTGTGTGTGCGTGCATGCGTACTTCAAGGGCGCCGGCTGTTGGTATGCCATCCACTTCTCTCACCATCTCCACCTTGCATCTCTACGTCATATTCTAGCTGTGTTCTCGCCCGATTAATCAAGAGCTCTGTTTAATTGATATACCCTTAACAACAATATAATGAAGTTAAGACGTTAAATAAAAATGCTGCTTTTTTTTTGGTGATTTGTGATGAGACGGGAGGCCAAGCTGGCCATTGCTTGGAGGGAGGAGGGGAGCAAGGGAATTGACACAGAAAAGGAAGGGATAATTTGTTTAATTCATGAGTGTCCGTGGTTAAGTGCCAGATCGTCCTGCCGTGTGCCACTGCTAATGGTCTCTCTCTTTTTCTTTTTTCTTTTTGGTCTCGTCCCTCTTTGTTTTGTCTCATGCCTCCTCTGCTGTCCTTTTTGCTCTCTGGCTGTATTATTTCTGCCTTCTCTCCTGTCTCATTATCCCCGTCGTCCCTCTCCTATGCCCCATCCCTCCACTTGCGCCTCTTTCTCGCTACCCTCAATTAATTCCTTCCTCCTGCCTCATTTTCTCTCCTTTCCAATTCAATATTTGCCAACCTTGTCTGCTTCCCCAAATACATACCGCTGCTCATACACATGCTCTTCCTGACTTTGTACACCGTGACCTCACGTCTGCTTCTTAGGCACTCGCAGCGCGGTACTCCCTGCTCCAGAGCTCGTCCTTCCCGTGCTCCCTGTCAGGCTCTCATCTTGGAGACACGGTGACTTTCTCAAAGCACTCTCAGGTATAACTCTAATGTGTGTCACTGGTATGAAACATGCTGACATTTATGTTTATTTATTCATCACCAGTCGTTCTATCCAAAAAAAAAGAAAAAAAAAGCCAATTCTTTTATATAGGCCATCGTGTTTCAAAAAAAATATTAGCCTCTAATGCTTGGCAATCAACAAGTGAGTGACAAGAAGCTATCAGTTGTTTATGATTCTGTATTAAAGCATTGCACGTGCACGGATGCCCTAAACAGATGCCAAGCAAAAGACCTTGAGAGTCTGGGAAATTAATTGGTTGTCACTGATGGAATTAGCATTCTCCTCTCTCATCCCCTCCTCTTTTCATTATTCACCCGGCTCATCACTCCTTCCCTGTTCATTAGCCCCCCAGCTCTGGCCTAGACTGCTGCCGCCCCCTGCTGTTAGCTGCTGCCAAGGGCTATCTGACGCGCAGGCTGCTCAGGACTGAGAGAGTGGCGCAGCTGGCCCGCACCATTGGGGTGAGTTGAAGCCTGCCATTGTCACATCTGTTTCAGTTAAACTGGGGTGCTTTGGTATGTCCAAAAGCCATTCACACTTTTTATTTATTCATTTTTGGGGGGGGGGGCTTCTGTTAGACAAACGTAGATCTTTGCTCCCATCTTTTGGCATCTATAGGCAATTACAGTACAGTTTAAAGTTGTCAATTTTGCCTATTCACGATAGGGCCACCATCAATAACAGGTTCAAAATGCAAGAAGCTAGGCTAAATGTTAGCTTATCTAATAACTACATTATGACTTGTCGTTTTTTTTTAATAGCGTCAAATATTTTGGGACTTGGAAAACCCCACAATCAGTTGCTCCAATATTTCTGTCTGGCAACAGTGCAAGTCACTTTCTAATTGGCTGTTTTCTTTTCCAGTCACAATCACGGAGTCCTAAGATTGGCTGACCTTGTGTTGACCACACAGAAAAAATTGCATCAAACTGATATCTTATAATCAGGCCCTTGCTGACTGTGATTGGATTCAAGGAAAAATGCTCAAATTCGGCCCAATTTCTTTGTATGCGTGTATCCTGCTCATGTCTAAACAGTACCGACAGCAAATGAGACATTTAACTCAATTGCTAAATATGTTCTATTTTAAATATTACCATGCTTCCAAAGACGTATTTATATGTTTTTAATGTGTTTTTATTATGCTAGAGCATACACAAGCAGCCTCTGAACTGAAGTGAATTGTTGAAGCAATGGTAGTTATTACAAAAACGGCCAGCAGGTGGCAGCGGAGTAAAATATATCAACAAGGCCATGTTGCAAAAAGCTCTTTCCCCACTGTTTTAAACAGATTTGTGAATAATGATCAAACTTAACTATATTCTAATGTTAAATGCTGCAAAACTAAAACAAATGGAAATTTACTTTTTTTTCCTGATGAAAGAAGAGTCTAATCTTTCTTTTGGTAGGTTCCATGTTTTTATAGCAATAGAACACAATATTCTGTGGGCCTTGCAAAATCAGTCAAAATCCAGTAAACCAGCTGGGAGCAAAGGGGGTTGCTTCAGTGAAAATGGCTGGGAGTGAATGAGTTAATTGAATTCCTTCGTTATTAATACTATAATTTTAATATTTCTTTTAATTAAATGTGTGTGTTTTTCTTTCAGGACACAAAGCAATTCCTGCAGGCTTTCCAGCTGTCTCAGCACAGAGGGGATATCTGTAGCAAACAGGATCGTTTATTGCAGCAGAGAGTCGCTCTGCAGGTATTGAGTCAGCCACATGTTGTTCCCATCTGTTGAGCTGCCTCCTGCCAATGTGCATTTATCCTTTAAATAAAATAGCAAATTACCCGGAACTGATAGCGAGATTTCACACGTTCACGCAAACAAGCGTCTGTGTGATTATTATTTTTTCTCTCCTCCAGCTGCGAGCGGCGCGTTACGAAATATACGATATCTTCTTCTCTCTGTCAGTGGCGGAAAGGATGCAGCTGATTAGTTTGGACAGAGAGCTGACCAGGGAGAGAGTGCTTAGACGACAGGTAACTGACAGCTTTCTAGCCCAGTGGGAAACATGGTGGGAAATGTCACTTTATGACCTATCAAAGGGTGCCCTAACTTACAAGCTTTTCGAGTTATGACCCATCATTTGGTCAAATTGTATTTATTTTTTGCTTTGTGATGCGGATCAAAAGTACCGGTACAAGAAAATTTCAAATTCATTTTCTCGATTTGAAGCAAAAAAACAAAAAAGGAGAACCACTCTCACAGATGAGCTCCTGGCTGTATATCAAACGGAACAATTAGTGAATCACATAAATACGATATGAAAACACTGGCATGGAACAGGCACGAGTTCAGTCAGTGACTGAAGTGAACCCACCGGTCAACGATGCACTTTCAGTCATTTATTGAACGAGACAAACAGCCAAACACTGGCAAGAAGCCGATATGGAAAATGGCTAACCAGAGCTGGAGTCAGCTGCTGACGTCACACGGTAGGCCACGCCCAATTAAAGGCACAACAACCAAGATAAATTAGTTCACGAAAAAGAATCGGGGAAAAAAAAGATCATTTTCATGAACTGAATAAAATTAATATGAGTTTTTTTAAACGCTAATGAACTGAAACATTTTATATTGACAAAACTAGCTCCAACACATCTGCAACCATAGTGAGGATAGGTTTTTAATACACAATATTTCTTACGACCCTTTTTTTTTTATCTCTCACTTGAGAAATACCCTATATGTATATATATATATATATATATGCTAAAATAGCAAACGTTAAACTAACAAAGCCCATTAAAAAATAACAAGCCAACTCTAAAAACAAATTCAAATTAACTGATTGGTGATGGAATGAATATAACTAAAAAGTCAAAGTACCACTGTACATTAATTTAGATTCATTATTTGGTCCAGTTCCGTCAAAAACAAGTCACCGGCTTGTCTACATCATTATAATATTTAAAAAAAAAAGATTAATGTTATTCGTCAGCAAAGCTTTTGATTACAGTCAGCAAAGATTGAAATGTGATTTCTATGCGCATTTCTGTGCTGCATCTGTGGGAATCACACCAAGACGATTCTGATGTGTGTTTTTGTTAGTTCAGATGGAGCAACCAAGCTGCCCAAAAGGAAGGAGCGCTCTGTCTGCTGCGACCCAAAAGTCACTCCAGAGGAAAAGAGGCATCTTGTGAGTATTCCATTGTGGATATATATGTTAATATTGTATTATAGCTGACAACGTCACATGAAGTCTTAACCCAAACGCGTCACATGACCAAGAATAGAAAATGGCTAATTGGGGCCCAATTTGCCCTTTTTCACTATTTTGAGAGGACAGGAAATTGACACTGTGATACAAGCTGTGCACTGACTCATTAATTTCTTCAGCGTTGTCCCATTAAAAGATATATTTACAAAAAGGTGTACTCACTATTGTGAGGTACTGCATATAGGTATGTGCAAATGAATGCTTTTATGAAATAAAACATCAGCTTTTGTCAGCAGCGCAACCATTTGCTGTCTTTTCCCCTCCAGGATCCAGAGGAAGGTGTCAGAAAGACACAGGGGAGTTGTGACAACTGAACACAAGACAGGATTCGCTAGCGAGCAGACGCTTGAAACCAAGCGAGTGCGGTTGAGAAGAAAGCCTGCAAGGATCTCTCAGAGATTTTACTCCTGCAGACCCCGATGACACATGCTTCTTTGGCTGCGCTGAGAACTCAAGTTTACATTTCCCAAATCTGGGCTTCCTTTGAACTACTGTAGTGTCTTTATTGTAAATTGCAGAATACTTTATCATTGAAACACTGAAATGGCTGAATCTGATTTCTGGACATTGTTTTGTGTTGAATCCAAAAATATAAACATAAACATAGCTATGATGGTGACAGTTTTTCTCATTTTGAGATCAAAAGCATGGGCACTACAAAACTGTTGCCTTCTCTAAAGAATGTTATCATCTCACTGATTCTGTGATTATATTACAGTATTTTGTGGCCCTAGTTTGCACTATTGTAACATCAGTCTGCTTTCCTCAAGTGTTGCCTTAATTATCTGGCCTGGTTTATTGATTTGCTTTAAAATATAACAAAACTATTCTCTAGTTTTGTTTGATCCAGAGTGAATTTTGTGTGTTATTTATATTTGAAGGTATGCATATTATTAGTATGATAATAAACGGGTTTTTTTTACATGACAAATGGTACTTGTGGGTTCTGTGAAACGGACAATATATGACATTTCAAGGTTGCAAATGGCTTTTAATGAACTACGTTTGCACAGCAGTGTAAAAATACGGCATTGTCAGGCTGCACAAGAAGGCGTGCCAAGTATTAAGTATTATTATTTTCCATTTGATTGTTTTATATTTATTGCCAAGGAGTATTGAATATTTACAGTAACTGATAATTTAAGCAATGAACTACAGTAGTTCGCTCAGCAGTATGAGAATGTGGCGCAATAATACACTACTACTGCAGCCTCAACTTATAATTTTCAATTAATTTTTTTGGGGTGGTATTTGTGGCTTAGAAGTTGTTTTCAAGCGCGTATTTACTGTATGACATTTTAAAGTTAAAAACGGAAGCAGACATAATTTTGGTAATGCTATTTGACCTCAAACAAAACCTATTTTATATATTATTGTATTTTGTATGCGGACTGATTTCAAATAGCTGTACTAGCTCTTAAACAATATATGACAAGTAACGTTATTATTTCTTCTCAGTGCACGCATTGCGGGAGTTGATAGGAGGAGGAAACTATTTTGACTGTAGAAGTTTTTCCCTCTTTACGTTGTTGATTTTGTATAGAATTAACAGAAATGTACTTTTTCACATTTGTACTAGTACCCACCCCCCACAAGTGTCTGTACTTTGGTGCAGTGTACTTTTGCCTGCGTACGCCGAGCCAAAGGGGGCGCTACCCGTTTTAGAGTCAATTTAGACCAGCATCCGCCGGGCTGTAGTTAAAGGGAGCTTTGTTTTGAAAACGGAGCCACTTAGCTGGTTCAACCCGTAATGGCAAACGAGACGGAATGCGGTGTCTCTTCCCGTGCTGAGAGAAAAGCTTTTCAAAAGGCCAAGATCCTGCAACGAGAAAACGAGAGGGATGTCATTAGGCTGGTAAGATAAAAGAGAAAATCAGCATGCACTCTCCCAACTAACAAAATGAGTCGGCGCTATAGGCGAGTTGAAGCTGACCGCGGTTAGGCTTCTCTTTTAAACTTTAGGTTGGACGGATCCTGAAAAAACCTGAGGCTGAGAGGTCCGAGGAGGACGCTTCCGTACTTGTGTTGCACAGAGACACTGTAGATGAGCTCTGCAAGAGAAAGATTCGCCGAAATGAACTCAAGAGGAAGCAAGAGGAGGTTAGGCAGTTAACAACTTGACATACGCTTATCACAAAGCAAAAACGTTTGTTCACGACTGCAACGCATCCATTCATCATACGTTAGCTTATTTGAAGATTTGAAATTCTCAAGTCAGCTATGCTGGACTCTACCTCACCCACGACCAAAAGCACTTTAGAGTATTGATGAATCGGTGTTTAATCATCATTGTTTTGTACAGAACTTGATCATTTCCCCCCTACTTTTTTTTATTTGAATTCTTACAGGTGTTTGATACTGATGATGACCTGAAAAGTAAAGCGTGGCAGCTGGCTGTGGCCATCCAACAAGCAAAGCACTTGGTGGTTTACACCGGAGCTGGAATAAGTACTGTAAGAAAGTCATGTTGTTTATTTACATTTTGCTTCTCCATCTTCTGCCTTGCTAATATTGTTTTTAATGGTAGGCAGCCTCCATCCCCGACTACCGAGGGCCCAACGGTGTTTGGACACAACTGCAGAAAGGCCACACTGTCAGGTGTGATGGCATTTTAATTGTATGATGTAATCAGTCAGAAGGGACCATCAAGCATTTCATTATTTTTTTTCCAAAAAGCTCATCTGACCTGAGCAAAGCAGAGCCGACGCTCACACACATGTGTATCAAGATGCTGTTTAAGAAAATGCTGGTATGTTCAACCTATTTGTAGAAACACATGATGGTAGGTATTTTACTGCTGTTTAAAAATGTTCTGGTTTTTAAAGGTGAAGCATGTTGTGTCACAAAACTGTGATGGACTTCATCTACGTAGTGGTCTTCCTCGACACGCCTTGTCTGAACTTCATGGGAACATGTTCATTGAGGTGATACACACATATATACATCAGGGGTAGAAGAACATCCATTTTTTTTTGTATTCGATGTTAAGGTGATGATAGTCGAGTCAATGTTGACATTATTTACGTTTGTTGCTTGTCAACCAAGCCGCACAGCTGTTAGAAGTCTCTTGTGCGTGCATGCATGTTTTTTTGTAGGGGTGAAATTTCTTTTCTGAACATCCTGTGTTTGCTTCTGTCTGCCAGGTGTGTACTTCCTGTTCTCCAGTCAGAGAATGTGTGCGTTTATTCGATGTGACGGAGCGGACATCCCTCCATCGGCATTGCACGGGCCGCAGGTGCTCCCACTGTGGCAGTGAACTCAGGGACACAATAGTGCACTTTGGGGAACGAGGAACCCTAGAGCAACCTCTCAACTGGAAGGGAGCTGCAGAGGCGGCGACGGCGGCTGACGTTATCCTCTGCTTAGGTTCCAGTCTCAAGGTAGCTCTTGGTGCATGTTTTTGTTCATTCCGCATTGTTTGTAAGATTACTTGATCACAACATGGGCCTTATTCAGATCAGTTTTGAATTTATTTTATGGCATTGGTTGCAATGTAAAATGAGGAGCCGTGAGTAGTAGTAAAAAAAAAAAGAAAAAAAAAGTTTTCCATGATTCCATGTTTCAAAAATCAAATCAAAGTTGTTAAAACAGTCTGTCTGTGCAGGTGCTAAAGAAATACCCTTGTCTGTGGTGCATGAACAAACCAGCCAGCAAAAGGCCCAAACTTTACATCATTAACCTCCAGGTACAGTAATGTGAATAAAATGTCCTGTACTGTAATTGGCCTTGAGCTGAATAAATAATGACTAATATCTTATACTGCGATTGTCCTTTTTTGTTTTAGTGGACACCAAAAGACGACTTGGCTGTACTAAAAATCAACGCCAAGTGTGATGATGTCATGAGTCTTCTTATGAAAGCGCTTAATCTCCAGATTCCTGTTTATGACAGGTATGTCTTTGTCTATAACGTTTCTGCAATGTCGTTAATGGAAGGCCGAAAATCGAGAGCCTGTTTGGAGAAACTCAAAAATTCCCGATGGCCTGTCCGCCCCTGACTATTTATCATTCATCATCATAAGTCATTTAGGTCAAAATTGGATCATTCATAAATCATCATTGGACCTCTGGAGTAAGTTGGCTGCGCTGAGAGAAAAGGGGTGAATAATTTCACATGCCTTATTTTTTGTTATTTGTAAAAAATATAAATAAATGTTCTTCGTGATTGTGTTCCGCTTGGTGTTGATGCTTCATAAAAATAAAAATAAGTCACATTTCCGATATTTGTTTGAAGCCTGAAATGTGCCAAAGATAAAACACTTCAGGGGGGGCTAATACTTTTGCAAGACACTATCTCCATTTCATTTTCCCCAACACTAATAATTGTTTATAAATGTGAACAAATATGAGTACAACCTCAGAGGTTATGTTGTAGTTATACAATTTTAGCATCTTTGTGTGCGGGAGTAATGTTGTGCAAATTATATTGAGATATTTTTATGCCTACTTATTGTACCAGCACAGATTAGATGAAGTGTTTTGTTTTGTCTCTTCAGGGCAGAGGACCCGATTTTCAGCCTTGCTGCACCTCTGCAGCCTGAGGATGAGGACAGCCACACCCGTGCGGTCATCGCTCCCCACGCTGGTCCCGGGGACTCCATTGCTGACCCTGGGAATGCTGCCAAGGCCACGGCGGTGCAGGGTGGCTGGTTTGGAAGAGGCTATGGCAAAGGGAGGAAGAAGAAAAAAGCAGCCTAGAGGTGAATTATGGACAAAAAACGTTACAGAGTACATCAGCTGGATTCATCGTTCGGTGGACAAGTTAGGAAATGAGGTGCTAATGATTTGTAATGTGTATAAATGACTATCATAGGATTTTGGTTTTGGATGTTGTATCAATGTAGCATCCGTTATTTATTTCTGAGGCAAAACTTTGTTATGATGACAAGAGTGAGCAGTTTATTTTTGGGGATCAAAGAATGGGGTAACTTTATTCATGTGTGCCAAAAGCTATGTTCAGCATGTTTACGCAACCTGTTGGTGAGGAGTTGGTGCTTCAATGGGACCTCTCGTGGCACTGGGTGTCATGGAACCATAAACTGCTTGTTCAAAGTAGTAATGGGATTTGTTTCCATGTGCTGCCATAATGTGGCACAATATTGTACTGTATTATTGCAGCTATCAGTCTGTGTTTATATGTGGTTGTTTGTATTTTAAGTTTCTACAACCACTCTGCAAGCCTATAACTAAACAAGTGGACTTTTACCTGAAATATAATTTTAAGGTATTGCGTGTAATGATAATGGCTTGATTTCAGTAATGATAATTCGTACACGTTCGGACATGGTGGTTATTTGTGCTGGTAAGACATGTTTTCAAGTGGTATATTACTGCAACAAGTTTTGGCAGCTAGTCAAATGACAGTGTTTCTACAAATGTATTGTGTAAATTGCATCAATGAATGTACAAAACTTGCATTTATTTTCACTTTTTGCTGATGGCAATTGATTTGTGGTTTACTCTTTTCCTGACCTCTCAAACTTACTTTACTCGAGTTGTTGATCTGTGCTGTTTACATTCTGTTTTTCATCCAAATCAGTTGTAAGTAAGACAAAGCTATAAATTCGATTTTTTTTTTATTTGGTGGTTGTTGATTATGCTAATTACCATTTACTGAATTGAGGTTGAACTACATTACGACCATTCCTTTGTCTCAGGAAGATGACGTGCACCATTTGTCTCTAAGGTTACGTGGGGCCAAAGTAACCATACGAGTGTTGGACCACCGTTATTAACACTCATGCCAGAGTTACATGTGAGGATTAATATGTTCCTTGTGTATTTTGCAACAAAAGATGACATGCTTCATGTGAGTCAATAAACCATTCTTTATTTGAATATTGTTTTGTCATATTTTTATTATATCTTGCTGGTGGATAATTGACCAACTACCCCAATAATGTCACAGTTTGTTCTTAGATAACATTCATGATTTAGTCAATTGTTTACAATGAACATTCATTTCAAAAGGGTTATTTTAACTCCATGTAGAGTGGACTGGACCCATATGGATATAGAATGTTTAAAACGTGTCTTAAAGCAATAACTTCAGAAGTACAAGTTGCCCATGCAGGGGAACGTGTTCTCATTATTCAGTCATTTTTGCTGCACTCCCTGGTTGGTTTATATCCACCATTTTATTAAAGTAGTTCCTGCCTAACCTTGCCAGCAGTATGAATTCTCGCGGTATTTGTGAGTTCATAAACTCCGGATAATACATCTTGTACGGACAGACAAATCGCAATTAATTCTGTTCTTGCAAAATTACTCTTCGTTTCCTTGTTGAATTTGAACAGCGAAAGGTGGTGCTTCGTGCATTTTTATCTGGTAAAAATGTTCGTGCTTTCCCTCCTCTCCCTACAAGACGGAAGGCGACATTTTCATGCGTTGCCTTGATTGGTCAAAAGAAACGTGCAAGATGTCGCATCATCCAATCAGCTCGAAGTATTGTACAGCAAGTCCCTCCTTACCCGAACAGATACCGTACTGCAGAGTGAAGTCCCAGATTGATAATGTGGAGAAGAACTCCTTCGAGTGAATCACAATGATCAATCTGGCTTGCGAGGTTAGTTCCTGCCAGGACCAGGCAATAACTTTTATATGACTGGTCTAACAATGCCGCTTACTCGCTCGAGCGAGAAGTGAAGCCACCGGTGGCCATCCATTTTTTTTTGGTGAAAATAGAAAAATCATTGAAAAACATTGACTTTAGCTAGAGTAATAGTTGTGACATTGAAAATGCCAATGTTGGACACTTTGTACTAGGGCAGTGGCGTAAATTTATTACATTTTTGCCAATCATTTCAAAGCTGGGGTAATGTGGGGGAACAAGTGATAAACTCCATGCCACTTTGGAGTTTGGATTTGATATTGTGGAAATGGGAGCAATTTAAAATCCATCACTATGGAACCAGCGTGTTACACTGTGGGAAAGCGCAAGTGCGCGTCATAGTGCACGTGTTAACTGAGATGCATTTCTATAGGCTACTTTGATCATGTGATCGGTCAGGCGAATGCTGCATTCAAAGAAGGTGAGAAATTGGATATATCACACTCAGATTGTACCACTTACGACCTCAAAAGTGTTCCAGACGAATATCAACAACAAATATGGCTTATTAATTTCGATAAATTGTTGTTCTGGTTCATCACAGCATATTTTGACTATAGCAAACCTTCCTCCATCATTTCCTTTATTAGTAAAGGACTATCTTCTGTTATAAGCATTTCATGTAATAACACATGCAGGAGGTGTAATGGTATTTCTTCATGCACTCAGTGCAAATCACGCTGTGTTACGTGAAGTTATGTCGAATAATTGAATTAATGTAGGCTAATAAATAAAGACAGACATGTTTATGACCTTTTGCCGTTCGTGGTCTGTGTGTCTCCATAGGATAGGCTAGCGGCTAGCCATTGTCGAGTGGCGTGCCATAACACCCATCGGCGAAGTCGGGTCCATACTTTTATTTTTCCACTTCGCGATTTACCTCCCATTTTAAAGGTGCGCTCCTGTGCGTTTTTCCTGGTATAAAATTTGAATAATCTGATTTCCCACTTTCGTGGAATGCAGCAGTAGTTGGGGGGCGTTGGCCGGCTCAGTGACGTCACTGCCCGAGTACAACCGATTGCCCAGAGGGCGTACTGTACTTGACATAATCTCCGTGAACAAACTCAACTCTCGTGATCGCGAACATTAGCTACTCTTAATTTGTACTACAGTCGAGTGGTGTGTAAAAAGTCAGCGAAAATGATTAAAAACGGCCACCACGACACGGAGCAGCAACTTGGGGAAGGCGGCCGTAGTGATCAGCCGGCAGGTTCAGGGTGCAGCCCGGAGAAAAGGAAGCGCGTTGTCCGGCTTTGGTGTGACGGCTGGTAAGACGTCCATTTAACTTCACCGCTGTGTTTAACTCTGTGAAATTAACTCAACGCGTATTGCAGGGTGTCAAGGCCCAGGAGACTCGTCAGTATCATAATAATGCATAGCATACACGACCAGTGCTCGATAGCATGCTAACGCTAGCTGCCTGGCTGTACTTTACACTACATCGAGGTAAATAATTTACACGTCATTTTGACGACAGTCTTTGTGTTCCTGAGAGCTTCAAAAACGCACGTGTTATGTTTTCCCTATCTTATTAGATAAGCGTCAGCTTATGTAACGTATATACGAGTCGGTGCATGCTCAGGGCAAGATGGGAACATTTTTTTCCGCATAAACATCTTCTTGAACAAGACAGACATACAATCCTTCAATTGAAACACAGTAAAGTACTGTTTGCACATCAATCTATTATCTGTACAGCTCGGTAAAACAAAAAAACAAAACAACAGTATCAGACATCCCTACTAAAGCCAAAACTTAGTGACTTCTCGTTCTTTAAGTCAGAAAATGTTCAAGTCAGTTTGGGCCCACCATAAACTGCAGACCCCCATTATAAAAAGCAGTTTATAAATACATTCACTCAATCAGTCGCTGCTCTAGTTAGTTTCTGTCTCACTTGGTGTTTATAAATAACAAACATAATCAACATGCCCTTTTGCCCAACAAGCTTGTTGATTCACGCAAGGATCGGAGGAGAGTAGCCTGTTGATAGTTAGCAAGATTTAATCACTCAACATAAGAAATATGAATCCTTTAGTTGTTAATTCAGATTCCTAACAATGTCCAAAGTGTTATTATTATAGTGATATTAACGCAACAAAATGTGGGGAAAAAATTAGCAATTTTGTGTATTTTGAGAGGTACAGTAAATGGAGCGCCAGGCTTTTCCCAAAAGCACGGTTACACCCTCTGGCTTCTTCATTAAGTACCAAGCATAATGTCATGAGCTCCATATCAGGAGTTTTATCAATAATTTAAGATATCTTTTATCAACAGGGGGGAAATTCAGGTTAAGGTTCAGGTGAAGTCTTCCTTTATCACAGATAAGCAGTTTTGATTGGTAGACTGTATATTCAAGAGTATTTTTTTAATATTGTGGCTTTGGAGTGATACAAAACTGTACTGCACTATACAGTGAGCTGTTTTTAATATTTTGGTTACATTTTAGAAAACACTGACTATACAACGATAGTAAACTAAAAAGACTAATCTTATAAGCATCCATGTTTTCTAACAGAGAGAGACAGAGACAGAGAGAGAGTTTATAGATATGATCAACCAACAAATCATGTCTGTAGTCATAACATTTCTCCCATTAACCTTTGTCGTCCATGTGTTTGGGGTTTATGTAATGTTTTTATAGATTTGTTAATTTTGCATCTTATCCCACTGTGTAGAGGTTTTCACGCTGATGAGGTTTCTGTGTTACTCTACTTTCTTTGTAGTTATGACATGGTCCACTATGGTCACTCAAATCAACTGCGGCAAGCTAAAGACATGGGGGATTACCTCATCGTTGGAGTGCATACAGATGGTAAGGAACCAATTTACAGAAACTTGATTTGATTGGCTGCCATGTGTTGTTTGCGGTGTTTAATTGTATGCCTCAGATTTGTTTAAATGCTCACAATTACAAGTGCTGCCTTTGATTTTACACAACTTTGTAGTGAACAGATTAGTAAAATGACTTGATTAGCTTTTTTTCCCGCTGGTAATATATATCAATAGTTAACTCTTTCACTGAGTTAACTATTGAAGTCATGTGATTAATTACAATTAACTCATTCACTGCCATTGACGGCTATAGACGTAAAAAAATCACTTTTGTTAACAAGAGTATGAAAACCTAGAATTTTTTTATTGTACATTTAGAACATATTAACGCATAAACATTTCTAATCATAATTAATTGCATGTCTTCACTTGTTAACTCATGATTAATCACAAATTTTGTATCAGTTCTAAATGTACAATAAAAAAAAATCTAGGTTTTCATACTCTTGTTAGCAAAAATTGAAAAAAATGTTAAACTAATAGAAATAGTTCAAATAAAGTTTTGACGTCAATAGTCGTCAATGGCAGTGAATGAGTTAACAATGTAATGCCCCTAATTTTTAATCTTTTCTTCTTTTTTTTTTATTAGGTGCATAAGGCGATTACATTTTTTAATTGTAATTATTCCCACGACTTCACTAGTTAACTCACGATTAATCACATATTTTATATCTGTTCTAAATGTACAATACATTTTTTTTCAAGGTTTTCATACTCTTGTTAACAAAAGTGGAAAAAAATGTGAAACTAATAGAAATAGTTCAAATGAATTTTTGACGTCTATAGCCGTCAATGGGAGTGAATGAGTTAATATTCATCGTCTCATGCCATCAAAAGCGGAAATCTCCAAGCACAAGGGCCCGCCAGTCTTCACTCAGGAAGAGCGCTACAAAATGGTGCGGGCCATCAAGTGGGTGGATGAGATTGTGGAAGGTGCACCCTACGTCACCACCTTGGACACTCTGGACCAGTTCAACTGTGACTTCTGTGTACACGGAGGTATGAATAAACCCGTTGTCCAAAATCCTCCGTCATGATGCCAACATTAAAATTTGGCCTGTTTTCTGAACAGATGACATCACGCTGACTGTGGATGGCAAGGACACGTATGACGAGGTGAAGAGGGCAGGACGCTATCGGGAATGTAAACGCACTCAGGGAGTCTCCACCACAGACCTTGTGGGACGTATGCTTCTCATGACCAAGTCGCATCACAGCAACATGGTGAGTTGATCCTTCCACTTTTTTGCGTTATACGCTCTGTCTGGGAACTGTTTTATTTCTAAGGCTCTGTTCGCACTACAGCTAAATCGGATTTTTTTTCCTCCTGAATATGTGACATTTATCCGGGTTTTTTTGTATGCATGTGTGAACAGTGCAGTTCTGTTGCTGTGTTCCATGATGCCGGCATGTCACAAAAACAAAAACATCAAGGATGCATATTCTTTATTGATAGCACATGTTTTGGAGTTGACCCAAAAAAAAAAGTCAACTTCATGAAGATTTGATGAGAAATGAGCAAGTTATGACTCTTTTCAGCCTACTTGCATTATTACCTTTTGCCGATCATTGACGTAATAGACAGATTGCAAAATTTAGTTTGTACGTCTTTATGTTGTTGCCCCCCAGTTTTTGGACTGAGAGGCAACAGTTGAATTAAATTGACTTCGAATCAGAACACGATGGCAAACTTGTGTCGCTGAAACTGTTTAAACGGTCGGCATTCCTCAATGGTACTTGAAGCACTGTATTCAATTCATTTCTTTGCACTTCATTGCATTCCTTGAAAAGGAATTGTACAACCACATATTTGATTGGAACTTTTTTTAACTCATTCACTGCCATTGACGGCTATAGACGTCAAAAATTCATTTGAACTATTTCTATTAGTTTAACATTTTTCCCCCACTTTTCTTAACAAGAGTTAGAAAACCTAGAAAAAAAATATTGTACATTTAGAACAGATATAAAATTTGTGATTAATCATGAGTTAACTATTGAAGTCAAGCAATTAATTGCAATAAAAAAAAATTATCGCCTGATGCGATTTAAAAAAAAGAAAAGAAAAGATTATTAAAAATTAGGGCCGTCAACCGATTACAATTTTTAATCGTAATTGAATCGCATGACTTCACTAGTTAACTCACGATTAATAATACATTTTATATCTGCTCTAAATGTACAATAAAATAAATCTAGGTTTTCATACTCTTGTTAACAAAAGTGGAAAAAAATGTTAAACTAAAACAAATATTTCAAATAAATTTTTGATGACTATAGCCGTCAATGACAGTAAATGAGTTAATATGTGTTCTATATGAAATATTTATTTTATGAACAAATAAAATAATATCATAGCAAATTCATTTCTTGCCATTTTAAGGAACAATGCTACATTGGGATGTACAGGTCTTTCTTTTAATTTATCTTTCATTGGTTTAATAGAAATATGTTAAAAGTACTAGTGGTATCAGTGGTTTGGTATTGGTGACTACGCAAGAATTGAGTACTCATACAGGTATTGGATTGAAAAAAAAGTGGTATTGAACATCTTCTACATTCTAAACATGTTTATCCTTGAAATAATACGTCTGATTGGCAATTTGATAGTTGTGGTGCGTGGATTGCTTTACTAAATACAAACTTTTGTGTCACGTAAACACAACCAATTAACTCATTTGCGCCCAAAAACGTATAAATACGTTTTAAGTGTCCCAAAGATGTATTTGGTTTTTTTTTATGCTAGAGTGTAATTAGGATAGGATTTGATGCAGCCTCTCAACTGCAAAGAACGGTTGAAGAAATGGTAGTTATTACACAAACGGCCAGCAGGTGGCAGCAGAGCAAATGAGATCAACCAGGGCCATGATGGGAAAAAAAGCTATTTTCCCCTGTGTTTTAAATAGATTTGTGAATAATAATGAAATTTAGCTATATTCTAATGTTAGTTGCTGCAAATCGGAAACAAAAAATCCTGATGAAAGAAAAGACTCTAATCTTTCTTTTGGTAGGTTCCATGTTGTCATAGCAATAGAACACAATCTTGCAAAATCAGTCAAAATCCAGTAAAACATCCGGGAGTGAAGGGAATTGCTTCAGTGCAAATGGCTTAGAGTGAGAATGACTTAAATATTAAACGCTAACTCAATCCCATGAAAAATCTGTCACTTTTTCAATTTTTCATTTCTGAATTGAAAATGAAAAGAGAAAATGATATGTGAATTGGTATAATACTTACATTCTGCTCATTTACTTAATCAGATCATATTTTCTGCAGGATAACCCAGATTATCAGAAGCACACGGACAATTTTGGGAAGGTACGTAAGTGTCAGTTATTTTGGTTCCCTATTAAGCGCGTTATTTAAAAAAAGGCAAAAACAAAGTGTTTGTCGTAATGACTTGTTGTTTTGTTGTGTCAAAGGGTCCGAAAGGGCACAGTCCATGGACTGGAGTGTCTCAGTTCTTACAGACGTCACAGAAGATCATCCAGTTTGCCTCGGGGAAGGAGCCTCAGCCCGGAGACACCATCATTTATGTAGCGGGGGCGTTTGACCTCTTCCGTATCCTTACATCGACAAAACGACCTCAACATTTCCAATCTGGTGGTGTGTGTTGTTTACAGAACAGCATCGTGTAACCCGCAAACTTTTCAAATGTGTCCCAGAGTCGATGCTTTTTATATCATCCCCCGCCCTGTGTAAACAATGAAAGTATGTCACATTCAGTCATTAATGGCGAAACACATAGCTTGATAACGCTTTTCCAGCAAAGTGATATTTCCTCAAACCAGCAGGGAAATATTATTCACATAATTCAAATACTCAACTGAAAGATAGGTTATGCTTTTGGATGTGTGTGGGGGGGTTCCCATGTCTTGAGCTTTCTGTAAATGGGGATCATTTTGTAGCTATTTAAATAGATGTTATCTACTGCCATCTGCTGGATATGTTGTGTAACTGCCCAACTTGCCCCAATGCCAAATAATCTTGTTGTTGTTGCCTTTACTTGTAACTCCTGGCAGACATCGGCCATGTTGACTTCTTGGCGATGGTCTCCAAGCTGGCAGAGAGACCCTATGTCATTGTAGGTCTGCATTTTGACCAGGTACGCCAAATAAGGCACATCTACGCAAACCTACCACAAGTGAAAACTGTCCTGTTTTTTGGGGGATTGAAGCCACTGATAGTTTGACACGGCACTTTATTCTACTCAGGAAGTGAATCGGTACAAGGGAAAGAACTACCCAATCATGAACGTCCACGAAAGGACCCTGAGCGTCCTGGCTTGTCGGGTAATAGCACAGACGCACACGTTCGCAAACACAAAGTGTTTTAGTCAGTGGGCTTTAGTTCAACAATGACACTTTGTGTTGTCATGAAACACAAATCTTATTCTGTATGTATTCATTACTTTTGAAACTACTGGTTCACTATCCAAAGTGCTTGATGGTGAGATTGTGGTGACAATTGTCTCTCCATGTGTGCAGTATGTGTCGGAAGTGGTGATTGGTGCGCCTTATGCAGTGACCAGAGACCTGCTGGATCATTTTAAGGTAGGTGGCTTGTGTTGCTTTGACTTTTTTTCAAATATTTATATTATAAAATGACCCATTGTGAAAGCAGTTTGAATTTTTTCCCCCTCACTGTTTTTGCATGTAAAATTGGTAATACAGTATAAAGGAAAATGTCAAAAATAATCACCTGATAACCAAGTCACCTATTTATGCAAGTTCAGTCAGTGTTCGAATAATGATTATTTTTGTCTTTGGGATGACCGAGGCTCTAATTTAAAATGATATCATGCTGATATCATCATGTATTTGCAGGTGGACCTGGTTTGTCATGGCATGACAAAAGTATTTCCTGACAAGGATGGCTCGGACCCCTACGCTGTGAGTTGAGATTCATTTTGCAGAAGATGCAAGTGCAGCACATGGGATTTTGTTATTTGTGGTTTGTTATCATATAAAGGGAAAAATATTGTCTGTGGAACTGATTCAAGTATCGAGGCAAGGCCTTATTCATTCAAATTTAGCCACGCTTGTAAAATTCATGATGCTTTATTGCAGAAGTCCAAATGAGTGATTCATGTGGGACTTAATATGAATTAAGCTAGTAGAAAGCAAAAACTTGCGATTCTAGACTCCTCTGTCCTTTTTGCTGTGCGAGCCCCCGTTCCTGATTGGTGGGCTGTTTCCGCTGACATGTTAGGAGTTTGATTCCTGTGTCTTGTCTGCATATACAAATTCGGCTGTGCGAACCCCCGCTGCTGATTGCTAGGCTGGTTTCACATTCGTTCCTGGTTGGCTGCAAAAAAAAAAAGCTCAAAATGATTTCTTGCACTTTAACTCATTCACTGCCATTGACAGCTATAGACGTCAAAAATTCATTTGAACTATTTCTTATTAGTTTAACATCTTTTTCCATTTTTGTTAACAAGAGTATGAAAACCTAGATTTTTTTTGTACATTTAGAACAGATATAAAATTTGTGATCAATTTTGAGTTAACTAGTAAAGTCATGCGATTAATTCCGATTACAAATTTTAATCGCCTGATGCCCCTAATTTTTAATAACCTTTTTTTTTTAAAGGCAAGATTATAAAAAATTAGGGGCGCCAGGCGATTATTTTTTTTTAATCGTAATTAATCGCATGACTTTACTCATCACAAATTTTATATCTGTTCTAATACAAATTAAAAAAAATATGTTAACAAAAGTGGGAAAAATAGAAATAGTTCAAATTAATTTTGACATCTATAGCCGTCAATGGCAGTGAATGAGTTAATTACAATAAAAAATGTATTTGCCTGACGAAAAAAAAAAAAAGGATTATTAAAAATTAGGGGCACCAGGCGATTACATATTTCAATTGTAATTAATCGCACTACTTCACTAGTTAACTCACGATTAATCACAAATTTTATAACTTCTAAATATACAATTTAAAAAAAATCTAGGTTTTCACACTCTTGTTAAAAAAGTGGAAAAAATATGTTAAACTAATAGAAATAGTTCAAATGAATTTTTGACGTCTATAGCCGTCAATGGTAGTGAATGAGTTAATGTTAGTTTCTTGGTTAACAATATTGTGCCGCATTTAAATGGTAATTTTTATGCAAGAGGAAAAAAAAGACATGTTTGCTTCTAACACGTCATTGGTGGGTTAGGATGGTTGCTCTTGTGAGAAATGTATGATCAAAAATGAAAAATACGAAGAGCACGTATTTCGCACATATGCTTGTATTTTGTCCATATCTAAAATTTTGTTAGGAATGAACCTATGTGGCCCTTCATGTTCTAAACCGTTATTGATAATCGTTGTTTGTGTTTGCAGTCTTCTAATTGTGCTCCATGACTGTGATTGAAGAATGTCGGTCCTTAATGGTGGCAGACCAACCTAACTGTGTTTTCTCACCTCAGGAGCCCAAGAGGAGGGGGATATTTCGCACCATTGACAGTGCAAACGGTCTCACCACTGATGATATCGTTCAAAGGATCATTGAAAACAGGTCATCCCTTCATTTGCTTGATTGATTTCTGTCTGCGCGTATTTCCGTGTGTTGTTCCTCACCGTCACCGTCCTCCTGCGCAGGCTACAGTTTGAAGCCAGGAACCAGAAGAAGGAGGCCAAGGAGATGGTGGTGATTGAGGCCATGAAGAGGAATGAATAGCAGACGACTCACTAGGGAAATGGGACTCTGGGACTTTATTGTTTCTACATAGGATGTGCTGGCTCTGTTAGGCAGGTGAGCCGAACCAGGGTGGAAGATCCACGCGGTCTCAACGATCCGCAGCTGGTGACAAGACACAAAATCCTGGTTTGTGGGCTCTCTGCTGCCGGGTGGCTTCTCTCTCTGCTCTGCTCCGGACTCGGGTTGACCTTTTTTAGCGCAATATTTTAAACCGTGATCAGCTGTTAATTTGTTCCTGTAATCACACAGCAAATGCCCCAATATGGGTAGAAAAGTGTGTTGTGTTGAAGCTCTGACTTATTGGAAAAGTATCATTAATATTGGAATCTTAAATCAGTTTTTACAAATGATCTATTTTAGACTTGTCACCGGCATGATTTATTTTAACACTCTGAGAATAATAAGCTATTTTTTTTTTTAAGTTATTGTCTTAAGTATCTAAAAAAGGTCACCATGTCATTTTGAAATAGTCTTGTGAATATTATCGAAACTGGATCTTCAACTTCTATTCATTCACCGAAAGAGGTGTGTGTGCGTGTTTCCGTGCATTATAAATGCAGAATTAAAGGAATGTTTGTTTTGGTTTTTAATGACATCAATGCCTCATTCCTGAAGCTATACAAATTATAGGGTTATAACCTGTATTGTAAATGTATGTTATATACTACAAACTAATTCAAATGTTGACTGCATGTCTCCTCATTTTTCTCAGTGGTCTGGGAAAATGTCTTTCTTCATTTTTGGAGACTAAGAACATCAATATTTTTGCTGTAGTTCCTTTGTAATTGTTTTTGCAAAAATGTCTTTGCATGTTCCTATGACAGAACAATGCAAATTCACATTCTATAACAACAACATAAATGCGCCTGTAGGTTTTCAATAATAATTATTATATTGTATAATGTAATAAACCTACTATGTTGCAATGCGTTTTATTCTTTATTTTGTTTTTGTTTTCAACTTCAATTCTCGGGCTTCTGTCAGTCACGGGCCCTTGGAATGGCTTCAAGCGTCCCTCGCTGATGACAGAGCTCTTTGTTGCATCAGCGTGCATCACGGCTCACTGAGTGGGTGAAATGAGGCCACGGTCGCGCCGAAGCTGCCAAATGTGACGGGTGCGGTCCAGTGCTGGCCGCTGCGGGAGAGTGCAAACCGCCAGCCTCATTATGAGCACAAAGAGCCGTGAAAGAGCTTCTGTCACAAGAATGGGATCGCCCAGCTGAGGGACCCCAGCAGCCCTTGACGTTGGAAAGCTTTATTAGGACCCGAGCAGCGATTGCTGCAAGGTGCCTGTTGTTTCTGTAGGAATTCTTATTCTTCTACTCCGCAAACAGATTTTTGAGACCCTAAACATGGACACACATCGGGCCTGGCGAAAAATGGGATATTTTAAAATTGCCATATATGAGTACTAGCGCCCCCTAGAGAGGTTGAATGGAAATTTGGTTACATTTGACCTACGGCTACCAAAATTTGGTGGCACGTGGCGCACTGAGATAAACAAAATAGACTTTGGTAGCCACACCTTAAAATGAACAGGAAGTGAGATATGCGTATTTGAATGTCCCGTTGGCACATTTTTGCACATTGACAGCGATCGTTCTTTTGCCCCCTTGTCCTAAACAGTTGACCCGATTGACTTCAAACTTGGGCTGTACCTGTTGTGAGTTGTTCTGGCCCCCTTTTTACTTTGGCATCAAAGCAGTTCTGTTTCCTGTGTTTGCCTTCTGTGTTTGTTTTTCCGCTCAGGGCTGGGCGTGGTCAGGTCATGGTGGGCTCCTCCCACAGCTGCCTCTAACCATCAATCACCCTCAGTATTTAAGCTGTGGTCTGACTTCCATTCCTCGCCAGAACGTCTCGTCGTATTCACGGTACGAGCTGATCACGCTGCCTGAAAACATTCCTGGTTTTCCCTAGTTCTGAGTGTTTGTTACATTGGTGTTTTTGAGAAGTCTTTTCTCCTGGGTTTTCCCAGCGCCCTTGGTTTGAACTGATTTCCCTTTGTTCTTCTGTTTTTCAGTCCTGCTGTGATGAGAGCTCAGCCACTGCCACGCCCACGGTGATGTGCCGTCAGGGCAGGCAAAGTAAGCGCTCCCTGCCCAAGGCTGAAATGAAAGTTGAAACCATTTGGCTTTTTATATTTATTTTAATGATTTTTTTCATTTCAGAAAGCCGACACTGCCTATAGGTTTGAAAGTGACAACATTTGGTGATTTTCATGGCTAAAAAAAAGACTCATTATTTCAAAAATAGTTTGAATGTATGGCATCTTGGAGTAAACTGAGTCTCTCAAGGTCGGGCCAAGTGTCCTCTTTCTTTGGAAAGGAAAATATGGTCACGCTAGGATAGGTTGTACACTCGCCTGCCGACACACAAATTTGTAATTGGTGTGTGCGGGTCAATTTGTGACTGCCTGCCTACCCAAACCTAGAGCTCACTGCGCCCAGCCATCTTTGTTTTGCTACTTTGTTAAATGCAATTTTGTTGTTGCTTTTGACGTTTGTGTCTGCTCCTGGGTCGTAAGCCAGCCACACACATCATAGTACGTTCTACCCAACTCCCCACTGCCAGTCAAGGAGAGCATGCACCACCTGCCGTGGCCCCCACTCAACAAGAGAGCCGTCCATCCCTCCTCCAGAGCATTGCAGCTAGTTCCTTCCTAATTGCTTGTTAGCCCAGTGCATTCTCTTCTGACCGTTCCAAATTGGCTTACATAATCAATGTGCTCAAAGGCAGAGCCAGGAAGTGGGCCAATCCTCTATGAAAATCGAAATCAACAGTCCTAGAATCCTATGACTCTTTTATTGCTGAGATGTGCAAGGTCTTTGACCACCCTTTTCGCAGCGAAGCATCCGGCAAGAGATCGATCTCCCTACGACAAGGCCTACAGTCTGCTGCCGATTATTCCATTGAATTCCGAATATTGGCTTTCTACTTGGGATGAGCCTGAATCGCTCGAGCAACTCATCAGTCTGATCATCAGGATAGTCAACTGCCTAAGAGAAAGACGGCGAGCATCCAGGCGGCTTAATCCTTCCTTTCCCCATGGTGTTTTCCAACCACCCGTCACCCCAGTAGGAACCTCGACCCCAACACCCCAAGTTCCAGAGGACAAGCCCATACAACTCGGAAGGACCCGTCTCACCCAGGAGGAACGTACCCGACGGTTTTCCTTGGACCTCTGCATCTACTGTGGACAATCGGGTCATTACATCCTCCATTGACCTCTCTCACCCAAGGGACCCCAGTCGGCTACAGCAGCCAACTCTGGCACCAGAGTCAGACCGCATCCTCCTGCTCACCTAAATGCATATCCTTTCCTGCCACTATCTCGTCCAGCAACTCTCCAGTTTCACTTCAGGTCTTGATAGATTCAGGGGCAGATGACAACTTAATCGATCGTGATTTTGCTCAGTCCGCTAAGTTTCCCATGTATAGCCTTGGCTCCCTCCGATTGGTCAGTGCCATTGATGGCAGCCCACCTGAGACAGTAATTGTTCAGACAACCACACTCTCCCTCACTATCATAGGGAATTACCATGAGAACATTAAATTCCTTGTCCTTTCCTCCCGCTCATCGCCTATAGTCCTTAGGCTACCCTGGTTAAAGCTCCACAGTCTGCACATTTGGGGCTCCTCCACCATAGTCAATTGGAGCGTTTTCTGTCACTCACTGTTTGCGTTCTGCTTCTCCTGTTTGGCACGCAGCTCCTCCCTTGATTTCAGCTCCTGACCTCTCCTCAGTCCCACGGGAATATCATCATTTGGATGAAGTGTTTAGCAAGGCTTAAGCCCTTTCAGGTTTCTTTTTTTGTGTCAAAAAAAAACAAGACTCTCGGGCCATGTGTTGACAACAAGTGAGTTAATGCCATCACTGTTAAGAATAGATACCCACTGGGTGGTGTCTGGTCGGTGCTGGATTTCACTTTCCTTTCTTTTCTTTGGTCCTACCTCAGGTCTCCTGACGGCCTCTCGACTCTGGCTGGATTCTGAAGTGTTCGGTTTAGGTGAACGGTATGGGATTTTTTAATAGGTTTTAGGTGAACTAATGAATACTCACACGCACGCACATGCACATGCACATACACACCCACATACAAAATAAAAATTTAAAAAAAGAGAGAGCAATGATGATGACATGTCAAATCGGTAAAATTACAGAATGAACTGAGCTCTCCAGGAAAAAAAAGAATAGATACCCACTTCCGCTCATTGACCCGACTTTCGAACCCCTCATCAAAGCAACTTTCCGTTCCGTTCCGTCTTCAATTCCGCTTATCCGGGGTCGGGTCGCGGGGGCAGCAGCTTTAGCAGGGAAGCCCAGACTTCCCTCTCCCTAGCCACTTCAGCCAGCTCCTCCGATGGGATCCCAAGGCGTTCCCAGGCCAGCCGTGAGACGTAGTCTCTCCAGCGTGTCCTGGGTCGTCCCCGGGGCCTCCTGCCGGTAGGACATGCCCGGAACACCTCCCCAGGGAGGCGCCCAGGAGGCATCCGAACCAGTTGCCCCAGCCACCTCAACTGGTTCCTCTCAACGTGGAGGAGTAGCGGCTCGACGCTGAGTCCCTCCCGAATGACCGAGCTTCTCACCCTATCTCTAAGGGAGAGCCCGGCTACCCTGCGGAGGAAACTCATTTCGGCCGCTTGTATCCGGGATCTCGTTCTTTCGGTCACGACCCACAGCTCGTGACCATAGGTGAGGACAGGAACGTAGATCGACCGGTAAATCGAGAGCTTTGCCTTTCGGCTCAGCTCCTTCTTCACCACAACGGACCGATTCAGCGTCCGCATCACTGCAGACGCTGCACCGATCCGTCTGTCGATCTCCCGCTCTAACCTACCCTCACTCGTGAACAAGACCCCAAGATACTTGAACTCCTCCACTTGGGGCAGGACCTCATCCCCGACCCGCAGAGAGCACTCCACCCTTTTCCGACTGAGGACCATGGTCTCGGATTTGGAGTTGCTGATCCTCATCCCAACCGCTTCCCACTCGGCTGCAAACCGCTCCAGCGAGAGCTGGAGATCACGGCTTGAAGAAGCCAGCAGCACCACATCATCTGCAAAAAGCAGAGATGCAATGTTGAGGCCACCAAACCGGACCCCCTCGACACTCCGGCTGTGCCTAGAAATTCTGTCCATAAAAATTACGAACAGAATCGGTGACAAAGGGCAACCTTGGCGGAGTCCGACCCTCACAGGAAACGAATTCGACTTACTGCCGGCAATGCGGACCAAACTCTGACATCGGTCGTACAGGGACCGAATAGCCCGTATCAGGGGGCCCGGTACCCCATACTCCCGAAGCACCCCCCACAGGACTCCCCGAGGGACATGGTCAAACGCCTTCTCCAAGTCCACAAAACACATGTGGACTGGTTGGGCGAACTCCCACGCACCCTCAAGGATCCTGCTGAGGGTGTAGAGCTGGTCCACTGTTCCACGACCGGGACGAAAACCACACTGCTCCTCCTGAATCCGAGATTCAACTTCCCAACGGATCCTCCTCTGCAGCACCCCCGAATAGACCTTACCTGGGAGGCTGAGGAGTGTGATCCCTCTAAAGTTGGAACACACCCTCCGGTCCCCCTTCTTAAAAAGAGGAACCACCACCCCGGTCTGCCAATCCAGAGGCACTGTCCCTGATGTCCACGCGATGTTGTAGAGACGTGTCAACCACGACAGCCCCACTACATCCAGAGCCTTTAGGAACTCCGGGCGAACCTCATCCACCCCCGAGGCCCTGCCACCGAGAAGCTTTGCAACCACTTCAGTGACTTCGACCCCAGAGATAGGGGGGCCCACCTCAGAGTCCCCAGACCCTGCTTCCTCAAAGGAAGGCGTGTTGGTGGAATTGAGGAGGTCTTCGAAGTATTCTCCCCACTGATTCACGACGTCCCAAGTCGAGGTCAACGGCACCCCATCTCCACTATACACAGTGTTAATGACGCACTGCTTTCCCCTCCTGAGATGCCGGATGGTGGACCAGAATTTCCTCGAAGCCGTCCGGAAGTCGTTCTCCATGGCCTCACCTAACTCCTCCCATGTCCGAGTTTTTGCCTCAGCGACCACCGAAGCCGCATTCCGCTTGGCCAGCCGGTACCTGTCAGCAGCCTCCGGAGTCCCACAGGCCAAAAAGGCCCAATAGGACTCCTTCTTCAGCTTGACGGCATCCCTTACCGCTGGTGTCCACCAGCGGGTTCGAGGATTGCCGCCCCGACAGGCACCAACCACCTTACGGCCACAGCTCCGATCGGCCGCTTCAACAATGGAAGCACGGAACATGGTCCATTCGGACTCAACGTCCCCCGCCTCCCCCGGGACAACGGAGAAGCTTTGCCGGAGGTGGGCGTTGAAACTCTTTCTGACAGGGGATTCTGCCAGACGTTCCCAGCAGACCCTCACAATACGTTTGGGCCTGCCTGGTCAGACTAGCATCTTACCCCGCCATCGGAGCAAACACACCACCAGGTGGTGATCAGTTGACAGCTCCGCCCCTCTCTTAACCCGAGTGTCCAACACATACGGCCGCAAATCCGATGACACGACTACAAAGTCGATCATCGAACTGCGGCCTAGGGTGTCCTGGTGCCAAGTGCACATGTGGACACCCTTGTGCTTGAACATGGTGTTCGTTATGGTCAGTCCGTGACGAGCACAGAAGTCCAACAACAAAACACCGCTCGGGTTTCGATCGGGGGGGCCGTTCCTCCCAATCACGCCCCACCAGGTCTCACTGTCATTACCAACGTGAGCGTTGAAGTCCCCCAGCAGAACGAGGGAGTCCCCGGGGGGAGCGCTCTCCAGCACACCCTTCAAGGACTCCAGAAAGAGTGGGTAATCTGAGCTGTTGTTCGGTGCATAAGCACAAACAACAGTCAGGACCCGTCCCCCCACCCGTAGGCGGAGGGAGGCTACCCTCTCGTTCACCGGGATAAACCCCAACGCACAGGCGCCCAGCCGGGGGGCAATGAGTATGCCCACACCTGCTCTGCGCCTCTCACCGTGGGCAACTCCAGAGTGGAAGAGGGTCCAGCCCCTCTCGAGAGGATTGGTACCAGAACCCAACCCGTGTGTGGAGGCGAGTCCGACTATATCTAGTCGGAACTTCTCAGCCTCGCACATCAGCTCGGGCTCCTTCCCTGTCAGAGAGGTGACATTCCATGTCCCAAAGCAACTGTTTTCATGAAACTCGACTTAAGGAATGCATACCATTTGGTGCACATTACGGAAAGGCGATGAATGGAAGACTGCCTTTAAGACCCCTCTTGGACATTTCGAGTACCTGGTAACGCCTTTTGGCCTCAGCTGTTTTCCAGGCCCTTATCAATAATGTTCTCAGAGACATGTTAAACCAGTTTGTTATGTTTACCTGGATGACCTTCTGATATTCTCCAGAACCACCGAGGAACATGTACAACAAGATCTCCTAGAGAACAAGCTGTTTGTGAAAGCTGAAAAATGTGAGTTCAGTGCTCCTTCAATAAGCTTTTTGGGTTACATTCTTGCCGAGGGAGAGCTCAGGCCAGGTCCTGCATCCTCGATATGCAACGTCGCTGGATATTTCAGAAAAGTTTTCATGTTAATTTGATGTAACTGTTCCCTCAGAGGCCAGAACTCCTTCCTTCTCATCCGGACTGTTGCAGACAGATCAGGCACCACTCTGAAGTTACGACCCTCCGTTTGCCCGCGGGTTCTTTTCAAAATGTACAGCTTCTTCTGATAATTATGCAATTTGAAGATAATTGCGCTCTGGTACTTGTGTGTGTCCCGTGCGAGTCCAAGCTGATGCGCCCTTTCAAAGTTCTCTTCTCTTAAGCTCCAAGTGCCACTTCTCCACCAAAGTTTTAACCAAAAAAGACGACATGGATAAGCCCTTTTCATCACTTTCCGGTACATTTAACAAAAACATTGTTCTGCCGTTGTCTATTTTCCAGTTAATCAATGCGATCCATAGCATCTTGTAATTTCATTTCCAGCGCACCTGTTCTGCTCTCTTGCACCTTTGCCAAAACGCCATAGTCGTGAACTTAAGCCACAGTACTCTCAAATCGATTTTCCAAAGCTTTGATCCTCTTCACTGCGGAATCAAGCAGCGTAGTAGTAGAAGTGTTAAGTTGCAATAACTTGTTGAGTTTAGATTCCAGCGCATCAAACCTGGCACTGTAATCAAGAGCGGCGGCTGCAGCAACTGTACTTTCTATTCTCCTTCTATGTCTCGTGTTCACGGATTTTTTCATACATACATAGACATAGATTCACACTCCTTCTCCGTAACTAGTTTTACCACTTCAATCGCCTAGATAGACTTCTTAAGAACCCCCCCCCCCCCCTGCCCCCAAGTTTTAAGGCAAAGTTTCGCACGCTGTGAGGAGCTCTCAGCCCATACGGCCTTTCACGCCGCGCATGCGCCTTGTCAGTTACAGGCATTTCATCTACAAGATGAATGTCATGGGTTATTAGATTAGTACACCCCAAATCTCCTTCAGGAGCAGAGAAAAAACGATATATAGGTGTTAAGAAGGGCTCGCACCTGACCCTGCTCAGCTAAGGACAACGAGAACAGAGCTAAGTTTTCAATCTGATCCTGAATTGAAGGTGCAACTGTCTGAAACCCCACTGTGGCAAGTCGAAGCACTCCACACATCACTTCAAGGTCAGCCTATATTAGTCATCAATTGGCAATCCAATATTTAGTTCTAATCAAAATGGGAAATGACACATACAGCTGCCAAACATTTGCGAAGCACGATAGCCCATCACACCAACCTCCGTGGATTTTCGCAGAGTAGGACGTTCCACCCCTACACCACTCTTCATCGGGAATGAGATAGTGGAGAGGGTAAGTAATTTCAGGTACCTGGGTGTGACAGTGTCAGAGGACTTGACCTGGAATAAGAACACTGCTTCAGCTGTGGGAAAGGCCTCTTCTACCTAAGGAAACTTAAGGACGCTAAAATTCCTCAGCAGCTCATGATAAACTTCTATCAGTGTGCAATCAGCAGCATACTCATCCATCCATTTACTACCGCTTATCCGGGGTCAGGTCGCGGGGGCAGCAGCTTTAGGAGGGAAGCCCAGACTTCCCTCTCCCCATCCACTTTAACCAGCTCCTCCGGCGGGAGACATATTCTCTCCAGCGTGTCCTTGGTCGGACCTCCCGCCGATGGGACATGCCCGGAAAACCTCTCCAGGGAGGTGTCCAGGAGGCATGCGTACCAGATGCCCGAGCCACCTCAACTGGCTCCTCTCAACGTAGAGGAGTAGCAGCTGGACACTGAGTCCCTCCCGGATGACCGAGCTCCTCACCCTATCTCTAAGGGATAGCCCAGACACCCTGCGGAGGAAACTCATTTCGGTCGCTTGTATCCGGGATGTTGTTCTTTCGGTCACGACCCACAGCTCGTGACCAGAGGTGAGGGTGGGAACGTACATCAACCGGTAAATCAAGAGCTTCGGCTTTTAGCTCAGCTCCTTCACCACAACGGGCGGATACAGAGTCCGCATCACTGCAGACATTGCACCGATCCCCCTGTCGATCTCCCGCTCCATCCTGCCCTCACTCGTGAACAAGACTCCAAGATACTCAACTCAACCCAGAGATGACAAGCCACCCTTTTTCAACTCAGGACCATGGTCTCGGATTTGGAGGTCAGCAGCATTCTGACCTACGGATTTTTACTGTGGTTTTCCAGTTGTACTAAAGCCGAGCAGACGGCCCTCCAGAGGGTGGTGAAAGCAGCAGGGAGAATCATCGGGACTAGTCTCCCGGAGATCAGCACCATCTACACCACCTGCTGTCTGAGGCGGGCACATAACATACTGCCCAAGCGGCACCGGCCTCCGCCTGCTACCCTCTGTGAGGAGATATAGGTCCATCTGTGCCACGCCCACCAGACCTGGCCCATAGCCTCTACCCTCAGGCAGTGAGGCTGTTAAATGAACCCCCCCCCCCCCCACACACACACACACACACACTCTCTGCTATCCATACATCTTCGTATTCCACCACTGTAATAACTATGGTCTAGGTCTTGCATTGCTGCAGCTCCAACACAACTTTCCACTTTCTTCTGTTTATTTCCCCATCCGCCCCATTCCGCAGACTGGCCTATCTCACTCTATTTGTCTTGCACAAGCAATGATGAATGACTGTCAATATTGCGTGTTTTTGTGTTTTGCCATGCATGTTATTACTTTGGTATATGGTTTATGCATTTTTACTTTTGCTGGATCTTTCTAGACATTCCATATGCACTTCTTCTCTTTATAGACACTCATAACGTTCTCGTGTTGTTGTTTATAACCATGTTATTTGCACAATGACAAATAAATATTGAATTTAATTAAAACACGGATTTAGCGTAGTCAGGACTAATTAAACACTCATTCCACTACATAAAAAATATATATATTAGGAGCATTTTGTACAAATAAGTAGACTTCCAGAAAACTGACTGACAACCTCTTCTCAAGACGTAGCAGACCTGTTGCTATGATGCTATCCATAAAAGTCACAGAGGTCATAGAAAATACTAGATGTAGTCATTTTTGCTGTGGGATGTATTAATTTTTGCATTAGTTAATATGATTAAACTGATGATTTTGTAATTTATGCATTCTATTATCAACCTTATTTTCATGTTGTGAGTTAAACCAATATTCTACTGAAAACATCAACATGTTGGAAATTTTCCTATGCTCATTGAGATATTGAATCAAATCTTTAAAAATTTCAAAGGAGGTGTACTTATATGCTGAGAACTATACTCCATGGTTCTTCCTCACAGCTTTATTTTCATTTGATGAGTCTTCTTGCTCGAACTTTTGTCTCCGTATTACAGACAAATACTGTCATTTTGAGATGGCTTCAATTGTATATACAGTATTAGCTTCTGTATTTCTTAACAATGACTTTTATTTAAACAACAAATACTGTACTATACAAAACGTAGAACATTTGAATACAGTATAAACTGGTATAAGCTGACTCTTATTTTGAAAGCCATACTTTTATTTTGCCGCAAGCGGTGTAAAGTTACCATTTGAAAAAAAGACAAAAAACAATCGCTTCAAATCCATGCACGCTGTGAAAGCTTCTTTAACTCCTAGGCACCGCATTTTCATTCTGCCAAATGTTGATGACAAGATTGTAAAGCTACAAACCACTTTGAGGACGTCTTGCATCATCACTTCAGTGTTTAGCTTGCTGTCAAGCTTTAAGCTCATACACGTCTAACCCTAAACTTAGCGAGGTCTGTACATAGACATTGTATGCATTAATATAACACAAACACAAAACATGCCATGTTACAAATGATATAGAATAGAAGCTAAACAAAATTAAAAATTAAAAAACACAATCTTTGGGTGTTGTCTGAAAGAAAACTTCCAGCCAATCTGTCACGTGACGTCATCTGTACGACGTCACACGCCAGCTTCCCGCGCATGACGCCATATAAGCCGGAAGTGACGCAGTTGTTTTGTTTGGCTGACGCAAAAATTAAGTGGGTGCCTGAGAAGTGTTTGTCACGAGGATTAAAGCGGAGACGATGGTTTAAGCGCGGGTTTGCCCCCAAATACAGGAAAATATGCGAGAAACGGAATGGATGACTGGAAATATAACTAGAGTCGTTACCGCGCCCCATTCATACATTAAATTTGCCATAATGTAAGCGCTCCGCTTGACTGACTGTGTGGGAACATTTCCGCTGACACTCGTGATGTGACGTTCACGAACGAATCGAATCTTTTCAACGGCTCTTCAATGTGACGATGGGAACCGAGTCTTTATAGAGGCCAGTTCAACCCCCTAACTCACCAGCGCGCCACAGTTCGCTTACAGGGAGCGGTCATTTTCGCACATTAGCGTCAATCAAACTTGTAAGTGGGTCGTTAAGCCCTGAAAAAAAGAGGACACTGCTCATTGTGCATGTCTGCTTAGTGCTTTAGCAACATGGCAGAAGTCAGAACACAACAAGCTCAATAAGTTAGGTTTTTTTAAATTATTATTTTATTTAATGATTTGAAGATGCCAGCATTTGCACATAGTTTTGTTTTTGTCTATCTGATGACATTTTTAAAAATAAATAAATCAGACTTTATGTTCAAGCAGTTCATCAGTACTTGAGTATTCTTTTCAGCAAATACTTTTTTACTTGTAAACTACTTGAGTGATTTTTTTATGACTACTTTTTACTTTTACTTGAGTAATATTATTTTGAAGTAACTCTACTCTTACTTGAGTACAATTTATGGCTACTCTACCCACCTCTGGTGAGCAGTGAAATGCGGCGTTTGGGACTTGAAAATACGTATGTCTTCCAGCTTGTGAACGACACATTTTTTTTCAAAAGCTGGGCAAATAGTGAGAGAGAAGGGGAGCCGCCTCCATCCATCCAATTTCCAAACCCCTTACCTCACAAGGCCGTCTTAAGGCAGCAATTAATTTGTTTGTTTAATTTGTTCATTTTTCCTTTCAGACAATCGTGACAATTTACAACATTCAATTCTCACATGCATAATTACGCTCGAAAAGAAAAAATGCTGACGGGATGAAGCCGAAGTTAATTATTCCCGTTCCCAGAATACATTAGGACGCAGATGATCAAGATGTTAATTTGTCAAATAGTGAGATCGAGTCCGGGCTTCACCCTTCCTGGGTGGAGTTTGCATGTTCTCCCCGTGCTTGTGTGGGTTTTCTCCGAGTACTCCAGTTTCCTCCCACATGCCAAAAACATGCATTGCAGGTTAATTGAACACTCCAAATTATCCATAGGTGTGATTGTGAGTGTGGAAGGTTGTTTGTCTCTGTGTGCCCTGCGATTGGCTGGCAACCAGTTCAGGGTGTACCCTGCTGTAGCGATTATTTGGGTTGCCGTAATGGCTTATGAGACATTTAGACGGTACTGAGGGGAGTTGTAATTTCCTCAGCACCCTCTGGGGCACCACGTTGACTTTGCTTGTTTGTAGGAGCAAAATAAATGATAAAAATCCTATTATCAAGTATTCATAATCTGAAATTGCTACTTTAGTTAATCATGGAGTTCTTTGCTTTCATAAGAGAATTACTAATCCACTCAGTAAACACAAATGATTCGGCAGAAATGAAATTTCTAGACAACTAATTTATTTAGTAAACACACACATATATCAGTCACAGCCTAACCTATTAATAAAACGGAATAAAAATGTGAATCAAAGATAAAAAGAAAACATGCAACCTAACTAACTAAGATAAAAAAGGGGATAAAAAAGGTAGATGGGGAATAAAGGTGGAAGCGTTTTGACCTGTCAATCCTTTTATGTTTGAATAAAAACGTTGCACCAGTGCATGGTCAGATTGCAAAGCTAGCGCAACTTACGGACTGGTTCAGTCGCACGGGAGAGAGAGACTCTCGAGCGTTGATCCTCAGTTGAATAAACCTCTGTTGAAGGCAAACTGGGCGATCGGTGCACGCGCAGCTGGAATGCTGCCCGGGAGTGTCTGGCTGCTGGCGAGGTGCACGCGCGGCGTGGAGGCCGCGGCAGGTCCATGGCTGGCGCCCGTCCCGGTTGGTGGTGATATGCTTGCGCGGTTGAGAGGCCGCAGTCAGGGTGGAAGAGGAAGAGATTCCTTCTCACGCTGGCTTTTAAAGGGGGCCGGCAGTTTGGAGCTTGGTCCCGCCTCTTCCGTGCGCTTGAAGCGGACTTGGTCGACTGAGACCAAGCTTTTGGGATAGTATTTGATAATTTTTTAACAGACTTGACAAGCCAGATGCTTCATTTACCATTCTGAACACATTTCAAACATTCCCGCGATCATAAAGTTATTGAATCCGCTAAGCTTACTAATTAGCTAAACTTAGGTGGCTACAGAAATTACACACATCATTCATTTGAGATAGACATACAGGTTGTGTACAAAGATAAACAGCGGCAGTAGTCCCAGTCACGCTCCACTGCAACAAGAAACACATACCACTGGTGCAAGTTTACCCTACCATCTGCGGGGCTATGTGCATGCAGTGTATGTCTGGGTGTGCGGCAGTGTCGCAAGAAACTGCGGAGGACGCAGCGCGGCGACGCGTGAGACTGTGGAACTCCAGGGTGGGTTGGGAGGGAAGCCAAGAGTTATTGAATGTCCAAGAAGTCTCGTTCAGGGCCCCTAGTACATTGTTGATGGTGTCTACCTGGACGGCAAGGCGGACAAGCAAGTCTGCACCCACCAAAAGGGTGTGGGGCGCGTCCGGGGCACCCAGGAAGTAGTGGGTCAGTGAGCGCTGAGTCCACTGAAGGTTTAAAGCACACGCCCACTTCAGAAATGGAAAGAGGGGGTTTCATGTTCAATGGAACCCGGCAAGACTTGGAGACGAAAGAAATGTTTGGGTCATGATCCCGCAAGTCGTCAGCGAAAGCTGTAAAAATGGCTGATTTGTCAGCCGACAAGGCGAGGACAGCATCAAAGACGGGTGTACCTTGTACCTGGACACCTCAGATGATGCGAGGGGCGTACCCTGCGTCGGCCGGTGGCGGATCAAGGTCACACAAGAAGATGTCGCGGCTTTGCAGCCGGTTCTTCGAAGGAGACGTGGGTGGTCCTGCCTTGGAAGGTGTCGGGTTCCAGTTCCCTGTGGGGGCTCCTGCTTCCGTGTGTGGTGGCTGCGCCTGGGTCACAGTACAGAGCTGAGACCGGTCCTGGCCCGGGAGTGTTGTTGGCAAAGCCTGCCGCATCTAGGCCCAGATCTGGCGTTTCTGGTAGTCGATGATGGGTTGGAAGCGAACCAACAGGTTTTGACCCGTAAGAAGGGAGAACGACTCAATGGGTCCCACATAGACTGGATGGATGAATTCCATGGGGCCAACAGACCAATGCAACATTCTCCAGTTTTGTGTTAGTAGGTGAAAAGGTGCAAACGGTAAGTGGCCAACGCTGTAGGCGCAGCGGTCGGTCGTTAGCTAGCGCCGCGCCGCACCGCGGAGTTGCTCAAACACCGTAGTCGACATCACCGTGATGTCTGCCGCAGGATCTACGAGGGCTTCGTAGGTCAGAGCTCGCTCCAGGGTGACGCTCAGATAGAATTTACGAGCTATCCCCCTGGTGGTGAGTTCACCTAAAAGCTGTTGGAACGGTTGCACATCGTTAGTAGATCACGATTCGCACACCTCGGTAGTCTTATTGGAGTCAACCTGATGTACCAGTGTCGTTGAGTCAGAATGCGGTTTATGAGTTTTAGCTTTTGGCGGACCCGCTCGTGACCCCTGTTGGTGGGTCATGTCAGTGGGTGTCCGGCCGTCGGCTCGTCGCACAGACTGGTCTTTTAACAATTTCAGGAGTGCTTTGAGTATCCAGTCGGCAACTGCGCTGTAGTCGGTCTCGGGGTAGTCTTGGCGGTTCCGGGACTCGCGGCGAGATTCGGTTGCCGTCGCGCATTCAGTTTCATCATGTTTTGGTTTGTAGCGCGAATTAGGTTTACCTTTAGCGGATCTGGAATGACGGCGGTCGTCAGTTTGCATCTCTCCGTTCGGTCGCTCGTCACGCGGGCTGTCAGTTTTGCGGCGCAGCCTCCGATTACGCCATTCTGTTGCGACCGTTTTGGTTCGATCTCTTTAATCTGGATTGGGCTTCCTTTGGCGCATCGGAGAAAGCTCCCTCGAGCTCCGCCGGGGGACCCACGTCCAGTTGATAGACGTCGACGTCTACTACCTTAGGGTTTGAAACTTTTCATTTTGCATAGCCCCTAGCTGCTAAATTGCGCAGCTGCAAGCTGTTCAGTGTCTGAGGACACAAAACAAATCCTAGGTAGTGATTGAGGTTTGGTTGGAGGTTCCGGATAAACAATGTTTTAAAATTCAGGTCCTCTTCCATGTTGGGCTCGTTACGAGACCCAAAATAGGCATCGTGAAGACAACTATAGAAAGTCTGAGGGGGCTCCCTTTTTTCCTGTTTGACGAACATGGCGACTTCCATGCCTGTCAACTCAGTTGAGCCATCAAACTCACGTGCCAAGGGATCAGACAACACTGACCTCATCGCCTGAGCAAACAATTGGTGAGTCAAATGCATTGAAGCCCTGCTGAGACCTACCTGCACTTGTCTTTGAATTAAGAACATGGAAATCCTTGAAAAATAGTTCAAACACACACAATTACTGCTTTCCTGGCAGAAGCTGCAAAACAACTGAAAAGTTATGTCTGAGGATTCAAAAAAGCTATCCGGATTAAAGGACAGTCAAGGATCAACACTGGCCCGGCTTTCACTCGCTGGCGGGAGTTAAAAAACAACGCAATGCAATTGTAATTTATTTGATGCCATAAACAGCTGAAGATTTGGTCACCAACATGTCCAATTTATTGTGTACAATATATAGAACTATTCATATTATTTGTGTAGTGTGCATTCATGCATATATGTTGTTCTTGTTTTTGCCCAGTAAAACATTTTCTCAGCTCTGTGTGACTGAGCAGAGATGACTGGCTTGATTGATGTCTCTCTCACTAACCTGTTAGCTTTATGAGGGTCAAGTAACTGAGGTTGAAACGCAGCCACTTTCCGGAAGACCTGACTGATGGGGATGTATTGAAGCATGCCGAAATGGGGAGAAAAATGATGAAGAGTCAAAGGGCCTGTGAAAGACGGACCCTTGAGTGAACTCTTATAAGGACCACAGTTAAAAGTACACCTGCAGAATACAAGAACATCCAATACAAGAGCTGTCAAAATGACAACCTGTTGCAGTTGTGCTAATCTGCTTCAGGAGTGCTTCGGCGCAAAGCACCAGAAAATTTGGAATTAATAAAGTACAAGGTGTTTCATAAAATTGTATACCATTTGGGATATAAATATAACAGAAAGTACATGGTCAAGGTTAATGAAATTAAGGGATTAATGTTGAACAATATAAAATTAATTCCTCCAAATTTGAATGAAAAATTCAAAGATGTGGATTTCATAGCCAATTTTCAGGCCTTAATGATAGAGGAAAAGCAACATAGCAAACCAATTTTGGGTTGATATGCAAGAGAAACTTGAGTTAAAGGGACATCTTGCTTTCAGTGATGTGGCCACTTTTCATAGTCAATAAGCATGTTTATATTTGGGGTGAAGAAAATATGGAGTACTCAATTAACGTGTACCTCAGCCAGTGCACATATTGAATATTTGTGAACTTGGCCAAGAAAGCCACATATCTTCGAATTTTTCATTCAAACTTGGAGGAATAAATTTGGTTTCATTAATCTTGACCATGTGGTTTCTGCCATATTTGCATGATTCTTCAAAGAGGCAATGGAATAAAGGTCCTATCATAACAGACACTAAACAAAGCACAAACAACACATGATGTCACATCAACCACTTCAAAGGTGCATAAATGTTCATGGACAGAAACAGCTTTAATAGGTTTATAGAACTAAAAGGTAGCATTTGATGTGACCAGTATAGGCTATTATAGGCCAATGGTGGGCAATTCATTTTGCAAAGGGGCCACATGAAAAAGTGGAACTCTAGCCAACATGCTAATGTCAACTTTGTCTATGTAATGTATGAAGAAAAAAACATTGTTTCAATAAATTTCCAAGTGTGTACAGATGGTATGTATTATCCAATTTGTCCTAATAAGGAAATACATATTTTAAGCAAAATTGTAAGTGGTCATTAAAATGACATCTTTACACATTCAAAATTATAACATTCATTTTGTGCAACTGCCAACTCCTATTAGCCGTTCCTTGTCGGGACACCCAAATATATAGATTGTGCGGGAAGTAGAGGTGCAACGATTAATCGACAACAAATCAACAAATATTTTTGATAATCAACAAATCATTTACATAATTTTTGGGAAAAACAGTCTAAATACTTAAAAATTCTGCGTTTCAATGGTAATCTGATCTGATTTCTAAACTCTTTCGTGAAAGCAGACTGATTCAAACAAAATCAAACATTTGCTTTTTCTTTGGAAGCCAATGATTAACGTCCCCCCCCCCCATTTTGTGGCATGCTATGCACCAAGCAGGTCATTTTATCATTAATTTATGTATATGTATTTTCTGCACTGTTAATTTGAAATAAAGTGCGTTTTTAAATAAAGGAGAAACATGACCAGTACACGTTGACGCTCTTGCTTGTGCACATTAAACAAAAGCACAACTTTCAAAACAAAAGCAGTGCACTTTACGTTTTACTTGGACTTCATGGTCCCTGTCAGAGACTATGGGTGAGCCAGATGCGCCCTCACGGTCGTACTTTGTCTACCACTGCTGACTGAGGTTGAAAATGACAAAATCTGTCAAAAATTCCAACTTTGGCAAGTTTCATTCCAATTACATTTTCCTGCGCGTTTATGCGCCGACTCTTGTATGTCACACAATTGAAGGTGACAAATCTGATTGGCTGGATGATGACGTCACTTCCCACGAACTCCACAGCGTTCCCATCTGGAGTGGGAGGAGGCACTGTGGATTGTTTGTAGCGAACGAGCGCAATAACTTTGACTTGTCGGGAAATTAGCGGGCAGAGCTGGGAGCGATGCGTCCAACGAGTTTGGCCGCCAGAGACGACTTTTTCGTGGGATGTTTTGCACATGTGACGCCGTTTAGGAGCTGCGAGCATGCAGCGTGAACGGACTCGCTCGGATTGAACCCAGTCAAGGACTTCCTCTGAGTCCAGCTCCGGGAGGGGGACATGTGTGCTCGGGATGGGACTGTGTCTCGGTACCGACGTTACAGAGGAGGAGAAGAAGGCGACGACTCTCAGTGCCAAGATAGACAGAGACTTGTACGAGGGCGCCAAGCGGGAGATGAATGTGGTTAAAATACTCCTACTCGGTGAGATCAACAAACTTCACAACGTTCCACACTACTACTACTACTACTACAACCCCTCGTATTCTGTGAGATTCTTAGAACATTTCCTTATTAGTCGTTAATTTGAACAAGCAACTTGTATCAACTTGTGCTGATTTCCCTGGTAAAGCAGGCTCATACCTTTCCAAACACTTGTTGCCAGGTAGAGTTCATACGACCAAATAAACTGCTCCTCATAGGCCAATGAAAAACAAGTTAATTTAAAAACGGCCACGCCCACTGGGCAGTTTGAATGAATAGTTCCCAAACTTTATTGAGCCAAAGCACATACTTGATACACATTAGGAAAATTCTCATCGCTCACCAACTAACAAAATTACCACAAAAAGTGGCTAGGCTACAAAGGTCCATCATGCAAAGTACCCTCTTTCATCTGATCAAAGAGCGCTTAAAGGGGAATTCAACCCTAAAATGTTCTTTACAATATGCTCTATGCAGCCCCACTAGTCTAAATACGGTGTTCTGATTAATACTGTATTGCGATTGTGGAATAGTAAATACAAATAAACAAGTAAAATCCACCTATTTCTACCCATGCAAGGGGTAGCGGCCATTTTGCAACTTGATGTTGACTGAAAATTACATCACAGTGGCTCGGGGCTCAGGTGACGACCAATCACAGCTTAGCTTGTGAATGTCACATGACCAAACTCAGAAAACAGGTTGTCAGTGATTGGTTGTCAACCATTGTTGACAATGATTTGCCACTCAGGCATTAGGTGTTGAATCAACTAGTAGCCGCTTCTCAAAGATGGTAATCAATCACCTCTCATGTCTCACAGCCGCTTCGTTGGAATCAACAGGTGATGGTGAGTTCATGCGGCAAACTAGCAGCAGTGCCTCAAGCATATGGAAATATTTCTTAAAAATGGGACGGGTAGCACAGCCACAATATCTATCTTCAAATGGGGAGCATCCTTGTACCTCCAAAATCATCACTTTTTAGAAGACCCCAAATGCATTATTAAAAAGCACTCAATTTGCCCTTTAAAAAAAAAAAGTGTACTACTCTTAAACATTGTATCAAGTAGCGACCTTGCAGTTGTTACATGACCTGGTGTCAAGAGTTATTCAAATTAACCAATTGAACCGATGCTTACGTGTGTGTGTGTGTGTGTGTTACTCGCCAAGCAGAAATGGAACTTTTTAGTGTCGGGTTGACAAAAATGATCGAACAGAACACAACCTAATTTGTGCATGCACGTCGTGATGCCCTGCAGGTGCAGCTGAAAGTGGTAAAAGCACTTTGGTCAAACAAATGAAGATCATCCACAGCAATGGATTTACCAGACAAGAACTCGTCAGCTTCAAGGTGAGCAACACACACTCAAACTCACAAGAACACGTATCAGAAGAGAACATTTTATGATGTCTCTCTCTATTGTGTATTAAAAAAAAAAGTATTCAGTCAATTGACATAAAGTCATGAAAATGCAGAATGTGAATTGATCAATATTAGAATTCAACAGGAGATAAAGTAAATATTTCCCATACTGTATATCCGTGCCAGTATTTGTCTGTTGGTTGGGGAATTGAACCTGGGTCTTTAAACATCCAAAGCATTTTAAAGGTCCATGACTCACAGCAGTCCTTTCAATTTGCAGCATTGATGCAAGAATGGAAACATGAAAACAGTTGCATTCTATTTTCCATCAACTCTTATCTTTTGCTGCGTGCCTCTCCTTTGCCCCACTGCAGTATTTTATCCCCCCTCCACAATCATTTCTTATCTGCATTTCTTTGTGTATCTTTCCACACCGGAAGAGACTAAAATGCTTCAATACAGGCCGATATATGGAGATTGAATTGACAACGTTTAACAATCTGCTGAGTTTGGATACATAGTGCGCACCAGTCGTTGTAGTACATGAACCTTAAGATGGATATCGAGGACATAAAAAAAATCAAGGAAAACATTTTTGCTCAAGGGCCACCATTGGATTTTTAAATCGGACACCTAGACCAGGTCATTCGTAGAGAAAATTCCTTACGCATGTGAAATTGTTTACTTTATTTAAAAATAAATGTTTCATAAAATAAAAATCCATCCATCCATCCACAAATTAAACTGTCAAAATAGGTAAATATGCATGAATAAACTCTCTTGCTACTCTTGAATGGGTCATTTGGTCCCAGTGGTCACGCCATTGACATATTTGTCCTTCTGTTACTTGGAGAAGTGCAGTGGGGGAGGTGGCGACATTAGAAGCTTGTTCTTATAGTACACCAGTTTTGCCTTTGTACTTTGTGCCTGCCATATCCTGTTAATTTGTTATATAAGAACACAACATCTGTAGAGGACAGGGTACATGGAAACAAAAAAAATGATGTCAGGTTATTACTATTCATTGTTCGTCGACTGGGGAAGGGAGTGTGCATGACGGCCGGCAATCACTATACATCAACGGGGGTGGGCAAGAAAAGCCTGGCAGCTCTACGGGCCTATAAAGCACTGGGGGAAACTAGACTGATTTTTGGCCAGTGCTGATATGTGGCATTTTGACAAATGTCGGCATCGGCCTTCTGATGGATCTGTAGGCTGATAAAGCTGGTATCTCACTGAGCTGGGAATGCTTGCGAACGTGACAAATTTAGGGTTTTCATCAAGATTTGTAAAATTAGCTACATTCGCATGCATTTGTCGCTCAGTGAGACACAGGGAACTTTTCATTTATGGATTTATTTAAATTTCCACTTTATAAAAAAAAATGATGCTGACACTGTGAACTACCTACACTTTTTTTATTTATTTTTATTAAATAAATAAATAAAATCAAGAAATTGTTACACATACTGATGACCCTAGAAGCTCCCTGCAATTTTTGTTATGCAGTATTTTTTATACATATCTGTTAATTCATTATATGTTTGAAATTAAAAGAAAAAGTAATTTCAAAAAAATGTTACGTTAATATTTTCTCTTTTATTATCGGCTTGAAATATCGGTTATCGATCTTGACTACATATAATCTGTATTGGTATTAGCCTTGAAAAAAACATAATGGTCTATCACTACTTGTTTTTATTATGTCAATCAACTGAGCCTTAGTTTATTCGATTATGCAGGTACAATGTCTATTGAAGTGGGTGTGTATAATTTCGTCTACATGTACAAGCTTGTTGTTGTTTTTCTGCTATAAAATGGACACCTCGCCTCAAATGTGCACTTCCGTGACTTCTAAACCCCTCTACACACACCTTGTCTTTTGCACACACACACGCACACACTCTCTTTATTGGTCTCTTTGAATGTTTGTTTGGTGCACCACTCACAAGCATAGAAGTGGAGTGCTGGTCAGTTTGATGTAGTTGAAACTACACACTCGCGCTCTCTTTTGTGCCTTGACTCTCATTGATCTTGCTTCTTGTCAGCTTTGAGTCACATTCGGGCACTGACATGTCTAACGTCAGGAATAGGGGAGCAAGTGCACTGCACTTCTCATCGAACCCGTTATTCATAGCCAGTGGCGGCAGTGCGTTGTTTTTACTATCCACAAGACGATGGACGAAGACTCCGGTACATACAACATTGTGTAAACAAATGTGTTTTCGCACACTTGCATTGAACTTTTGTGCACTGCAGATACTAAATGTAATTTTTCATTTTTCATTGGAGAAGCTATTTGATTTGTTGAATATGCAATTGGTCTTACGTGCTTGACAGCTGGCTGTGAGATTTGCGGAAACCAATTAAGCTTAAAAGACACACTTGCACAAAACTCCCTCACATGGTTTGGTGAAGTTAAATATTGTCTGTGGTTAATAAAAATAAGGCTGCATTCTTTGTTGTGTAGGTCACTCATGTTATGATACAAGGCGACTGTTTATTTTGTGTATTAAAGACACCAAGCCGGACAAGAACAATGGCTCACTGTGCCGGAATGGATTCAGAGATTACTGCGAGTTGTTGTACGGCTGCTGACGCTGCTGTTGTCCCCCCTGCACTGTCGCATGCGTGCACGCACACACACTGTGGAGTCCAGTTGTCTTTTTACTCTACTTTCCGACCAAAGTCATTTGGCAAAAAGAAGAATTCTGATGAGTTTACTGTGCTTCATTGTGTGAGAGATTCATATTCATGATATTGGTTGGGCTGGGGGGTCACAAATATTTCCTTTAATTTGTGGCTGTTGATATCAAAAGATAGATTATTTAAAAATAATTCGTCACGCAGGATGATACAAGGTTTGATTCATGTGTGGGGGCCCTTGTGAACATAAAAGTAAGGTAAGCATGAGCCACAGAGGGAGAAGCAGAGCTGTAAAGGTGGAAGGGGTCAGGAAGAAGAAAAACACAAGAGCTCATCCAAGGAATCCACTTCCTCTGCCAACAAATTTCCCACTGATTTTATCTGTGAAATGTGTTTTTGCTCATATTGCTGCTGTCCATAAACGCATGAAACTCCAAATTTAGGCAAAGCAGCTTTTATATAGTGCATTTCATACACAGTGTGCTTCTCCATAATTAACAGGATGACATTTCAGAGCATTGACAAATAAAAATGTTAGACATTTAAAAACAAAGTACCGAAATAAAAAGTGCTCAGTGGGTCAGTGGTAGAGTGTCCGCCCTGAGACTGGGAGGTCGTGGGTTCAGTCCCCGGCCGGGTCATACCAAAGACTATGAAAATGGGACCCATTTGCCTCCTTGCTTGACACTCAGCTTTAAGGGTTAGAATTGGGGGTTTAGATCACCAAATGATTCCCGAGCGTGGCTTCTGCTGCTGCTCACCGCTCCCTTAGGGGATGGGTCAAATGCGAAGGAAGAATTTCACCCCACTTAGGTGGCTATGACAATCAGTGGTACTTTAACTTTAACTCATCCACTGCCATTGACGGCTATAGACGTCAACAATTCATTTGAACAATTTTTTTATTATTTTTTATTTTTTTAAGAGCTCAGTATTGTTCATTTGGTAATGTCATCATCATTGCTCTTTTTTTTTAAACTTTATTTTATTTTATATATATATATATATATATATATATATATATATATATATATATATTTTGTATGTGCGTGCGTGTGTGCGTGCGTGTATTTATTAGCTCACCAAAAACCTATTAGAAAAAGTCCCATACCGTTCACCTAAACCGAACACCGTCGTCAGGAGACCCGAGGGGACCAAAGAAAACAAAGGAAAGTGAAATCCAGCACCGACCAGACACCACCCACCGGGCCACCCACCAGAATTCTTCCACAACCCCAGAAACATCTAAATTCCAACAAATTCAAATTTTTGAGCTATTTCTATTAGTTAATTTTTTTTTCCCATTTTCGTTAACAAGAGTATGAAAACCTAGAATTTTTTTAATTGTACATTTAGAACAGATATAAAATGTGTGCTTAATCGTTAGTTAACTAATGAAGTCATGCGATTAATAAAACATTTTTACTCGCCTGATTCCTCTAATTTTTAATAATCTTTTCTTTTTTTTAAATCGCATCAGGCGATTACATTTTTTAATTGTAATTAATTGCATGACTTCAATAGTTAACTCACGATTAATCACAAATTTGATATCTGTTCTAAATGTACAATCATTTTTTTCTAGGTTTTCATACTCTTGTTAACAAAAGTGGAAAAAAATGTTACACTAATAGAAATAGTTCAAATGAATTTTTGACGTCTATAGCCGTCTATGGCAGTGAATGAGTTAATAAATAAAAAGTAGCTTACTAAAACTTCTTGCTATCGGCACAACAGAGGGCACCTGGAGTCCCTTGTTGGTAAAAACAAAATGATTCATATCAATCAATTACTAAAACATCCCCTTACAGACCCCAAAACACAAGTGAAGGGTTTTATGCTCCAAGCAGACCACTAGAAGCTTGCATGCTTTTATCTCCAGCAGACTTGATTATTGTAACGGTCTTCCGACGGGACTCCCTCAAAAGAGCATCAAACCGCTGCAGCTCGGGTTCTGAACACAATAGAGATCAGAACATATTACTCCAGTCCTAATGACTTTACATTTGGTCAGCTGTATAATAGATTTGAAAATGCTACTACTGGTCTATAAATCACTGAATGGTTTTAGGTCCTGTATACGAAAACAAATGTTGGATGTACACAAATGAAATCTGCCTCAACACCTCGGGCTTCTATTCATGTGTGGTGGGGATTTTGTCAATTAGTGGAGACCAGGTTTCAAAGCAAACATGGTGAAGTAACATTTAGCTGTTGTGCTGCACGCAAATGGAATAAGTTGCCTTCCAAAGTGAAATCAGCCGCAAGTATAAATTGAACTGAAATACCCTTAAAGGTCTTAAATTTGGCTTCCTTAAATTCTGTGTTGACAAGTTTCTCTGGTCATTCTCATGCTCCTCTTTATGCAATGATGCATTCCGCAACATATTGTGGCTCTACAGTGTGATGAATGTTAGTATCTAATTATTGATATTTAAAGGACACAAAAGCTATCAAAAAAACAACCCACTCTTGGAAGTTAGACTCGATGAACTGAAGTGGAACAAGTTTTGGGGATACAGCTTGTGTAGTGTCACACATGATGATGGTTCACACTGTTGAACTTTGATGATCTTTCCTCCACATTGGAGTTCCCACTACATTTGCGTGATGCGTCCCAAAACACCACAGCGTTGTCAACAAAGTTCTCGTAAAAGAGACTGATGTAAAAAGTGGCGTCGCTTCAGGCACGAGTTTTATCTGAGACGGCAACAATTCCCCATGTGGACACTGAAGAGAGCAGCCATCAGACTGTGATTGAATCGTAATGGAATGCAAAGCTTAGTGTTAGCTGGCAGGAGACTGACGGGTCAGGTGGGGGTGCTGTTTAACACGCGCACAAATGCGCACACACTTTTTTCATTCTCTGTAGGAGCCTTTCTGCTGCTAAGTTGTGTAAATTGCTTATTTCTGAGCACTAAAGCAGAGTTTTGAGCTGTTTTGTAAGTTATTGCTATTGTGCAAGTTTTGTCTGCTCCCAGATGGACATTTTGAGGATCATCTTGCAACTTCAAGCACAGCGCATACTGTTTATCTATTTTACACACTCAGAATTGTTTTTTGTTTTTTTTCAAATTCATAATCTGTAGATTTGTTCGAGCCATTTTTGTGGTTCGACTCACTTAATTCTCACTGCTTCTTCAGTTCACTTCTTTGTATTGCTGGTCAGTTAATTTTGTTGTCATTAAGCCTGTGTTGTTCTTCAGCAAGAAAACAAAACATTTCAGACATTCATTGGCAGTTACGAAAACAGATTTGATGTTCCAAGAAGTGTGTGGAATTGTGCCTACATTGACAAAAAGCGTGATAGCGAGGGTCATGCTGGCCACCGGGAAGTTCAGGAAAAGTCATGTATGGTCGGTCCATTCCAGGATGGAAATGGAAATGGTCGCACACTGGCTGCGCATACGAGCCGAGGGCGGCAACAGAGCACGCTTGCCTGGCTGCGCTTGAAAAAGACAGTATTGTGTTGTAGTAAAGCTTTGTTCTAAAAAATAATTACCAGAAATTTTAAAAGGTTTTTGAGACGGGATTCTAGGTGGCATATGACAAGTCTTGTTGAACCCTTCCGGTATGGGATAGATGCTGGTTTTTAGGAGACTGAAATAGAATAGCCTAACTGAATCCAAAATTCATTTTATAAACTTATATTTTTCTGAAATATTTACATAATACTGTACTTTTTGTGCCTTCACATAGCCCCATTTGAGAAGCGCAGAGATAAGGCATTGACCCAGCACAAAAATAGTGAGAGTTATTCAACAAATAATAGAGTATGGTTTAGAAAAAGAAAACAATAGTAATCCATGAATAGTTGAATTTGGAAATGCCAAAGCGTGACTATGTTATTTAATACATTAAATTATTTGCTGGTGAATGTCATTTTTCACCCTGAAAAAGTAAAAAAACAAAACATAAATTGAACTGTAATTTTAACTTTACTCTTCGATCATCTGCTTCACTTGATTTTTGCGACCATTTGAAAGAGGATTGGTGATGTTTTCACTCTAACCCATTTGAAACATGTGTTGTTATGGCAGCCTGCGGTGTTTGATAACCTCCTGACCTCCATGAAGTTTGTCCTCCATGGCATGGGCGTCCTCCGCATCAACCTGGCTAACAGCAGGAACAAGGTAGACCGCTTCTGTTGTCTTTGCTGTCACCCCATTCCATCACTTTTATTCTTGCACTGGCGCCAGAGCACCACTAAGGAGCAGCATCTCACCACTTTGACTTCCCCCGTCCTTCCTCTCGGCATTCAATTGTATGCGACTGACAATTTAAGACTCCCAAGTGGTTTAATTTGATTTTAAACTCCCATGTTAACATAATAGAGCTCACACACTTTCCACCCACTAATCACATCCTGTTGAGAGAATATATAAGTATTTCCTCTGGTAATTGCCACATGTAAATGTGTGTACTGTGTATGTGTGCATGTTCATCCGTCACATTTGCGTTCATCTATCCCAATTGGTGTCTTTCCTTCCAGGTGCACGCGCACTCAGTGCTGTCGTGCGGTCGCTCTTTTGACGAAGATCAGGTCTTTTTTCCCTTCCTGAGCCACGCCCTGGCCTGTTTGTGGGTTGACCAGGGGGTGAGATCTGCAGTGGCCCGGGGATATGAGTATGAGCTCAATGACTCAGCGCTGTAGTAAGTGCTCTCCTAGCATGCACACGCGCACACACACTGTGTTGAAAAGATGCAGGGGTCTAATTAGTTGGACTTTACGGCTGCTACTCAGCCATGTGCTCGCTGCCACTGGGTATTAAACTTACAGCGTAATGATAAACAAAAACCAGAATGGCACCCAGCAGGGCATATGAAGCCATATGCCAAGGAAAAACAATCCTAAAAATGTCACATCAATATTGGCCCATTCCAGGCTTGTGGGTGGCAGTAATTACAAAATGAGTTCCACGCTCAGCGATCTTTTCTCACCGCAACTCTCATCGGCTGAATCTGGTGGCTGACTCGGTGCGTTTCCGTTACCCTCAGTTTTGCGCAAAAGGCAAGTTGTGCATAAGCAAGCTGGTAATGGCAACACGTGATTTTCCAGAGAAAAAAAAATCAAATATCGCAAAAAAAGTTTTTACGCTCTCATGAGGTGGTTTTTGAGACGTGTCGAAATAGAAGTTTTTCGCAAAAGTGTAACGGAAACACTTTTTGCGCATTCCCTGTAGTCACGGCACACATATTCACCAACGTTTAAAAATGAATACATTTCTTCACACCAGCCAATCTGCTTTGGGGACAGACTGCAAAGTCACACACGGCGTCCTGTACAGATCTGTAGTCACCCGCAGATAGTGGTAAGTGTTTACTTGTTTAAAACTGTTGATAGCAATAATGCTAACATTAGCTAAAGTCTTTAGCACGGCCACCAGAATGCAAGTGAAAAATTAACTCCTGTGTTTGGTGTTTAATTCAAAAACAGACACTTGCTTGCAGCGTTTTTTTTTTTTTTTGCTTACGTCACCACAACATCTTCTTTCGGCTTGAATTTTGTTTCGGCCGATTGCCGAAAATGCATATTTTTTCCATTTTGGGCCGAACATTTTTGGTGGCCAAATATTCGGTGCATCACTTGTGAAAAGTGTTAAGTCATTCCTTTGTCTGCGCCAAACACCTAGTTCCAGCAAATGGGGATCAAATCATGACCTCCTGCCTAACATTATTCTGCATTTGTTGTGCATCCTAAGATATTTGACGCCCCATACCAAATAAAATACATGAACGCGTCTTATTTGTAAATGTACTTTGAATGTAACTCTAATTGTCCATGGCGGGAAATCGGAGCATGATGCGAACTCAAAATGAAAGGTAACTGTAGGGATGATGGCGTGTGTAAAGCACAAGTACGTCAGAGCTGGAGGGGGCCGTCTGGTCTCATTCTCCACCCAGTGAGAAGCTACAACTCTGCCGTTATCTACACCGACAAGCCCCACTGGTCCCCCACTGAGAGCCACTAGGGGTGGCACAAATACTCACACTCTGTACTAAAGTACAAGTACAGATACTCGTGGAAAGTAAGACTCATGTAAAAGTAATAATAGCAATTCTACGACTGTGAAATGTACTTACGAACACTTCCACTTTGATAGCGCAAAATGGATTCCCTCTTTGCTCTTTTAATAATTTGCATCATGCTCATACTGAGAAGAAAAAGGATGTTATATGTGTCATGTTATTGCTCAAGAACAAGCTCATGTTGGCGTGACTTGTGTATAAACATGTTCACATAACTTTGCTAACTTTGTCAACTGCGTAACAAAAATGCTAAAGTTGCTAATGTTAGCAACAACAACAAAAAAAACACCTTACCCGTTGTTGTTTTTTTTAGATTAGATTCGATTTTGTTGAATTGCAGAAGCGGGTGGTCTTCTCGCTGGCACGAGACACACGATAGTCAACGTTAATTAATCATTCTTGGAGCCGACAACATCAAATAATTCTCTAAATAGGGCAATGCTTGGCAATAATCTTACTTTTTCAAATCTGTTTGCCGTCATCATTAATGAGCTAGTAATCAAAATCTCAACCACAATACTTAAGCGGTAGAAGTCTGGGGAAAAAAATATTCTGAAGGACACACCTGGTCAACAAAACACCTACCCGTCACATGCTCCAATACTCAAGTTCCCGTGAAAAAACTGGCTTCAACACCTAACTCATCTCCACCATTTTGACACAAATGTACTGATTATCTGAATGGGCAAAAGCTCCGTCAGCTATGGGAATCGTGTACGGCAAACCTCAGTTAGTTCTGTATGAAAGGATCAGGTGAATATAAGATGGATGTATTGTAATGCATCTAATTTGGCAGTTATGTGGAAAGATTGTGTCAGAAAGGCTGTTTTCTACATGTGGCCTGCAATCGACTGAGGAGTCCTGGGGTCCGCAGAGACCAGCGTCAAGTGGTGATAGAATCCAGCTCAAGCCTGACAATAAACAGGTTAAGTGATAGAAAATGACTGAATGGATGTACCATGGGTAGTTTAATATTCAAGTGAGGTAAAAATGCACGTCATTGAGAAGTCTGCGAGAGTGTCCCTGTGGCAAGGAGAATCATCTTACATCATGTAGATACCAACACTTTGTCTCTTTGATGACTTCCGTCATCAGCCAAGGCAGAAATAATCATCACATTTATCTTTGTGCCTGAATCTTATTGCATTCACTCACACATTTTAGGGTCTTTAAGGACAAGTGCGTCATTGCTAACATATTAACAAACTATGTCTTCCAAACGTCACGAGGAAATCATTTGTAATAAAAAAAGTTTTTTAAGACGATGTAGGAAGTGATCTCCAGCTACCTAACTGAATCTAAATATAATGTACAATCAGATATTTTTCCATGATTTTCCTAAATAGTCAATACAAATGATCAGAATATAATCTGAACGGTTTTGTACCAAACATTTGATACATTATGAAGAGCTTAAAATAGTCATTTGTTGAATTTGCAGCACCATGAGCTCAATATTTACTGAAATCAAACTTCTTTCAATCAAATTTTTTTTTTTAACAGGTCTACTTACATTTTAATATAGGACCCAATATTTGACAGCAGCTTCACAATCCTTCCAGCCATTGAACATATCCAAACCCTAATTTGAAGTTCGGGCCATTAAACATAAAATAAAAACAGAACACAATGATTTGCAAAACGTTTTCAACCTACATTCAGTTGAGTACACAACAAAGACGAGATATTTAATGTACAAAATTGGCTTGGATCAATTACCAGTTTGACATGGTTTCAAAAAGTCAAGCTTTCAACTAAAACTGTCCATCAATAGTAATGAGCTATTCTTTGCAGAGATGAAGTCCGCTGAGCAGAGAGGGAAAGTATGAGCAGTTATGCCCACGCGCACACACACGTTTAGCCACTGTGCTAACACCAGCATGGATGCCTTTTTGCTATGATGATTTAGGTTCTTTGTCCTAAAATACAAAAAAGCATGTTGGTACTTGTGAGCCCCAAGGACAACACGAGTAGCCCACAGGTCTCTTCTAAAAATAGCTCACAAGTGATTTTTATATATATATATATATATATATATATATATATATATATATATATATATATATATATATATATATATATATATATATATATATATATATATATATATATATATATATATATATATATATATATATATACATACAGTATAGTAAAGATAATATATATTTTGCTCAATGGGAAAATGTTGCAGTGCTGCTTCGTGCATGTGCAGAGAATTCAGTGCTTGAAGCACATTGGGTGGTCGTCCGGGACTCATAAAACCATTGTTACTGTTGTAACTTTCGTTTTAATTTACCCAATTACCGAAAGGATATTTTACCCAATTACCGAAAGGATATTTTAAGGCTGTTATTTTAATACTGTGATATTTCGATAATTTACCACCGTCAAAAATCTAAAATTTGTCGATCACTATAAACTGATGTTTTTTCCCCCCTCCCTTCTAAGTCACTCATTTTTTATTTGATGCCTGCAACATGTTCCAAAAAAGGTGGGACAGGGGCAGGTTTACCACTGTTACATCACCTTTCCTTTTAACAACACTCAACTGAGGAGAGTTATTGTTGAAGCTTTGTTGGTAGAATCATTTCTCATTCTGGCTTGATGTACAGCTTTAGTTGCTCAACAGTACGGGCTCTCCTTTGTTGTACTTTGTCCTTTGTAATGCTCACACGTTGTCAATGGGAGACTGGCAGGCCAGCCTAGTACTCACAGTCGTTTGCTATGAATCCGTGCTAACTTGTAACAGATGCAGAATGTGGCTTGTCTTGCTGAAATAAGCTGGGACACCCCTGGAAAAGGAGGTTGCTTGGATGGCAGTATACTGTATGTTGCCCTTGATCAGGGTTCACCACTTCCGGTCCGCTAGGACCGGCGTCTTGCAGGTTTTAGATGTTTCCGCCCACTAGCACACCTGATTCAAATAATCAGCTCATCAGCATGCCTGATAACAATCCTGATCTTTTAGTATCAGGTGTGTTGGTAGGCGGGAACATCTAAAACAAACCTGCAGAACTTTGGACCTCGAAGACCGGACTTGGTGAACCCTGCCCTAGATCATCACTGATCATATATATATAGAAGAGGAATGATTTATGTTTGCTTTTATATAATGAGAGAGTGTCGGTCTTTTGGACCGTGTCAAGTTATCTTTAAATCTGGAGAAAAAAAAACTTTATGGTATTCAGTAACAGATGGTAATACGCTGACGCTTCAATCAATATAAATGGTATTGAAATCAATAGTGTAAGAGAAACCAAATTTTGGGGTGTTATTTTGGATGAAAATTTGAGTTGGAAATCACATATACAGTACTTAAAGATAAAAATAGCAAAAACAATATCTCTGTTACACAAAGTAAAGGATTCACTGGAAAATAAAGCACTGTTCATTTTATACAACACCATGATTGATCCATATCTGACCTACTGTATTGAGGTTTGGGGAAACGCCTATAAAACATATACTCAGTCAATAAGAATAATCACTAGAAAGCCTTTTAGAGATCCAACAAATCCATTATTTCTTCAGTTAAAATGTTATGAATTGGTAGATTACAGCATTCTGCAAATTATGTTAAAAGTGGATAACAAAACGTTGCCATTGAATATTCAAAAGATATTTGGGAAAAAAAAGAGAAAGCAAGTACAAGTCGAAGGGAACACAGATCTATAAAAAAAACAAGATTTTGGACAAACCTAATGGAGTGTTGTTTCATTAAAAGGAATCAGTTTATGGAACAATCTTAATAAGGAAATCGAAGAATCCAATTAAAAAATTAAAAACCCAATTCCCAAAAAGTTGGGACACTATACAAATTGTGAAAAAAAACTGAATGCAATTATGTGGAAGTGCCGAATTTTCATATTTTATTCAGAATAGAACATAGAGAACAGGTCAAAAGTTTAAACTGAGAAAATCATTTTAAAGGAAAACTATGTTGATTTTAAATTCCATGGTGTCAACAATTCTAAAAAAAAAAGTTGGGACAAGGCCATTTTCACCACGGTGAGGCATCCCCTTGTCTTCTTACAACAGTCTGCAAACATCTGGGGATCAAGGAGACAAGTTTCTCAAGTTTAGAAATAAGAATGCTGTCCCATTCTTGTCTAACACGCGTCTCTCTAACTGTTCAACTGTCTTGGGCTTTCTTTGTTGCACCTTCCTCTTTATGATGCGCCAAATGTGCTCTAGAAGTGAAAGGAGGTCAGTACCCGGATTATTTTCCTACGCAGCCATGATGTTGTAATTGGTGCTGCATGTGGTCTGGCATTATCGTGTTGAGAAATGCAAGATCTTCTCTGAAAGTGATGATGCCTGGATGGGAGCATATGTTGTTCTCCAATCTGAATATACCTTTCTGCATTGACGATGCCTTTCCAGATGTGGAAGCTGCCCATGCCACACGCACTCATGCAACCCTATACAATCACAGATGCAGGCTTATAAACTGAGTGCTGATAACAACTTGGGTTGTCCTTGTCCTCTTTAGTCAGTATGATATAGCGCCCCAGTTTTCCACAAAGAACTTCGAATCGTGATTCGTCTGACCACAAAATAGATTTCCACTTTGCCACACTCCATTTGAAATGACCCCTGGCCCAGAGAAACAACTGCGCTTCTTGGTCTGCTTTAGAAAAGGCTTCTTCTTTGTACTGTCGAGTTTCATCTAGCAACGGAGGCTGGCACGGTGGATTGTGTTGACCCACAATGTTTTCTGGAAGTCTTGCTGAGCCCTTTCTGTGATTTCCCTTACAGTAAGCGTTCCTTTTTTTTTTTTCTTTTTTTTTTTTTTAAAGAGCTCAGTATTGTTCATTCGGTAATGTCATCATCATTGCTCTTTTTTTTAAAATTATTATTATTATTATTATTTTGTATGAGTATGTGCGTGCGTGCGTGTGAGTGTGTGTGTATTCGTTAGTTCACCAAAAACCTATTAAAAAATCCCATACCCAGGCATGTGATTTTTCCGCTAATTCGCGGAATTCCGCTTTTTTTATCTCCCCCCAAAAAAAAAAAATCCGATTTCGTCTCTCTACAGCATTCCGTTTTAGTGTTTCCGCAACTGAAATGAAACCGATCTTGCGATTGGCGGAAGTCTCCGTGTTGACCAATAAGAGCGCTTGTTATAAAGGCATAGGCGTATGCCATTGTTTGTTGACCAATAAACGCGCTTGTTATAAAGGCATAGGCGTATGCCATTGTTCATTTCTCAGACGTTTTTGCCGGGTGTTTAAAGAAATGTCCGTGATCGAACGCAAAGATGCTCCGCGAGTTAAGGAAATGGACAAGATCGTAAAAAACAAGTTTCGACGGGACCGGTTAGAGAAGGATATATCTACAAATGTTGGAAAGAAGACTGTGACGAATTTGTTCAGTGACTTTATTCGGAAGATCGATCGTGCCGGGAAAGCGCTTTGCATTTGGTGCCGTGATACCGTTGACGATGGTGCGAGAGGTTTCAAAGCTCTTGAAAGTCACGCAAAGAGCAAAAAACACGTGAAAGAACTCCAGTCAAGAACAACAAATTATTCCATCGCTGGAAGTTTCGGTGCCCAAACGAAAACTCCAAAACTTTACGGCCTCCATCCCTTATTGACATCACAATCGGAAGCGGTAATAGAGAGACGTGATCCACCCCAACAACCTGTACCAGTTGCTGACAGAGTCGTGAATTTTGAGGTCGGTGGTAAACGTTTCAAATTAATCGAAATCAAATTTTCGAAAATATTATAACGTAATAAAAATGGTCATAAATATTTAACATGGTTAATCATTGACACAAACTCAAATGAATGCTGCATGTTTGCACTTTTCAGGTTTCAATATGTTGACTATCTTGATGTATGCAGTTACAGAGATGATCTTAGTCAATCCGAATGCATGATTGTGTTTTTACCAGAGCTTGCTGCATGAGGTATTTTATGTTTTTGTTATGCATTATGTATTAAATTAAGAATGATTGATTAAATGATTTATTGCATGGTAAATATATATGATGATATTCTCAGTGATAGTTTTTAAAAGCAAAGGCAGTCCAATGTTTTTGAATGTGACTGATTTCTCCACAATCTTTCTGCGCAACATTGGAGGAATTGTTGATTCTCTACCATCTTCGCTTCTGAGCGACACTGCCACTCCGAGAAGCTCTTTATATACTCCAATCAAGTTGCCAATAGACCTCATTAGTGGTAACTGGTCTTCCAGCAGTTTTTTTTTTTATGTGCAATTGACTTTTACAGCTTCTTATTGCTACCTGTCCCAACTTTTTTGAATTTTTTTGGCACCATGAAATTTACAATCAACATATTTTTCCCTTAAAATTATGAATTTTCTCAGTTTAAACTTATGACCTGTCATCTATGTTCTATTCAGAATAAAATAATGAAATTTGGCACTTTCACATAATTGCATTCAGTTTTTATTCACAATTTGTATCGTGTCCCAACTTTTGTGAAATTGGGTTTGTACATTTAAAAGAATGACTAAATCTATCTTGTTAAAGAAATATGAACGAGATTAAGTTTGAACGTTATGCCATTGTCATTTTTGTTAAAAATCTCAGAAATCATATTGTAAACAGAGTACGGATGTGACTGAGACGAGCAGTCACAATTTTATTTTATTTTATGTATCATTATTTTATTTTAATGTTGTTGTTTATGTGTTTTTTTAAATTACTTTACCTTGTAAATGATCTCCGGCGGAGACACGGGGCAGATACAATTGGACTTGTCTTCTTTCTGCTCCTTTTCATTCAACGATGAAGAATATTGTTTTATATTGTCTTTTTTTCTTTTACAAATGAATGAAATAAATGATTGAAAAAAATATGAGGGGATTCCATTAAACTGTAAGTTCTACTTACTTCTGTTTTTGCAGATCTTGGGGACCACAAGTGAAAACGTGTGTGCGTGCGTGCGACTGTGTTTGTGTATATATATACAATATGTATGTATGTATATATATACACACACACAATATATGTATATATATATACACACACTATATATATATATATATATATATATATATATATATATATATATATACACACACACTATATATATATATATATATATATATATATATATATATATATATATATATATACACACACTATATATATATATATATATATATATATATATATACATACACACACACACTATATATATATATATATATATATATATACACACATATATATATATTTAAAAATGAAATTGAATTTTAAAAAAAACAAAGCACGTGCACATGTTCGGAAAAAGGGTAGGAAGAAGTATCAACTTTTTTTTTCTCCTACCCTTTTACAATTTATAGCCTATACAAATACAACCCCAACTGTTATAAGTCCACGTGAAAAAAACATTAACATATACCAATTATATTCTTATAAATGAATAACACAAACATACTACAAAATACATAATCACTCGTATAAATACAAAAGTTTGTATATAATTATTCTCAGCTTTGTTTATACTAACATCTCAGTCCTGTCTAACACATTTCCTCTTCTCTGTACTATCTAGCAATACCTTCTTATACTTCTTTTTAAACACATTTATATTTCTACTTTTTTTTATATTAATCTCCAAATTGTTTCACAAAGTCACACCACACCTTCTCATTGTTGTTCGAACCTTTTGCTTCTTAAAATTTAAATCCCCCCTTAGATTATACCCACCCTCTCTGTCTCTGAACATTCCCGTGATATTATATACTGGCCATTTCTTGCTTTATACATTATTTGCGCCGTTTTGAATTTGACCAGGTCCATTTAGTGCTTTTATAAAGCTCAGCAGAAGGATTTTGAATTCAGTTAACAAGTTAATTTAGCGGCAAAACTTTGTTTATAAGATTACTTGACAACAGACAAGACAAAATCTTAATCTCAGAGAAACAAAATCGGCAACAACACGTGTTGTTCCGTTTGTGCTGTGCAGCATCTTCCAAGCAGTGATGTGTTGTGTTTACTGAGCAGCAGGATGCATCTTGCTGTCCAAGAAACTGATTCGGGATGACGAGTTGAGAATGTCACAGTCGGCTTAGCTACTTTTAGATTTTGCATTCTTGTGTATGTGTTTACATCAGGATGGCGCTTCCGCAGGCGCACGGCACACTCGGTTGTGCTGATTTGTCTTACTAGCGGATCTGTTTGAAAGTTTGTCTCGGAATATTATGATGGTAAACCACCGTGTGAAATTTGTGAATATTCATTACGATGAGCCACTGCGCCCCCTGGGGCTTCAATCTTATCACTGCACAATCCACCTGCTGCTGAATCTAGTAATGGCCTTTTAATATGTAGACACAAACACACTCTTGCTATTTATTCTCTGTTTTCACTTTGATCTCAAGTTTGCCTGCAGGTTATTATTTTAGCTTTTTTTTTTTTTTTTTGCAAATCTCCTCAGTTTCTGACCTTTTGTGACACTTTCCTCTCCGTTGTTTTTTTTAGTTTCTTTGAAAATATGAGCCGCATCTCGTCTCCGGCGTACGTCCCCACAGAGATGGACGTTCTGCGCGTTCGGCTGAGGACAACAGGCGTGATAGAGACCCAGTTCAAAGTCAAGCACCTCACTTTCAGGTAGACTGCTTACACTTTCTTCACCTATACTGTGTGTCACACATATTGCAGCAGTGTATGGACATCTTTCATCCAAAATGACTCAACTTTTTTGAGCTGTGGCACTCTTATCTCTGTCTGTAGACAGCCCTGTGATAGGGTGCAGATGTAAGATGGAGACGGCTGGCTTCGTTCATCAATAAGTCAATACGGCAACACACACATGCACACCAACATTCCGTCAAAGGCATCTCTGTGGTGGCCTTATCAGCATAGGAGCAGAGGGTGGATATTCATCCCTAATCAATGGGCCAATGTCACATAATACCTCCTTCTTCATCATCTCTCAATGGCTCAGCTCATTTCCTCAAGCTGTCGATGGTCGTGACAGGACGACAGATAATGAACTTGATTAACACCTCCGTCATAATTACAATGTTAGGTTTTAATACCGGTGCAAATGTCATGATAAATTCAACAACTAAAATAAAAAAAATAACAGCACAAACATACATTCATTTATACATGCTGTTCAAGTTAGATATTGGATATTCAACATGCGTTTTTAACAGACAGAAATGTAAAAGTCACAAACTGACAAAATAATCTTGAGGTACAACGATATTGCAACAAAATTTTGGTCAAACTGCTTTCTCTGTCCGAGCTGCTACCGAGTGGAATCTCGCTCCTTTTTTTTTTGAGAGAGCTCAGTATCGTTCATTCGGTAATTTTACCGATTTGACATGTCATCATCATTGCTCTCTCTTTTTAATTTTTTTTTTTTTAAATATTTTGTATGTGGGTGAGTATGTGCGTGTGAGTGTGTACTCATCGGTTCACCCAAAACCTATCAAAAATCCCATACCGTTCACTTAAACCGAATACCCCAGAATCCAGCCAGAGTCGCGAGGCCGTCAGGAGACCCGAGGAAGGACCAGAGAAAATAAAGGAAAGCAAAATCCAGCACAGACCACCCACCACCCACCAGAGTCTTTCACCAACCCCAGAAACATTTAAATTCCAACAAATTAGGGAGACCTCAAGAGACCAAAGGAGAGACCGAGGAAAGGAAGGAAGGACAGACTAAGCAGAGCGAGATCCACAGACATCAGCTTCCACCGATTCAACGACCAGAGGATAAAGCAGACCTCGCCTGAATCTCGATAGATGCTGGTGTGGTGGCATGCATGAAAACCTCCACCAAAGAGGGGAGCCGTTGACCCCGGCCAGGACAGAGCAAGCACAACCCCCCAGGGCCACCCAGGCCACGGCAGCGCCAAGGGACAACCCCCGGGCACCGCAGGGGCCACCGCCCGGAGAGCAAACCCAGGAGCCCCCCCCCCCAACACGGCCCGTGCCCCCAACCCAACGCAGCAGGACGGGGCACGGCAGGCCCGCCAGGCACCCCACCGGCCCACAGCCCCCGCTCCCCCCAGTTTTGTTTTATTCATCTGATACTCACAATACTATACTAACAGAAATAAATTTACCAATAAAATTTAAAGTTAGATAAAAATTGAACAAAAAAGATCAAATAAAAATAAACAATATTGACCATCTTATACCCAAATATGTACGTATGAGAAGGGGCAGTGAGAAGCATTTAATTTATCTAGTCCTGCCCCTTTCTTGTAATCCGTAGTTGTGTACAGACATAGAGGTTTACAGTACATGAATTAAAAATAAAAAAAAGAGATGATGTTGCCTCGCGTTGCGGGTTGAGCCATTTGAGAGATTAGAGATACACGAGTTGAAGTCACCAAGAAAACAGGAGAAAAAACGAGAATGATGTCGTTTTCTTTGCATCAAGATGTAAAACGGTTCCGTGTGAGTTCTGTTTGTATTGTTGAATGAGATGCAATGGAGATAATACAAGTTTTATTTATTTGACTTTAATGTTGTCTTGCTAATGCTGTTTGTGCTTGCCATTGTTGTGAAAGCACAGCATTTATTGCCGCAAATTCAAATTCATCCAAACCAGAGAGTTTCAGATATTAGCGTCCCCGTTTAGTTGTGTGGTTCATTTCTCAAAGAACACAAGATGAACTGTGTTGTCAACACATGCATTCGCTAAAAGATGGAAATTTCCATCCATAAATCAGTTAATTTTGATATACTCTGATCAAAGGTATTCTGTGGATGATTTCATTTTTTTGTGGTCCTTTCTCAAGGTTTCCTTTTTTATTTTATTTTTTTTATTTTGGGATTTGGATTATGGGATGTCGCCAATCTGACAACTGTGGGCCTGTGAAGCTCTTCAGTGAGTAAGGACTATACAAATCAAATACCTTTTTCAGACACAAACCCATGGGAATGAATCCCCTCATACACAATATCTGCAGCTGTGCATATGCAAAATATTTCTGAGCACGAGCATAACTTGAAAAATAGCAAGTCTTTTATTCACTGCTAGCAAGGAATCACCATACCTTTCACTCTTATTTCACGTAACTTAACTTTCTATATCTTTGAAATCTCTTGGAGGTCAAAGGGATACTTGACCCATGAAGGCATTTTCAGCAGTAAAAAGTTAATATTTTGTCCAGAATGAATTTGATAACTTCATAATTTTTCATGTACAATTAATACCTTTCCCGCTTGATGTCAACTGAAGATGACATCACCTGTGATGAGGAAGTAGGTAACACCCAATCATGGTTCAGTTTTGCAGGGCCAAACCCAGAAAACAGGTGAGGCGTGATTGGTTGTTAGTCGTTACCTCCTCAGCACAGGTGATGTCATCTTCAGTCAACAGCATGTGGGATAAATGTGTTTTTAAAGGTATTAATTGTACATGAAAAATAATGAAGTTATCAAATTAACTCTGGACAAAATATTCACTTTTTATTGCTGAAAATGACTCAATGAGTCAAGTATCCCTTAAAAAGAGGACATTTTGTGTCAACACCAGGTGGCACTATAAATGTATAACAAAATATTGCCATATAGATGTTTTTTTTAGCTCTTCTGCAGGGGAGCATTAATCATTTCCGCTTTAGTGAAGAAAAAAATATGAAATGCAAAATTTGATGCCCTGCCCTTAGTATTTCTATATCTCATATATGTCCCAGGTCTTGGGATGGGACAGACGGAGTTTGAATTAGGATGACACTTCGAAGACAAAGGTGCAAAAGAATGACCCCTGTAAATGTGCAAAAATATGCTAAAATTGGAAATAAAAAACAAAAAGCTTACTTTCCGTACGTTTTTGATTTTAAGCTTAAGGCTTACTTTTTTGTATGTCTCAGGTTGCTACACATACTTTCCAATTCTCATAGCCCTTGGTCAAACGTACCGAGATAGGGCTCCTTTAAATCTCTGTAGGGGGCGCTACAGAGTCTTTTTTTTGTTATTATGAATTACAAATTTAAAATAACAAATTCTTTGCCAGACTCGTGTGCAAAGTTTGATGAGTTTTCCTTCACATTTTGGCTGTGATTGATTCTGCAGACTAACAGGTGAAAAGAACAATGTCTTCAATTACGCTGCGGTCGGTGTTCGGGCCCTAATTAGATGCACAATTGCCACCGTCTTTTTATGCATATAGAAACACATTTATGGATGTGTACTGCATGTTTCGAGAAAAAAAAAGCACACAGGATTATGGTTTTTTTTTGTACAGTCTGGTTGAATGTTAATTAGCAGAGCTGACTGCTAGTGTTATTGTGACTTCATCAACTACTGAGACAATATTTAGAGGCATGTATCTGAACCAAAAGGGAATTGGCCACCATCTTTGTTTCTCGCAGGTCTTTTGATGCATGTGGAAATAACATTTATTTATTTCATCGGTGTGTTTTATAACGAGAGCACAAAGGATTAATGGGCTGTTGGACTGATGTTAATTAGTTATGCGGATTGGTAGTGTTATTGTGACACCTCCGATAAGACATGGGAAGGATATGTATTACAACAAAACTGAATGTTGTGCTCTCCGTTGTTAGAATGTCTACCTGAGGACTACCTCGGCTGTGCAGCTTCCACAATATTAACTTGTCCCTCATCCCCACATCTCATATTGAGTGATCGTAATGAAACACATTAGGTCTGCTTTTCATAAGTATATAAACAATGTAGCCCGAGTCAGATTGTCAGCAGATTATTGAAGTCAACATCTAAATGATGTTTGTTTGTCTCTGGGTGCTGCTGACTTATGGTTCTTTGTGTTATGCTTCACTAATGTGTATCATGTTGGAGAATAAAAAAATTAAAAAAAAGCCACACTCTCTATTTCTTACTTTGATAACCGTGCACACTTTGTGCGCCGTTGATCCTTTACAGACTCGCATAGATTGTTGATGGGGTTGAAAGTCTTTGGCGGACAACCAGTGTCAAATTGATTAAAAATTGTATTTATTTTTTTACAATTCCTTTCATTCTTTGTATGTTGGGGGAAAAAAACGGCATTGATGTTACACAGTAAGTACAGGTTTCAAATATGTGGTCATGACATTCAGTTTTAGAGTGAGCATAAGATTAGGTAAGCAGTAAAAATGAAAATGAGTAACAGGACAGACATTCATGTTCCAAATGTGTTCTTCTGAAGTACTTTCATGGTGCAGTATAAAAAACAATTACGCATATACTAAAAAATAACCGGCGGCTCTCCGGGCTTCTGGGGTGGCTCTCCGGCCGGTGTCCCCTGCGGCGGCAGGTGCTGCCGTGGCTGGGGGGGCTGTGCTTGCCTTGTCGAGCTGAGATCTACGGCTCCTCTCTCTGGTGGAGGTATTCATTAGGGGTGGGAATCTTTGAATGTCTCACGATTCCATTCCATTCCGATTTTATGGTGTGCGATTCGATTCAGATTCGATTAGGAACGATTTTTGATTCAAAATGATTTGATTGACTGATTTTTGCTTCAATCTATAGATGTTCAAGGAATCGTAATGATGTACTCCAGTTTGACTCGCTAATGCTAATTAGCGCGCTACTCGCGGCACTTTTATCACTCAAAAGAACGGCTCCACGCTGCAAAAAAACTACTTTTATTGGAATAAATTGATTGTGACTTTTTGTCTTCTACTCTCTAATGTGGCTACAACTTAACAGTGTGTCAGACCGCGTGTAACCACACTGCCCCCAAGTGGCCAAATGAGGTACAACATGAACAGCGCTCCCAATAAAGGCACGCATAAAAAAAAAGGGAAGGCCGTATAAAATAATTTAAATAAAATCGATTTTGGGACATTTAAAGTCGATTCTGAATCGCACTAAATGAGAATCGCGATTCTTATGAGAATCAATTTTTTGGCACACCCCTAGTACTCATGCATGCCAGATCCACAACACCAGCATCTACGGAAACACAAAAATAATTAGTTTCTCCTACTGGTCGCTGAATCAGTGGAGGTTGGTGTTTGTTGATCTCACTCTGCTTCATCTTCCTTCCTTCCTTTAGTCTTTCCTCTGGTTTCTTGAGGTCTTCTTACTCTGTTGGAATCTATCTGGGGATGGGGAAATATTCTGGTTTTGTAACTGAGTGGGTGGAAGGTGGTGTCTGGTTGATGTTGGATTTCACTTTGTCTAATTTTTCTTTCATTTGATCCTTTTTCTGGTCTCCTGACAACTTCATGACTCTGGCGGGACTCTGAAGTATCCGGTTAAGATGAAGGGTCTGGGATTTATAACAGGTTTCATGTGAATTAAAGAGCACAAACACGCATGTACCCCCCCCCCCCCAAAAAAAAAGCGAGAGCGATGATGTTGACTCGGAAAGGCTGCTGGATGAATAATACTGAGCTCTCAAAGGAGGAATTATTAATGCTGAAAGGTACACATAGGTTTTGGAGCAACCTATTCTTCCACCGAGGTAACATATTTTTGGATGTCCTTGCTTATTTCAGCAAGATAATGCTAAGCCACCTACTGCTCATGCTACAACAGTGTGGCTTCATAGTAAAAGAGTGCAAGTATGAAACTGGCCTGCCAGCAGTCCAGACATGTCTCCCATTGAAAAAGCCTGGCATATTATGAAGCTCTAGATGTAATAATGGAGATACCAGACTGTTGAGCAACTAAAGCTGTACAACAATTAGTGTCCTCAGTGCCCAAACGCGTATTGAGTGTTGTTAGATGGAAAGGGGATTTTAATATTGATTTAGAAAAAAAATCAAAAATATCTTTATTATCTACATTTTGCGCAATGTCCAAACTTCATTGGAATTGGAGTTTGTGTAATGACAGTAAACTGCAAAAAAAGTAAAGAAAACATAACATATCTTAATTTAATGATTGGAGCAGTCCAGTTTAAAATCTTTGATTACAGTGTGTAATTTGTCCGTGGGGCGTGTATGGGCTCCATGTTGCCTGTATGCACTCCCTGAAATGTCACATGGATGATGCTGGTCGCAGAATGTTCTCCACAGCGTCCCTCTGGATTTCCCTCGTCTGTCAAATGTGCTCAGTGTGAACCTGCTCTCATCTGTGAAGAGAACGGCCCTGCCAGCAGCCAATCTGCCGCTTCGGCCATTCTCTGGCACATGCGAACGGGACTGCATGGTGCCGGGCTGTGAGCACAGGCCACACTTGCCGGTTGTCTGGCCCGCATTTCACCCTCATGGTGTGACTTTCTTGGAGTTACAATTTCTTTCATGTGTTAAGCAGTGCATATTAATTCATCATTTCAGTCGTGACTCGTGGCAGTCACTGTGCGATGGAAAGTTTTTTTCATATTTGGTCTACTCAAAAGTCAAAATTTCATCAACATACAACTACGACAGACCCAGTAACAGAAACAAACATGTAAGTATGATAGAAAGCCCAAGCGTTTCACTGGGCTTCGTTTAGCGGCAGCCATGCCCAAAACAAATATTGAACGCATGTCACCAATTCACTACTACATTGCTCTTAGTCTTTAAACATGTTTGCAGCAATTATTTTAGAAACAAATCTCTGAATCGACACGAGAGCGCTGTAAGCCGAAATGTTTGTGTGTATTTGTTTGCTTTAGTTTGAAGCATGTGGAGGTGATTTCCCCAACAATGTCACATTTGATGAAGGAGAGCAAAGTCCCAGGTGGTGTTGCAGGCCCATCTCAGATTCCCGCCTTTCACACACCTTCCATCTTATCTGCCAGAAATCTTGAAGAGATACATAAATGAGTTTGGCGCATTTACACCCAGCATTGTGTGTGTGTGTGTGTGCGTGCCTGCCTTAAGGTGTCGCTAGGGGAATTTAGCCTTTGTTAATGCAATTCTTGGAAATTTGCAAATATATAAACTGGATTAAAGTATGTGTTTTCAAGTGCTTTGTTTGAAAGAGAAACATAAGGACTCAGGAAAATCAGTTTTCAGCGCAGTTGGTGCATACAGATAATTTAAAAAAAAAAATTGGGGCTGTCAATTTAACACGTTAATTAAATGATGCTGTAAATTAACGTGTTATGAAAATTAACACAATTAACGCTGGACGTCCCACAGCCAAGCCATTTGGCTTATCAGAATACCCAAAGGGCTCTCACCATTTATTTGCAAATGAGGCAATAACTGTCTCCAAGTGTGTGAGTTAGTTTTGGATTAGCATCCAAACACAGCTCTACCATTTGGCTTTTCTAATTTCAATACCAATAGGGCAGTTGGTCTGCCCTTTTGGCCAACTCAACAATGACCCTTGCCTTACGGAAGCTAGCTAATGACGCCTGTGGATTCATTTAGTCAGGTTCCATGAACGTGAAGTGAAATCTGCGCAAGCATTGGAAATTTGGCCCATTGACTAACCCGTAGGCTCCAGTGGCACGTCACTTCCTACCTGCGCCACGAGTCAAAAGCAAGGTGACAACAGGCGCGAGCTTACTTGGACCTTTGAATGACAAGTTTCTTGATAATAAGAACAAAGACGGGACTGTTACCAAGAACGCAGTGATTTGCACCTTGTGTAAAAAAAAGAATTGTCCGAATTCAATTTGTTTGGGGACCTTTAGCTGATATGATATTAACATCAATTAATTAAATTAATGAATTACAAATAATGTAATTAATTCGATAAATTTTTTAATCGCCTGACAATACACAAAAAATGTAAATTACAATACTAGTCAAACAATTGACCTTGTTTTGTGCTGAGAACTATCCCTTTGCCATCTTTACCTGCATGTAATAATGATGACCTCTGCCAAGGGCAAGGGAAAAGCACCTGATGCATCATAAGCACATAAGCATAGCACACACGTGCGAGAAATCCATTTCCGGGTTATTGTGCAATGCCAACCATAGAAATACAGTAAACGTATAGTGTCTTATGTTTTACAACAATACTTAACCATATTTGCAATTTCATGTAAAATGACGACGCCTGTGGTTAAGCCGTGCCTCGTCAGTCCCTTCAAATGAATAGCAGCTAGCTTTGTCTTCCAATAGAGTGCATCCACTCTGTAGCAACCTGCATGCTCCTTGACTGACATGTTTTTGAGGAAAAGTGATGCAATGTTACATATCGCTATTGTATGAGGCGACTGAAAACACAATACAAGCGGCACAGTTCACATCGCAGGGGAGTCCGCACATTCGCATCCGCACATCACCCGGTCTGCCACTCCGGTCCAAGTTGACTTCGAAAGCAGTTGCGTAATGTGTCGAGCCACACAAACGCACTTATTGATGCAGTTATTGTGTGGAAATATGGGGAAATGCTTACAAAACAAACACTTACACTCTTTTCAAATGACAAAAAAGAGCAATAAGAATTATTAACTGATCAAAATATACAGAACCAACAAATTCACTATTTATCAAATTAAACACAATGACATTTTATGATCTAGTTGAGTTTAAAATTGCTCAAATCATGTACAAGTTACACAACAACCTACTTTCAGAAACTGTTTGAAATCAGAGACAGTGACTATGATTTGAGGGGTATAAGTGTCTCTAAAAAATTCAAAACAAGAGGTGTGTTACAATCTTTGGTGAAAATTAGTGCAACGATTTTGGAATGAACCTGAATCACTGGTTGTGTTTAAAAGGATGTATGAAAACAAAGTAGAACAATATTTAAATTGGGTATAAGTCAGCAGAAATGTAGAAAATAGAGTGCAATTAAAAATGTATGTGTAAGCCTTTGTGCTCATTTATATATCTGTAAAAATGTTTGCTTATCAACTAAATGCATAAAACTGTTGACACATCTATGCACGTATAAGTGCAGCTGTTTATTTGTAAGTTTGTGTTTGTTGTTGGTTTTTTTGTAAAGTTGTTGGACTCGATAAGTTATTTACTTCTTCCTTCTCCCTTTTGGACATGTAAGCGGTGCTGAATGATGACTATGTATGTGAAAAAAAAAAAAACACTTTCCTTTTAAATCTTTTAATTTTAATTTGACTGACTTTGTTAATTTTGCTGAGTAAACTAATTAAACTGCACTTTCCATTAAGCTCATTAATATCTAGCCGTGCTCCAATAACAAAAACTCAGGTGGGTTTAAAGTGTTAATTAAAGATGTGTTTTCTCTTTTTTGTTTTTAACAAATGAAATAGTAGGCACATTGTGTCCTGTTGGTTAGCAGCATGTCTGTCTGGCAGTGTGTGTTTGTGTGGACTCCTTCCATGCTTGAGGTTTTTTTCCCCTGGGTAGCAACATTTCTTAAGCTTGCGTGCTAGGTTAAATGAATTAAAACTTGAACTTGTCAATATAGTGGGAGTGGTTGTGTCTCCATATGAGCCTTGTGATTGGCTGGGGTCCAATCCAGGGTGTACTTGGCCTCTCCCCCGAAGTCAGTCACATGACTCAAAAGAGAACAAGTAGGGTGGATTAAATAATAAAAGCACCACACATTGATCAAGCACTAATGAATAAACTAGGTTTGTTTGTGTAATGGCGCACTGCATTAACTTGACCGATCGAATGAGAGTCCATGGAATATTTCCATCCGAAAGCTATTTTTTGTAGCTTGACATCCAATGTTTGTTTCCCACTCGGTGTCTTTTCCTTTCCCCTCTGAATAAATGGCTGCATTAGTGCCAAGGATGCTCCATTGAAAGATGGCGCACCTGACCAACTGGTGACCAGCTTCAGCTCTTCTTTCCCTTTTGTATTTTTTACCTTTTTGGGCTTTATTGGATCAGATTGACCTCACACTCCTTGTGCTGCTGTGTTTTGGGACAAATTGAAATGTGTTGGTGAAGACTGACAAGTCCATATCACACAATGTGGGTGTCTTTTTCTTTTTCTTTTATTTTTTAATGAATCGGACGTCGTAATTTATCGGTCCTCAGTCGACCCATCAGTATGGAAGGTCGTGAAAAGAGGTTTTTTTTTTTTTCAAATAATTAACTCATTCACTGCCATTGACGGCTATAGACGTCCAAAAAATCATTTTAAATATTTCTATTAGTTTAACTTTTTTTTTTTTTTCTTTTGTTAACAAGAGTATGAAGACCTAGAGAGAAAAAAATATTGTACATTTTGAACAGATATAAAATTTGTGATTAATCGTGAGTTAACAGTGAAGTCATGCGATTAATTACGATTACTAATATTAATTGCCTGATGCCCCCAATTTTTAATAATCTTTTTTTAAATATTTTTTTAAGAATAAAAGATTATTAAAAATTATGGACGTCAGGTGATTATTTTTTTTTATTGTAATTAATCACATGACTCAGATTAATCACAAATTGTATATCTGTTCTAAATGTACAATAAAAAAAGTTCTAGGTTTTCTTACTCTTGTTAAGAAAAGTAGAAAAAACTTTAAACTAATAGAAATAGTTCAAATGAATTTATGACAGTGAATAAGTTAAGAGCCTAGAGTGTTTGCTTCAAGATGCTTACATGTCACTGCCAGTTGATTTTACAGTAAATTGATTGGTGAAGGTTATTTAATTTGCTATTATGAAACCAGCACTGTATGTACAAGCAAAAAAGTCAACGAAAAGCAACTACATGTATATTAAGTGTGCATTGCCGTGGTTTATATCCTTTCATGTATTGGTCTCTTCTGTCTCTTGCATGTCATGTGTGTAGGATGTACGATGTCGGAGGTCAGCGAACAGAGCGAAGGAAGTGGATCGGCTGCTTTGAGGACGTCCGAGCGGTGCTGTTTGTGGTGTCACTCAGCGGTTATGACATGACCTTGGTGGAGGACCCCTCCATGGTAACGCTCTCTTACAATTAGTTGTTATTGGATTCCCTCCTTTCTCCCGCCTAGGTCATGATGAACGTCTTTACAGTGAAGATGAATGTTGTCTTTTCACCTCTGCTACTGTCTGATGGCAGTATTTGTCTCTTGTGTAGAATCGTCTGCAGGAGAGCATGAAGCTCTTCTCCTCAATCTGCAACAATGTCTTCTTCCGAAATACATCCATGGTGAGAAAAACCTCGATCACCTCATCACTTGGGAAATAATCCATTATATATATATATTCCCATGCTTTTTATATTTCATACAGACGAATTGCAAAAATTTGTTTGCATAAGCCGTTGCTTGTCAACCTGTTGAGTTGAACGCAAGCCTTCCAAGATGCTGGCTGATTCAACTTCACTCAGAAAATACAATTCGTGAGTGTATACATTTATAAAAGACATACAAAAATAGAGGTGCGAGCAGCTACAAAGGGCACTTGCAAACCTAGCCATGTTGGGGGACTGTCACATAGAACCCTCTAAAATATCAATGTTATTGCCAGGCCTTGTGTGTGTGCAAAGTTTCATGAGTATTCATTCAAATATGACTTCTTTAAAAGACCAAAATAAATTCAAAATGGTGGACTTCCTGTTAGGTTTACCATATGGCTTCAAAAGACTTTTATGTAGGTCTTAGGCTGATAGATATTCCTCCCAATTTTCACAAATTTAGGTGAAAATTAGTAGAGAGCGCAATTGAGCTATTCATTGAAAAGTGCTCAAGAAATCTCAAAAATATTGATCTTCATTCCAGGTCTGATGTGTGTGCAAACTTACATCAGAAAACAGCATCATTTTTCTTTACAATCAGTGTATCGCCACGGCAACAACACGCAAGGAATTAAAAAGATTTTCAAGATGAAACGGCAAGCTTGAAGACGAGCTGATCAATTTTGTTGGAGGAGTTTGTTAAAATACGACCGCCATAAAAGACGGCAAAATGGTGCCAAATTCCAAAGTAAATCAAAATGGCGGACTTTCTGTTATGTCTATCTTATGGCTCCAAAATACTTTTTTGTACGTCGTGGACTGTTAACATATGCCTCCAAATTTCCGTGGCTCTGATGCTTTGTACAACCGGTGTCAGTACCAGATGTGATTGGGCTGCCGGATTGTGTCGGGGTCACCTGCAGATGACGTCACGCTAGAGGATTGGCTGGAAATTGTCCGTTTACAATTGTTCAATAAAGTTATATGGAAAAAGATTGGCGGTTGACGTCAAAACATTGGAAAGAAAATATTTAAGATGTCATTTAAATAACAAAATGTATGGACTAAAATTGTAAAAATGTAAATAAACCTAAGAATATAAAAGCAGGATACAACTAAGATTGAAGAAATAATTAAATAGATTGAAGTGCCTTTGCGCGATTCAGATGTGTTCACTTTGGTTTGGTTTCTTTTTGAGCTGTTTACAAATCACAATACATCACAAAAACATTAGCAATCTAAGATGACAATATTTGTCACATCTGAGGCAATTAATTTGTGTATTTAACTATTTATCATTTATTCAATCTATTTGATCATTTATTCAATATATCTTGCTTTCATATTTTTAGTTTTATTTGCGTTTTTACAATTTCAGTCCGTACATATTGTTATTTAAATGACATCTTTAATTTTCTTTCCCATGTTTGACGTCAACTGGATAATTTTCTGCCAATCCTATAGCGTGACGTGTTCGTTAGGCGACCCAGATACCATCTGGTACCGACACCGGGAATGTTTTGTTTAGAAGGAATTTTGAAATGCAAACTATAGTATGGTGAAAAATTTAGGATTTTTTTCCCCTATAGCTGCAAATGTTGAGATGGTACGGACAAATTTTGCAGTCAAGGGGGTTAACTGTTTTTGGTCAAGGGGGCAAAATATGACGCATGTGCAAACATTTGCAAAAATTGGACATTCCAATACTCATAGCTCACTTCCTGTTCATTTTAGGGTAGGCTACCAAAGTCTTTTTTGTTTGACTCGGGGTGCTCAAACGTAGCGGGGACAGGGCGCTACAGACCCCCTTTTTTTTATTTGTACTCCTGTATGGCAACTTTAACTCATTCACTGCCATGAATTAATAAAAAAAAAAAGATTATTCAAAATTAGGGGCGACGGACGATAAATATTTTTTTTATTGTAATTAATCGCATGACTTCACTAGTTAACTTATGATTAATCACAAATTTTATATCTGTTCTAAATGTACGTTAAAACAATTCTAGGTTTTCATACTTTTGTTAACAAAAGTGGAAAAAATATTAAACCAATAGAAATTGTTTAAATGATTTTTTGACGTTTATAGCCGTCAATGGCAATGAATGAATAAAAAAAAAATTGGAGGCGTCAAGCGATTAAAATTTGTAATCATAATTAATCGCATGACTTGACTTCCCTAGTTAACTCACAATTAATCACACATTTTATATCTGTTTTAAATGTGCAATAAAACATTCTAGGTTTTCATACTCTTGTTAACAAAAGTGTGGAAAAATGTTAAACTAATAGAAATAATTCAAATAAATTTTGGACGTATATAGCCGTTAATGGCAGTGAATGAGTTAAAATGCCAAATTTTTCGCCAGGCCCGATGAAGTTTGGTTAGTTTTTGTTCATGTTTAGGATCTAAAAAATCTGATAATAATAATACCTCGTCATTCCTACAATAGGGACTCGCAGCAGTCGCTGCTCGGGCCCCAATAAATAGTGTCCTTTGAGCCTGTTTGACTGGCTTCCTCCTCTTCACAGAGCTAATTTCCCCCACTATACTTAAATGAACTATTGACCTTTGATGAAGTGATATTCAGCCTGAGATGTGGTGTAGAAAATATAGGTGGAACATCCGCCCGTCGCGCCTTTGAGGCTTCTGTCACTTGTAATTAAGGAATACGTTACAATGAAGATGAGCTTTCCCCTTCCTGTTTCTGGTAACTGATCCCATTAAGACGCCCTTGCTCAATTATTTCCACTTAACTTGTGTTTCAATCCATTTTGCAGTCCAGGAAAGTATATGCGTCTGTCAATTAGCCTGCGCCGCTTTCTGTGCTTTTTATTTTCGGTGTGTGACAATTTGCCAATTCATTTTTTTGTGAGGATTTCAAGCAACACTTTGGGATTCTTTGTCAACTAAAGATACTGTGTTGGGCGAGTTGGACAACGAAAGATTGATGTGCTGTTATTGTGTGTGGGCCAGCGTGTTAACACAACTAACCGGCTCATTACCCCGACCTGTTAGAAGACATTTTTTAACGTGGGAGCTAAATTCGTCACCTCAAAGAAGTTTTCCTCGGGGCAGTTCAGTCGTAATGACAATCCTGCAGCACCTCAAATTCACCTGGGCCTTTTTTGTTTGGCTTTGGTTTTAATTGGTTAACTACAAAGTGGATAATGTAAGACGTGGCGTCAGCACGTGAGTTGATTTGAACGCTTAGTTTTTTTTTCTTTTTCTCTCCGTTCTATGTAGCTTGTCCCAAAAGTCAATATAATCTCATCATTCCTGAGCTTGCCAATTGAATAAAATTGTCACCTGGCACGATCCCCCCCGCCGACAGCAGATCCATTTATGACCGTCTCACTGCTCCAATTTACGCAGAATCTGTTCTTGACAAAACCGCATAGCACAAGGCCAAGATTTGAGAAGAACTTCTCGAGCTCAAAGCCAATGAAAGTCTATCTGGGGGGCTGCACTGGCACCATCAACAAAAGCTCGACTTTTAGCCGCACTGACTTGAGGTTGTTCAAAAGGCTAAGTATAATATTTTGATGCTCAGAAACTGCCTAGCCGAGGATGGTGTTGCGTCTGCCTGAAAGAAATGAGAAGTGTTTTGCGACTTTTGAACACAACGCAGTATAAAGCGACAAGCACATATTTAAACTGTGATTCATCGGTTTCATTGCTTGCTTCGTTATTGCGTTGCTACAAGTGGGAATAAGCCATCTGTTCCCTGTTGATGTTTGATGATCTTTCAAATTGATTTTTCTTTTCCGCTTGAGAGAAAACCTCTGACTCACGATGAACACGGTCAACTCCTGGCTCATTGTTTTTTTCTGTATGTTCTCTTTGTTGCAGATTTTATTCATGAACAAAATTGACCTTTTCCAGGCGAAGATTCTCCACTCGGGGCGACACCTGCGCCATTACCTCCCTCAGTTTAAAGGTTTGTCCCAGAGTAATGCCTTTTACTTGCCATTGGAACACGCAAGTGAAACTGTATCGTTCCATGCTGACACATATAAAAGATCATCAATGTTCTCAGTGGGAAGTGATCACTGAGTGTTAAGTAGTGTAGCTTGTAACGGATATAAAGTGACTGGAAGAGTCACAGAAAGGCATACAATTTGATGTCCTTGGAAATTAAAAAACAAATCAATAACGTGGGAATTTTGCCATGCAGCTTTTTGTTCACTGAAAAAACTTAATAGTTACTTGAAAATTCCTCGTAAAGTTTTTTAAAAGTAGATTTTACAAGGGGAGTTTTGAGTACATTTTAGCAGTTTATTAAAAACGAAAAGAAAAAAAAGTTATTCAAGCGTTGAGGAATGAACTAATGACCTCCAGGTTGGGAGACAGCCACTCTACCACCTGAGCCATGCCACTCTTACTGCTTGCCACTTTATTGCATTTCTGGTGTGTCCAAAATGAGACAAAAAAACGGCTCTCTTGGAAGTACAAGGATTACGCCTGATACCATCAATATAGTAACACACAGCAGGAGCGGCATGACTCAGGTGGTAGAGTGGCTGTCTCCCAACTTGAAGGTTGTAGGTAACCCTTGAGTAACTTTTATTTTATTTTATTTACATCAACTGGTCAAATGTACTCAAAAATCTCCTTGTAAAATTTACTTAGAATTTCTGGTAAAACTTGACCATTTTTTTCAAGTAAATATTATTATCAGAATTTATTTATTTATTGATTTGTTTATTTATTTTTACAGTGCGAGAACAAGCAAAGTTGGTTGTTGGGCTATACAGTGTTTATCCAATCCATGCTGTGTATGCATCTCACCCATAGACAACTGCGATATCTTCCATCTCCCAAATGATGAGGAAAAAAATGAATGCATTTTGACCCTGTGAAAACACAAAAGTGCTCTTTGAAATGTGTACTCGTTAGTTTTTAACTTCCCGATATGCAGCCTGATCACATCTGGTACCGACACCGGGAATGTTTTGTTTAGAAGGAATTTCGAAATGCAAACTATAGTATGGTGAAAATGTAAGGATTTTTTTCCTTATAGCTGCAAATGTTGAGATGGTACGGACACATTTTGCAGTCAATCGGGTTAACTGTTTAGGTCAAGGGGGCAAAATATGACACATGTGCAAAAATGTGCCAAGATTGGACATTCCAATACTCATAGCTCACTTCCTGTTCATTTTAGGGTAGGCTACCAAAGTCTTTTTTGTTTGACTCGGGGCGCTCAAACGTAGCAGGACAGGGCGCTACAGACCCCTTTTTTAAATTGGTACTCCTGTATGGCAACTTTAACTCATTCACTGCCATAAATTCATAAAAAGAAAAAAAAAAAGAAAGATTATTCAAAATTAGAGGCGACAGGCGATTACATTTGTCTTTGTAATTAACTCTTTTACTGCCAAAAACGTTAAATAACGTTTAGTAAAAATCCACGGAGGGGTGCCAAAGACGTTAAAAGACGTTCACTGTGTATTTTTTATTTTTTGGGGGGAAATGGGTGGAGGAAAGCCTTGGGCAGCTGTGCTGAAAGTATCAAGCAGATCGAGTTAGTATAATGACTCGTTTTGGCCCCTAGATGGCAGTGATGACTCTCTTTGGACAAGATTGGGTGGGCATCAGTAGAAGACGTGAGGCGGAGCTAGAGTGTTGAGGGGACAATGGCTGATGAAGCAACAATGGCGACCGGTTGCAAGCAGCTCATGCTTGAGCATTTTTTTCAAAGACGGAAAGCATCGATCAATACTAAAAAGCGCATTGATGTCGACGATGATGATGATGGTGACTCCGAGCTTGACGCCGAAGTTGGAAGCGTTGACGCGCCGCTATGATCAAGTCATAAAGCCTCACCGGCTAGCGATGCTAACGCCGGAAAACGCGGAGCACAACCGAGCACTTCTGCACAGGCGGACGTTCATATCGGACGATGAAGAGTAGTCGAAAAGCATCGACCAATGCACATTGATGATGATGATGATGATGATGGTGACTCCCGAGGTTGACGCCGAAGTTGGAAGCGTTGACGCGCGGCTATAATCACGTCATAAAGCCTCACCGGCTAGCGATGCTAACGCCGGAAAACGCGGAGCACTCCGAACAATCGGACGATGAAGAGTACCCCGAGTCCAATGCATATTCATCGGAGGAGCGGGTACAGTCTGATCACGGAGAAGACACTGTTTCTGGACTACGATGCCACCATGAATGGAGTGGATAAGATGGATCAGAACATCTCTTACCACCCGGTATAGCAACTGAAGGACATGAGGAAGCCAGACGTAACACCACCGTAACGTAACCGTAACATGATCCTGATATTAGACTTTATGGCAACACACACTGCAGTATATACTTGCTATTCCCCGGAAAAAACGGCCGGCAAGAAAGTGTAGCTTCTGCACGCGAAGAGGCAATCGCAGTGAAACTAATCTGTTGTGCAAATCCTGTTGCGTCTCCTTGCACGCAGGGGAGTGTTACACAAAAAGAAAAACTGTCGTTGAAACATCCACATAATTGTAAATAGTACCACAGTTGCACACATTTGTAAATAGTTTGCCAAATTGTTGTCAAATTGTTACACTGTTGAATGTAAATAAACATATTTTGCTATCAAAAAACACTTTTTCATTCTTGGTGGTAGTGTTTTATAGAAGTAAAGCACTATTTAGGTGTTTGTGGCATTATTCATGGACAAAAAGAAGTGTAAAATTCACTAGAGTGTATGAAATATCGTTTCACTAAAAGCTTGATTTCTCCGTATTTTGGTCCAAAACAAGCGCATTTGGGTGAAACTAACCATTTTCTATTGTTGATTACTGAAGAACGGAATAAGGTAGAAACAAACTTTTTTTCAGTTTCAGAGTTCAATCTTTCATTTGGTAGTATGTGTGTTTCCATAGTCCAAACAGAAAATTTTCTGTGGACCTTGAAAGATCAGTCAAAATGCTTAAATCGGCTGGCACTCACAGCATCCCTTTTCTGAAAACGTCTGGCAGTCAAAGAGTTAATCGCATGACTTAACTAGTTAACTCATGATTAATCACAAATTTTATATCTGTTCTAAATGTACGTTAAATAAATTCTAGGTTTTCATACTTTTGTTAACAAAAGTGTGGAAAAATGTTAAACTAATAGAAATTGTTTAAATGAATTTTTGACGTTTATAGCCGTCAATGGCAATGAATGAATAATAAATAAATAAAATTGGGGGCGTCAAGCGATTAAAATTTGTAATCATAATTAATTGCATGACTTCCCTAGTTAACTCACAATTAATCACACATTTTATATCTGTTCTAAATGTACAATAAAAATTCTAGGTTTTCATACTCTTCTTAACAAAAGTGTGGAAAAATGTTAAACTAATAGAAATAATTAAAATGAATTGGCAGTGAATGAGTTAAAATGCCAAATTTTTCGCCAGGCCCGATGAAGTTTGGTTAGTTTTCGTTCATGTTTAGGATCTCAAAAATCTGATAATAATAATACCTCGTCATTCCTACAATAGGGACGCGCAGCAGTCGCTGCTCGAGCCCCAATAAATAGTGTCCTTTGAGCCTGTTTGACTTGCTTCCTCCTCTTCACAGAGACAATTTCCCCCACTATACTTAAATGAGCTATTGACCTTTGATGAAGTGATATTCAGCCTGAGATGTGGCTCTTTGAAATGTGTACTCATTAGTTTTTAACTTCCCGATATGATTTTCCAGGAGCAGACTGCGACGTGGATTCGGCCGCCCGCTTCATCACCGCCACCTTCGTCTCGCTGGACGCGGCGGCCAGCAAGCTCATCTATCATCACTTCACCACTGCCACCGACACCTCCAACATCCAGGTGGTCTTTCAGGTGGTGATGGACACCATTATAAAAGAGAACCTGGAGGCCGTGTCTCTCCTGTAGCTACCAGAAAAAGTCTTGAGTTCCTACAAGCTGAGATCTAAATAGACCATCGGACCTTTCGATGTGACGCAGGAGTGTCGATATCATCTCGTCCACACGCACACACAGTCTACAGCTTGCCCACTTTCTTTGAGTTCTAACCATTTCAAGGAGCTTTGAAAATGCCACCAAAAATAAGGACTACTTTGAGTAACCATCTTTTGGTACTGTAATCTAAAAGCCATTATTAGAAGTAAAGCAGACATGCTGTGGAAATGTGGGTTTCACCGTGAAATTATATTAAAATAATCCGCCATTATGATGTCATACCCACTGTAGAAGCCGCATCGTGTATGCAGCAAAATTCTCACCAACCTATCTCTCATCCTTACAATTAGTGATCTAATAACAATTTAGATTTTTAAAAGTTGTATCTTAGGAAACTACATGTTTAGTTATCTGTCTTTAACCTTTTGAGATCTCACCAAACCTGGTGCCTTTTAAATGTGATTTGTAAGGCATCGCCTATGCTGCAGCGGCTGTTTTAAATGTTTAGTAAGTCATGTTTCATTTTTGTGTCTTGACTGGAAGTAAAAGGAATGTGATGCCTTACGTTGGTGATTTACACTTATGTTATTTTGTCTTTAAAAGTGAAAGTACACATTAGTGCGCTTGATGTGCCTAGTGTGTTATTTGGTTCAGTATGTTCAACTATGTCCTGAAACTGCAATACAGAATAATAAATAATAATAAAAAAGTGTCTTGCATCGTTGACCAGTTTTCCTTGATATGTAGACACCTGTACACAATGGCTTCCAAATATATGTTCATTTTTAATCGGTATGATAAAAAGTAATATACAGAAATCAACTTACAGCAGTGGTATACAACATTCATGCGAAGTCTCAGATTTAAATGATTTATACCAAACAAACTTTGCAGTGCGTTTATTCTAACTGAAGGCTCGTGAATATATGCTCGCGCAACACACGCGCACACAAAAAAATAATAATCATAATTTCACTTCTAAATAATACAAAGGTGGGAATAAAACATTCAAGAGTCTATACTGGGCGACAGTGACCCTTGTTTTCTGTACAAGCCGAGCGCACTGTGGACTCATGCGGACAGGCAGTCCAGCGAGTCCAAGGTGAGGAAGACGTCCGCCTTGCACTGGAAGGTGCCGCTCCCATCTCGCAGCAACTCGCAGCTCTTCAGGTTTGGGGAGATGTCCTTCACGCAAATAGCCTTACATTCAGTCCAAAGAAATCACAGGAAAGAAATCAATTTTCTGAGCGCAGGTTACTAACTTTAAGTCTGTTATTTTAAGAGTAGGCTACACGCAAAGGCAGTCAAATGGTAATATGAAATACGTTTCAAATGCCTTCATTGAATTAAAACCAATCGATGTCATGGCACTTTCACGCTCGGAAAAGCTTGACACTCGTGCGTAAAGCGTACTTTTACGCACGCAGAACTGGATGTTTTTAATCGTTTGTTGTTTTCCATGGCAAGCATTTTTTAAATGAAAGAATGAACGTGGGAGGGCAAACATTACATTTCGGATGATTGCGCGTGGAACGAAATGATCACCTCAATCGACTTACCATACTTTTGAGCAAGGAGACCTGCCTGCCAGTCTCCGCGGCCGCGTTGGCGCCGACCGTCTCTCCGCTGTCCATCGTTTCTTGGGACTCGGACCTGCGCACATAAGGCGACCTCCGGATTCCGGAGAGTAAACCGGAGGCGCGACCCACAGAGTAGTAAGTGGGCCCGGTGGACTGCTTGTACCAGGCTTGGACGGAATGACACGAGATGAGCAGGGACACTCCAACGCACACCAAAGCAAACCTGAGGGACCTTTCCATGTTTGAACCGTTTGGCGAAGTTTTTTTTTTTTTTTTTAGGGGTGGGAGTTCGAATCTTCTCCTGAGGTCGCGTTGTGTTTGGTTGCCTGTTGGGCGGATTTCCTGCTGCTTTTATAAGCGGGCTACCAGACGTATCGTGACCCAGAACGTTCGTCAAATCAAATTGGAGGAGAGCAGATGATCTTCTGTCTTGATACGGGAGAAGTGGGGTGGGGTGGAGGGGGTCTCTTTGGGGACGGTTTTCAATTGATCTTTTTTTGATGAGTTGGGGGGTGTGAGAAAGAAAAAGAGTGAAGAGAGAAATACGTCAAACGCATGACGCTTGTGGGGTTATAAGTAAGATTTACACTGGGTTCAAGTCAGTGACGTTAACGGGCCAACTCAAAGAACATCCGCAAATCACCATAGCGACATTTATGTATCAATCCACCTGTAGACTACCGCTTGTCCTCATGTGCGTATTTAACAATTCCGAACATCCGGGCATTTCTGATATTCCCACAATACCCAAAGCAAATGCTTCCTTTACACGGTGAAAACAAACGGCATGCATGTTGTTAGTCAAACAACATTTCATCGCGTTTAAATCAAAATAATCCTCAGGTCAAATGGCAATGATTTAATGCCCAGTATTTCAATTAGTTTGACCGCCATTTTGATTTGACGCAAACTCTGAATTGTTAATAGGTCGCATGATGAGCATGACCTCAGCGTCCAGACAGCATACGAGGTCTGAGTCAGATTTGTAAATAAAATAAAATAAAAATACTGTTCACATATGATCAGATATGTTACACAAGCATGTAAAAACTGGCGGAACTAAGAGACAAATGAAAGGCTGCGGCAAAAAGAAAAAATAATGAATGATGAAAATGAAAGTTGAAAACTTGCCCAGGTCCTATGCTCAATTTAACCCAAGCATGAGGTCTGTTGTGCCATAAGACAACTTGTTTTTGGACAGGCCATATCAACAAAGCTGCCAAGTTAACACTATCTGCTTTTTTGTAGGGAGGCGCAACATCCTGAAATATCTACTTACGCTATATGTACCTTCATGTGGTGATGCATGCAGAAAAAGAAAAGCAGCTAAACGTACCTCACTCTCCCCTACTTCACTTGTTTAATTATTTTTCTGATTACATTTTACTTTCAGATTTCGGGGTACCTTATTGCACGGGGACCAAGTGACTGTGGCGGCAAATTGCAAATGATTTAATGAACCAAGTTGAACAAAGTACAAGTAAGCCATTGCTAAAAATAAATAAATACAATAAAAAAAAAAACTTTAAAATAAAGCTTCATGCTAGTCACTTGGTCCGTCCGTCCGTACGCGCGCGCGCACCCACACGCGCGCGCGCACCCACACGCGCGCGCGCACCCACACACACCTGAGCATCTCTGGATCTGCCCTAAAAAAAAAATCTTGAAGGACCTCACATTCCCTTTTTCTAGGTGTTTCATTAATTTGTTGTACCAGCCACGTTTTCATAAAATCACACTGTCTTGGCCTTCTTGGTACCATTTCAGGGTTTTTTCTTGTTGTACAAACTAGTAGCGACTTCCGGGCAAATATGACATCACCCTGTTGCGAGCGCAATCACTATTTTGGTCTCCTAGGTCAACGGGACTAATCAGTTCCAGTGACGTCTCCACCAATGAGATAGGGATTCAGACTCAATGTCCATCATTACATCCATAACCTAGAACAGGAAGTCAGTGGAGAAGATGTTCAAACCCCTCGGGGTCAGGCGATCCATGGCGTCCATGTCAAATCTTCATCTTGGCAAAAAAAAGTGTCATAATTGTCCATGACGTCATGTGAGAAACGGCGATAGCTGTTGTATTGGGTCAGTGGTTAACAAAGCAGAGCGGTGGTCATACAGCTTCAAAAGACTTCCAAATGAGTGAGCGTGGATTTTGAGTTCAAGAAAAAAAGGAGCATGTCAATAAAAGCAGTGTGTGAATCAGCCTTGCTTCAAAATTGGGCTCAGAGGAAAATAACAGAAAGTGATTTGCAGATTGATTTACTGATCCCGCTAGTTATGCATCATCAGCTCCACCCGCTCCTGGGAGAAGACTAGTGAGGGATGTACTCCTCCAATGAAATAATAAAACAGTTAAATGTCATGTATTCCATTTTGCTTCTCCATAAAAGCTTTTAGATTAGATGAGTACTGTACATGCATGGAAACCGAATAGAGACCCCAGCCAGTAACATAATAAAGCATGGGACCATTATATGAAATAAGGGGATGTAAAATGTTTATTTTGACCATTAAAAGCATCATAGCATATAAAAACATAAATAAACATGATGTATTGCTTGCCGTATACTGGGTGCAGACTTATAGTATATGCCAATTAAGATAGGCTTATATACCATTAGAGTCCATTGTAAAGTGGTCTGCAGTGCGGCTCCAGCTTGTCTTCCAGGACATAGTCTGCTCCACAGACCCACGGGTCCCCTGTCGCCCATTGCCATTTCTGGAGCTCCTGCTTAAGGCTCGTCAGTAGGCTGCTGTACGACGGGTCTGACGCCAGGTTCTTGGTTTCCAGAGGGTCTTTTCTGCATTGGCCGTGTAGGAATGAAAAGAAACAAACTGTTAGCCACACTTCAGAAGTACATTATTTTGCAAATTCACAAATAAATAAGGAAAGAAATGGATGGGCTGCGCAAATCGGAACATTTTGAGAAAATTCTATCAAGTTATTGGTGGCAAATTGAGTGCCTGTTTTTGAACGGTAATACATATTTGAACGATGCTATTTGTTAACTTTATTTTCTAACTGACTGTAGTTGTTTGTAATTGGCACTTCAAAATTCCAAGCCTCCATCAGCATGTGAAAAAAAGGTCTGCACACACTCATTATTGTTGGTGTAATGCAGTCGGGGGCACATTACAGCCGTTGGGCAGTTGGTGAGCGTATACGGGCCAGGTGTGACCAACCTGTTCGCACGTCAGCACGGATCATCCGCGTCGGCCTGTGACAGTTATCAACCACCGTCAGCTGCAGTGAAATGACTCAAGACGCGCAATATGAAGTTTCACCTTCACAGGAAGCTGGATTTATACAGACTCTAGAGCACGCAAGAGGAAAGGCGCCTAAAGTCTTTGGTAAGATGTGGTCCATGTGTGAGGTACAAACACCCACCCAGAGTGGAAATATATTGCCCGAAGGTGCGTAATTGTGCAGCAGTGACTAAGAGGCACACGGGAGAATATGCCCCAAGCCACCATCACATTCATTGTTTCAGCACTGCTATAATGGCCACATGCATGAATACAATGTCACTCAGTAGAGCTCTACAAGTGCTAAAGCTGAAGATTAATGAAAGGGGGAGGGGGGGGGGCAGAACGTTGTCGTTGTTTGTTGGTTCGATTGCGTTAAGTAAAGTAAAATCATCTCATAAACATTGTAAAAATGGATTCACTATCATTTACTGTTTTATTATGCCAAAGACTGCAATGAAAACAGGTCATTAAAATGACAGCATGCGCCATGCAAAAGTATTTACCCTCTTTTAAAATGTTTTATTTTTTTTTGCATGGCTAATTCACTTTAATGTTTAAGATCATAAAACTAATGTATATAATGGATAAAGATAACCTAAGTAAACATAAAATGTAGTTTTTAAATGGAGATGTGATTTATTAAGAGGGGGGAAAAAAATGACCCTGACCGTGCCATGAGCCAAACAAATACAAAATAAAGTAATTGACATCTGTCAGTCTGGAAAGGGTAACAAAGGCAGTCCTAAAGCTTGAGGACTGCAGTGAATCACAGTAAGTGAAAGCTATTATCTACAAATGAAGAGAGCTTGGAACAGCGTTGAACCTTTCCAGGAAAGGCCAGCCGAAAGAAATCAGCCCAAGAGCAAAGTGCAGACTCAACCTGCAGGTCACAAAGGAACCCAAGACAACATCTAAAGAACTGCTGGCCTCCCTCGCCTCGGTAGAGGTCAGTGTTTGTTCACGAGTCCACAATTAGGAAGCGAGTGGATATAAATGACATCCATTGCAGAGTTCCAAACTCTGACTGATGAGCCGAAAGTTGAACTTCTCGCTACATTTGACCTAAACATAAGACAGCATTTCAGACAAAGAACATCACACCCGCAGTTAAACATTGTGGTCTGGGGCTGCTTTTCTACTTCAGGACTTGGATGACTTGCTGTGATTGACGTAAACGTGAGAACCAGGCCAATGTTTGGCCGCCACGTAGTGACCTAAGGCTGAAGCGTACTTGGGTTTTGCATCACGACAACAACACAAGTCGACTTCTGAATGGCTTCAAAATAAACAAGATGAAGGTTTGGGAGTGGCCTAGTCGAAGTCCAGACTTGAATCTAATTTGAATGCTGTTGCATAACATTTAAAAGGCTGCGGTGTTGCTGAATTAAAGCAAACCCGCAAGGAAAAGTGGGCCAAAATATTTCCACAGAGATGTGAAAGACTCTGGCAATTATCGAAAATGCTTTATTTCAGTTGTTGCTGCTGAGGGTGGAAGAACCCGTTTTTAGGGTTTAAGGGGACAATCACTTTTTCAAACAGGGCCATGGAGGCTTGGAGGTTTTTTCCCCCTCCCTCCCTCAATAATAACAACTTGTATTTGAATACTACATTTTACTTGTGTTGGCTATTTTATTTATTATTAATATAATTATTAAGTATTCATGAGCTCCTTTTCTCAATACTGATTTTTTTCTTCTTCAGCCAAGCGTTCCCTAACCAGTGCAAAAGAGTGTGGTGCCATCGTTGTCTGACTTATTAAACTTTGGAACTTCATTTCATTCATCTCTTGAACTTTTTGGAAATAAGAAGATATTACTAAAAAAATAAGAAAGAAAGAATTAAATTAATTATAGATTTGTGAACGCAAAAACTATCACCATTAATTATTCTCCTAGTATAATTAATTAGGGTCATAGTAAAGATCTGTTCTAAAAAATAAATAACTTAATTGTAAATAAAGTTTTGAAATGATTGACAGGTGATGCTGGGTGGAACCATTCGGGTTTTTTTTAGGACATTTATTTTATGAACTTACATTTTACTGCATACTTTAGCAATTATTTTTAAAGCATTTTTGTATGAATGCTGTTTTAATTATGTTATGTTATTTATTTATTTTTAAATCTCACGCACCCCCTGGAGTGCCTACCCTTGCAGGGGTAAACAACTGAAATAGATTGTCCTTGTGCTAAGCATACAGGCAGTTTTACTGAGGATGGTTCAATAATGTGGGTTAGGGCCTATTATTTCAACTGACACACCAAACTGAAAAGTGGTGCTTATCTTGCAAAAAGAAAAATATTGCAACGCGACCTCATCGCTAAACGTCAACTTCCGATATAATGCTTGTTCGGTGTTGTTGTGGGCGATGCGAGCAGACCTGATATCGTACAGCTCCCAGCGCTCTCTGTAGTAATACTGCTGCAGACTTTTGAACCAGTGTGTGGGCTCACGCAGCCTGGTGCGGTTCAGCAGGTCCTGGAAGGTGGCCGAAACATACAGGTCCTGGTCGATGGGGAAGGGCATGCGGTAGTGCAGGTTGTGGAGGAGGCGGTATGCCCCCTGGTGGACACAACGGATTGGGTAGTACATGGTGACCTGGTTCCAACGAGACGAAAAGGAGCAAAGGAGCTTGTATGTGCCATGTTCTAGAAAAGGGCGTCACGCTCACACACCTCGTGCAGGGATTGGCTGGCGTAGACTGTGTGCCAGCTGCTGGGCTCGGTGACCAGGGCAGGAAGTAAAGAGCGACCAGTGAGGTGCACTGGGACAGTGGTGCTGCCAGGCAGGCTGTATGACGGATAGGGAAGAGAAAACCAGTCCAGGATGGTGGGAGTGACGTCTGTCAAAAGAGGACAGATTACACATCACATGATAATAACAATCTTTGCTGTTTTCAGAACTCGTAATTCAGTAGTATTATTTTGGCACCATCTTGGGGAGACTTGGTGCCTATGTTGAGGAGTTTCATTTAGACAAAAGTAGTGCTGTGTCACCATTTCGTGATATTCAGAGACAGATTACAATCCTTTTTGAGGAGTCTCAATTACTCATGGATTACAAATAGTGGATTGAGAATGTATTACTTTGCACATTTATTAAATTATGGTATTTTTCTTACATTATCACTTATTCTTGTAGTGTCTTCTTAAGTGTAAGTAGTCTTCTCAATAAAAAATGCAGCTGTTTTTACAACATAATGAATAATGGTATTGATTAATAATAACAACATTGACCAAAATAATCGTGATTATTATTTTGGCCATAATAGTGCGTTCCATAATTAAATATAATACAAGCAAACACTGCAAGTCAACTTGGAGGAGATAAAAGTGCTGGTGGGGGGAAAGGGGTAATTTGCAGCATTCAATCCGAAAATAAAAAAATTGTTCCGTCCTAATAAAGACATACACCAAAACACCTCCAGCTGTAATTGCAGTGGAAAGGTGCTTCTATAAAATATTGTCTCTGTGGAGGAAATAGTTTTGCATGCTATAATTTTGAGATTTTTATTTTTGAAAATACATGAAAATCCTTTTCTTCATAAAACACAAAAATACATTTGTGTTTATTGATGTAGCATAATAAAATGTAGAAATGTCCAGGGGCTAAGAACACTTTTGAAAGCTACTGCACATACGAAAATGCATTTATTGTACCATAAAGCTAAAGCTACTGAACGTAGAATATTCTATTTCGAATAGCTCCTACCACCTGCCGACGAAGAATGAAACTGCACATACCCTTCTTCACATACACACTACGCACATTCGTCACATCCGCAGAAGGGGCGCGGGAAATTCGAACCCGAATCCAGTCTGAAAACTATTGGTTTACAGGAGTACCCATTGTGAACAGCTGAGGTGTTAATCTCCTAATTAGAAGACATTTCAGTCATAAATGGTCAAATAAAAAGGCTACTGTAAAGATATTTTTGGGGAAAATAGTTCCATATTGCAGCTTACCCAGTTTACCAACCAATCATATCGCTTATTCTCATAGGGTTGTGGGTAAGCTGGAGCGTATCCAAACAGACTTAATGTGAGAGGCATGATTTTGAAATGTGGGTAAAGGTTGGAGAACCTGGCGGGAATACACGCAGGCATGATGAAAAGAAACTCCACACAGGAAGGGTGTGGTGTGGTCCCTGGATTCAAACCCCCAATCTCAGATATATGAAGTATATAAATAAATGTCATAATGCCAAATAGGCTTTCCCAAAAACTATACATGTATAATTTTTAATAATGTCTAACTTGGCGTCCAGCTTCTGCTGTACAGTATGTAGTCAAGTCTCCCTCTAGCGGCCTAATAACAACATTACAATCACATTGGTCACTTGGCGGTGGATCATTATTGTAGTTCAGTAAACATCGCGCAACTCCACACTGAAATCAAAGCAAGTGGCTTCCACATGTCTTTTCTTCTCAAGAGAATATTCAGTATATATCCTACCTCTTACCTAATAAGCTGACAAATGCCTGGCTGGTGTCTCCCCATCGCTGCCTTTGCTCTGGAGAGGACACCATCATGGGTTCTGCTGTGCCGGAGTGATAGAGATTGGTTCTGCCGTTGGGAAAGGGGATGCCGTTATCGGAGCTGTAGATGATCAGAGTGTCATTCCCATAACCAGCGTCCCTGAGCTCCTGAAGAACTAATCCAATACCTACACAGAAAAATGGGCCATTAAAACTATTGTTTGACATGAAGGAATTTGCGGTGCACATATGCTGTACCTTGGTCCAGTCGGCTCACTGTCGTGTACAATGCGGCTAAGTCAGCTCGTGCTGCAGGTGTGTCCGGTACAAAAGGGGGAACCTGGATTACACAAAATATTAAGCTAGTTTTTTATAGGGCAACAGACTTTGGATTTCTATGATGGTATCATCACATACAACTGACAAAACCAGCAAAAACATTAGACAACCCGGTAATTGTCTTGAATCGCTGACCTTAACTTGCTCTGGTGTGTAATATTGTGGAGTCCAGTCAGGAATTCTGCCCATTCCCATCTCCCCATTTCCAAACTTCTCACAAAACGCGCCATACTGGGGCTGGGAGTGGCCACAGCGGTGGGTGTCGTGGAAGGCAACATAGAGGAAAAAAGGCCTTTCTTCATCTTTCAAACTGTTGACTGTGTTGTCTTCTGCTTTTATCTTTTTGCCAAAAGCTTCCTCTTTATGAGTCTGGAAAAACTTTCGCACGAGAAGTTTGATGCGGGTGATGTTCCGCCCCACCTGAAGGACAGAGTTGTTTTCCTCCGTGTACGCAAAGTCAAAAGGGTACACGGACCCAGGACCAACGTGCTTTTTGCCAATTATACCTGAGAGTGAAAATGACAGAAATAGGGTCGAGCACATGTTTGCAAGTTGTGTATGACGAGGGAGAAAAATAAAGTATCACAAACCTGTGTGTATGTTAGCTTGGTTGAGGAGCAGCGGCAGACTTTGGACGCCATCAAAAGAGTTAAAATGATGCACCCCCTGGTGAAGGCCATACATGCCATTCTGGTGCTAAGGAGGCACAAAACAATTGTTATTTAAGGGCAAAATGAGCATCTGACATTTTGCGCCGGTGCAGAAGTTGAGACCAACTAACTGATCGATAAAATACTTCCTCAAAAATACTTCCTAAAGACTTTTGTGCATATGGTATCGCATGTGTGTGTTACCTGTGGCAAACCACTGAGGATGGTGGAGCGGCTGGGGGAGCAGCTGCTGACAGAGGTGAAAGCATTGTTGAACACGACACTTTGCTGAGCCAGAGAACGCAGATGAGGCGTGTGGACCACAGAGTTGTTGTACACTTCAGTCTCAAAGCCGGCATCATCAGCTGGAAGAGGGAGAAGGAAAAAAAAACACTTAGTGGGCTGTATGTGCATCTAGAAGACAACAGGTGGTCTCTCGTACAAGTTGGGGCAGTATTACTAAAGAAGTTAACTTATATTAGGTCATCTCTTGACATAGCAGATATTAATATGGTGGATTGTGCAAATTGCTCCTGATTTGTCATGAGCTACACAAAGCAAAAAGTTTGAGTCCAAAGCTAAAAAGAATAATATTTGTGTCAAGTAATCCTTTCATAATTTACCGTATTTCACAACCAGAAATGTAAAGAATTTACACAGTGGTGGGAAGTATTTGTGTATATAAATACTTTGTCACTTCACTTGAGTACATTTTTCAGGTACTGTGTCTCTACATCACTTGAGTATTTATTTTTCTGATGATTTGTTACTTTACATTTTTCAGATTAGATAGATAGTCGTTACTTTGTCAAAGGCTTGTTACCAGAAAAAAAAAGGAGACAAATGAGGTGTATATTTTCAGTTGGTATCAGCTGTTTTAGCATTTTTGTAAGTAAGTTCATAACTTTAAAGACTGACAGCTTAGGTACCTCTTGTTTTAAAACAACAAGTTTTCGTGGTGGCAAATTATCAAAATGGGAATTCTTGACAAGGAAAACATATTTTTTACTAAACTACAAGATGCCACTGCGTTTGTATTTACAGGCAACCTGATGCTGAGACGCGAACACTTTCTCCGCCAAATCTTAGCGGGAGTGTAGCGTTAGTAGTTTTTTGTTTGTTTGTTTTTGCATCAGGCACTCTCAGTTTAAAACGTAACCACTCACCGATAATTAGAAGAACATTTCTTCTCTTGGATTCCCCGAGGCGACAAAGAAGTAGCAACCAAAGAAATGGTTTGAACATCTTGCTCATGGTAATATTGGCCGGATTAGTCCTTTGGAAACTTCACATTGTTGGAATGGAAATGTTTTAAAGTATTTCACATTGTTTGTATTGGAATGCGAGATAAATTAGCCTGTTATTACAACCACGGCACTTTTTTCTTCTTCCGCAAGCAAATCCGGCCACATGCTATCACATGACCGTTACCACGTGACGTTTCACAACCGGAACTTTCGGAAGGCTTATCTGGGATGCTTGTTGGGAAGTGGTTCGTACGGCACAGATCGGCAAACGAGAACTTGGGAAAACCGCAATTGTAAGAAGGAACGACATGTATTGCTCATATTTGATAGTTGCATTGCATTCCATGTAAATGTATTCGTTTTGGTCGTTTTTATGCTCGTGATCTAGGTTTGAATATTTGAGTGATTGTTTAAAGTCACACTTAGTGTAGTGCACTTTAAATAGTCTTTAATTAATCAATATACATATCCACCGTTTTCAACGCGATACAACCAGTGTAGCATTAGCAATTGTTTATATGCAATAGTGCAAACATGAATGTGTATACAGCTGTCATATTTCCAAATTTCTTCCATGTAAATTCTGACTATTAATATTTCTTTTTATTTTAACTTTTCTTTCCTTCACTTTTATATTTTCTATTGCATTTATATGTTCAATAAACCAATATAATATCTGAGAGAGAGAGAGAGAGAGAGAGAGAGAGAGAGAGAGAGAGAGAGAGAGAGAGAGAGAGAGAGAGAGAGAGAGAGAGAGCTGTTGCTTGATCGTGAAAGTCGTTCAACGTGTATGTCATATGATTCTCATCATCTATAAACGTGTTATTGTAGCTGTGATTATATGGCTCGAACCCACGCGGCCGTTATTCCTCCTGTTTGAGAGTCGAAGTCAGCGAAACTAACACCAGGCTAAAAAACACTTGGGCTTTTAGCGCCTGTCTGGTTAGCACCACTTAAGCATTTTGAAGAGTGAGGTGTCATGTGCTTTTGCACTAACTCATTGGCAAGTCCTAAACTGACCTTATCACTTATTGATCATTGACTGCTGCAAGCGTTGTGTTGGTCCTTCACAGACACACAGATCGCCACAGGCTGCGCGTTTTAAGTCTGCCACCTTGAGATCACCGGTTCAAGACCATGCACCAACATCCACAAGGATGTCCTTGGTGTCCTTGAGCGAGAGTCAGACACAGATACCCTGTGTGCTTAAGTAGTCACTACTGTGATGGGTCAAATACAGAGGTCAGATTTCATAAATGTGTTTGTACATGACAAATGGAGTGTTCTTCACATGCATTTGCTTTGTGCTTGAAGTTCAGTGTGGAAAAAATCAGGGACAAAGCGAGAAGAGCAGACAAGGTCTTTTCCAGAATGTACGAACCAAGTGAGAGGAACAAATCTCCAGTCCAATAACATAATGAGTCACCTATAAAACAAAAGGAGGAACTTTCATCTTGCTGTGTAAGTAGATTTGATATTGTAACTATGTAGTCATGTTACCCTTATTCACACTTGTGACTTCTGCTAACATTCACCTCAACAGCTTCTCCTTTTACACATACAATTTTCTTCACCATGGACCAACCTCTGCTGCAAAGAGAGACGCGAGACAGAAAAATAGGCTGCTGCTCCAGCAGGATGCTAAAGGGATTCTTGCCCATTCTCTCCTGGCTACCCAAATACAATCTTAAATGGCTGCAGATGGATCTCCTTGCTGGCCTCACCGTCGGGCTGACAACCGTCCCGCAGGCTTTGGCCTATGCAGAAGTAGCAGGCCTTCCCGTGCAGGTGAGTCCTATCTTTGATTTTTTTAACATTTCAATTTAGAATAGGCTTTCTTTAACCCTTGAAAACATGTCAGTTAGAAATCCAGGATCGCAAACATATAGGATTTTCGCTATTCCTGGCAGGGCTTGGTCGCCTGGTCCGTATCCCCCTGCTGTTATAAAGTTTAGTTTTCCCAAACGTTTGACTGAGCTGACTTTTCGCCCTCAGTGTTATGACTAAAACTGATCATTTGTTGCATAATTGTGGCAAAGTTGAACACAATCATTTTCGCACACAGTACGGGCTCTACTCTGCCTTCATGGGAGGCTTCATGTACACCTTCCTGGGGACATCCAAGGACGTGACGTTGGGTCCCACAGCCATCATGTCCCTACTTTGCTTCTCATTGGTGGGGGGCGAGCCGCATCGAGCCGTACTGCTTAGCCTCCTCTGTGGTCTCATCCAGGCTTCACTGGCATTACTGAGATTAGGTGAGGGGAAGGGAACGACCTCATTTTATAACACTTGACATCAGAAAAACAAGAGTTGTCACATTCCGTATGAGGATTTGTATTCATACGACGAGCATTATGGTGTTACATACATACTTTGCCGCCCTCTGCAGGCCAACATGTGAAATGTAAACTCCTCCATTGCAGGCTTCCTCTTGGACTTCATCTCATTCCCTGTCATTAAAGGCTTCACTTGTGCTGCGGCAATAACAATTGGCTTTGGTCAGGTGAAGGTGAGGTAATCATTGTAATTTGCAATTGCACAAACACTCCACACCAGTTGTTAAAACACACTTACGAGAGCAATAATAAAATGCCCTCTGAATGTCCTCATATGACAACCAAGAAAGTTGATTCAACCCAAATAACAACCAAAAAAATAGCATTATCGTAGCAATATTTTGGCAAATATTCTCAGGAACAAATACATCTTTATGAATCAAGATTTTTAATTCTATTTGTAGAATATCCTGGGACTCCAAGGTATTCCCCACGAGTTCTTCCCACAGCTTTACTACACGTTTTACAAGATGCCAGAGGCCCGAATCGGCGATGTGGTCCTTGGTCTTGTCTGTGTAGCGTTGCTGGTGATGTTGACGTTAATGAAAACAAGTCTGGGACCTGATGATGATGCTCCTAGCCGGCTCTCCAGGACTGCCAGAAGATTGGTGTGGGCTGTTGCTACAAGTCAGTACCAATGTACAACACTCCATTCACTTGGCGCACAGTGTGTTTGCACTATAGTTTGTTAAAGGGGAAGTCAACCCGCCTTAAAATTTTTGACAATAATATGTTCTATGCAGCCCCACTAGTTGTGGGAATGCTTTGTTGTTTCCAACCTTTATTACTTATTATAACATTTTATTCTCCTAACTTATTTGCAGAGAAACAACTCCCACATAATACTTCAGATTTACACCGTTCAAATTTCAATATGCTTCAAATAAAAAATGCACGCTTCTCCTGGTAGGTATTTATCGTCGGATTCCACATTACTTACAGTAAATAAATAAATAAATATCAACTTTTCCCCATTCATTTTCAATGGGACTGACATTGAACTTTTTCTAAGTCCCACTTAACCAGGAGGTCACGGGTTCGAATCCCACCTCCGACTGTACGTTGCAAATATATCTATGGCAATTATGTTTAGTGATATAAATGTATACCAACTTACTATCATTTTAGGAAATAATAATTAATGAGTTATTTTCACATAATTTATCTTTCAATTTACATCATAAGCATTCCACATACATTCAGATATTAGCGTTCAGCAGCTTTATACTGAAATTATATACAATTATATACAATTACATACAATGTCACTGATCTTTCGTGGGCAGCAATGGCTCAGTGGCTAGTGCAAGCGGAGCTTTGACTGGTAAACAGGAGGCAAGGGTTTGAATCCCACCTTAGACAAGTTGCAGTTTGTTTTCTTTTTATTCATTTATCTTTCAACTACAATTAATACAGTCATTTTCACATAATTTATCTTTCGCTTTGTTTCATAATCATTTAGATTAGCATTCAGCTTTCAGCATTCCCTCGCAATTTCTGCAGAAATTGCACTTCGTCTAGTCTAAATATGACATTCTGGTTAATATTGCGTTAGTGGAATATGAGTTAAGCAGCTAAATCCAGCAGTTTTTATCAATATCAGAGGGAGGCCATTTTGCCACTTGCTGTCGAGTGAAAATGACATCACTGTTGCTCAGGTCTGACGTAACAACCAATCACAGCTCAGTTTCAGAAAACAGGTGAGCTGTGATTGGTCGTTGCCTGAGGCCTGAGCAACTGTGATGTCATCTTCAGTCGACAGAAAGTGGTAAAATGTCTGCGCCCTGAGATGGATAAAAACGGCTGGATTTTGCTGCATAACTCATTTTCCACAAATTTAATAATAATCCGAATGTCATGTTTAGACTAACGAGGTCACATATAACGTATGTGTTATTGTCAAGAAATGTTTAAGGTCCCCTTTAAATGTCTTTTGTGTTTTGTGTTTGTGTTTTGATCAGTGCGTAACGCCCTCATAGTCGTGGGCGCATCTTTTTTCGCCTTTTCGTGGGAAGCGTATGGCCTTCACATCTTCACAATTACTGGAAAAACCTCCCAGGGGCTTCCACCCTTCAGGCCCCCGCCCACCTCGGACACCACCGCCAATGGCACTGTAGTAACGTTTGGAGAGATTGTAGAGGTAAGGAGTCCTTGTGTGAAAATGAAGTCAACCCAAAAATTGTCTTTACGACTATATTTTGTACTCTATGTGCCCCCACTAGCCTAAACACAGCATTCTGATTAATGTTGTTGTAATGCAGCAAAATCCACCCACTTGTATCCATTTCAGGAGGCGGCCATTTTGCCGCTCGCTGTTGAGTGAAGATGACATCACAGTTCCTCATGCAGGGCTCAGTTAACGACCAATCATGGCTCACCTGTTTTCTGAATTTGGTCATGTGACGTACGCAAGCTGAGCCGTGATTGGTCGTTACATGAGCCCGAGCTGAGCAGCAAGTGACAAAATGGCCGCCTCTGAGATGGATATACGGTGGATTTTACTGGTTAACACATATTCCGCAAATGTAGTATTAATCACAATGCTGTGTTTAGACTAGTGGGGGTGCATAGAACATATTGTAAGAAATGTTTTTGGTCTGTCTTCCGCTTTAATGTCTCATGACTTGCTCTTTATACGGTGCACAGGGCTTTGGGGGAGGTCTAGCTGTGATTCCTTTCATGGGACTGCTGGAGAGCATTGCAATCGCAAAAGCATTTGGTGAGTTTTCCAAGGGGATGAAGGTCCAGGTGGGTAAGAAACAACAACCATACAGCAAAAGCAGTGTACACAGTGGTTGTTCCAAGAATGCCTCTGATCGTCTCCTTTATACATTTGTAAGTCACTCCCTATTATCGGCACTAAATATGGACTATGCGCTGACTACCCCTGTCTTGTACGATGGCATCAACAGCCAATTTTATAGGTGTCACACAAGTGCTTTTCTACTCGGCAAGATATTTTGGCCAGTGTAATACTGGGCCAAGCGTTTGACTTCTTGTTTGTCCTCAGCCAGGCAGAACAACTACAGAATAGATGCTAACCAGGAACTGCTGGCAATTGGGATAACCAACATCATGGGCTCCTTTGTCTCAGCCTACCCTGTTACCGGCAGCTTTGGCAGGTCTGTGTGTGTGTGTGGTCTTGTTTTTGTTGCATATTGGGGCCAACATTTCAGGATTTTCAGGAGTTGTAGGGCCCACCCGTCCATGTGGGGCCATTTACCTGGGCCCCACAAGTTTAGACCTCTCTTTGAGGGTCAAGACTTGGTTTTAGAGTTTAGGTTTGAATTGGGTGATGGTTGAGGTGAGGGTAAGGAATAGGGGTAGGCAATCATTATTTTTGATGGTTGGGTTTAGGGGAAGGGGCTAGGAAATGCATTATGGCAATGAGATGGCCCCACAAAGATAGTAAAACAAACCTGTGTGGGGGGGGGAGGAGAAGAAGAAGTGTGGACAGTGCGCTCAGATTGATCTTTTGTCGTCATGTTTAGGACTGCCGTGAATTCTCAGACTGGGGTTTGCACTCCAGCTGGAGGGATTGTCACCAGTGAGTCCACACACTTTTGCATTTACGTACTTTTAAAACTTTATGAAATCAGCCTTACAACAGTGCATTTCTTTTATATCTGTTTTTTACATGATGTCCCTCGAGATCTGTATGTACAATTTCACCATAAACAGAAAATGTTCAGTTTTGCTTTACTGCCTGTTAACTATAGGCACAACAATAAACATTGTTTTTTATTATGATTGTGAATTAATATCACCCTGCTATGTCAATGAATGCAGAGCATTATTAGATGTTTAAAGGCATATTTTCTCCAACAGTTTTTTATGAAACGTCATTGATTGGACTGTGCCTATGTGCCCATTGCTGTGGCTGGACCGTGTATGTGTGTCGCACCCACAAAGCCATCTCGTAGTAGCTGTCAGTAGATTCCATTGATATTTGTTGAAGTGACATGGAAAATGTACAGATTTGACACCCTGGCTACCAGAAATCATTTGAAAAAATACTATAATCTAGTTTTTCTTTTCTTTTTTTGTCAGGTGTGATAGTGTTGCTGTCTCTGGCGTTGCTCATGCCGGCCTTCTACTACATCCCAAAAGCTTCTCTTGCTGCTGTTGTCATCTGTGCGGTCGCTCCCGTGGTTGACTATCACGTTGTGGTGAAGATGTGGCAGATACATAGTATGTTCCTGCATTTTTTTTATTGTACAAAGTGTACAAATGTACACGTTTAAGCTCACTCTATGTGTTGTCATCCCCAGAGCTTGACCTCCTTCCCTTCCTTGTGACATTCCTGCTGAGTTTCTGGCAGGTGCAGTATGGAATCATAGGCGGTGTCGCTGTATCTGGAGCCTTACTGGTATACACCATGGCTAGACCTGGAATAAAGGTATTCCAGTACAGTTTATTGTTGATGGGAACATGTTGAATTTGAGCTTTATGGCTTCAGCAGCTTGTCACTGAGGCAGTAGTCCTTGAGCTACATATTTTGTAACTTTTCTCGCACAGAAAAAAATGGAACTTTAAAGTTCAGTTGTGCAGCTTCAGGTAGCTTTGCTGGTCATAAGAATAATCGAAACACAGGGAAAAAAATAATAATCATGTGGATTAGAACGCCTCTCACATGACTCAATTCAAACAATCACATTGTTTATTCAGAGCAGCTTTGCAAGTGCCATGAATAGTTGTGTGCTTATGTGTGCATGAGGCGGCCGAGCAGTCAGAAGAAGCAAATTCAGTGGAAACGGATAATGCCGTTTGAAGCTGTTCAGTTCAGGGGTGCTCAATATGTGATCGAAAAGTTGATCTCAAAGGTAGTAATGGTAGATCGCACGACATTGCATAACATAAAAAGAAAACATACAAGTACATGTTCAAATAAGGTGCTGAGTTGCGTTGGAGGTCCAGAATTTTAGCTCGCTGGTAGCGCTCTGTGCTCCAAAACTGGTTTGATCCCCGAGCGGACCCCCCCAACCCACCCTGGGAGCCCTTGCTTCAGGTTATTTAAAGGAATACTTGACTCATTGAGCCATTTTCAACAATAAGAAGAACAAATATTTTGTCTACAATTAATGTGATAACTTCATGAACACTTAATACCTTTAAAAAATATGTATTTTGCCACATGCTGTCGACTGAAGATGACATCACCTGTGCTGAGGAAACAGGTAACGAATGACCAATCATGGCTCAGTTTGCTGACTAAACCCAGAAAAAAGGTGATCTGTGATTGGTCGTTACCTATTTCCTCAGCGCAGGTGAAGTCATCTTCATCCATCCATTTTCTTAACCGCTTGCTCACAAGGGTCGCGGGGGTGCTGGAGCCTATCCCAGCTGGCTTCAGGCAGTAGGCTGGGTACACCCTGAACTGGTTGCCAGCCAATCACAGGGCACACAGAGACAAACAACCATCCACACCAACAATTCAGAGTGCTCAATGAACCTGCCATGCATGTCTTTGGAACGTGGGAGGACACCGGAGCACCCGGAGAAAACCCACGCAAGCACGGGGACAACATGCAAATTCCACCCAGGAAGGCCAAAGCTCGGACTCGATCTCATGTCCTCTGTACTGGGAGGCGGACGTGCTAACCAATCATCCACCGTGCTGCCATGTCATCTTCCGTCGACAGCAAATGGAAAAATGTGGTTTTAAAGGTACTGTACATGAAAAATAATGAAGTTATCAAATTAATTCAGGACAAAATATGAACTTTTTACTGCTGAAAATGGCCTAATGAGTCAAGTAACCCTTTAAAAACAATGCCCAAGTGTTTTATTAACATGCCTGTGATACATTTTGGTCAAATTACCTGAAGAAACAAGATTTACATCTCACCATCTACATCTATACATTTCTTGTCTTGCTAAAAATTAGCCTGTTTGCGAGGGCCGAGCTGTCTCACGCACTCTTAACCCCGCCAATGGTGAGTCCGGCTTTGGTTACCATGACTACCAGGGGTGGAGCTTGGTTTGCTCTGCATGCCAAATCTGAGCACAGAGGTTGGGCAAACTATTAACACAATAAATGTATTTTCACTTGTATCTGTACGACCAAAAATTGAGGCAGACAAACTGTTTGTTAACTACAAACGGTCGTTCTGAGCGATCCATTTCTCACAACCTGCATCTGCGCTTGTGCTGATTGTTGTTGTCAAACACGTGTCTGCTGTGCGCAGATGTCTCATCAAGGCGTAATGCTCATTCAGTTGGCCAGCGGGCTCAGCTTTCCTGCTGCAGAACATCTGAGCCACATCATACGCACTCAAGCTTTAGAGGGTAAGATGTGTTCGATCCAAACGGCAAACAGTCAAGAGTGATGTATTGTTGACAGTTTTTTCTCTTCCCAACGTTCTGCAGAGTCTCCCCCGCGCTCGGTCGTGCTGGATTGCCATCATGTCAGTGTGATAGATTACACTGTGATTCTTGAGCTGAGCGACTTGCTGAGGCAGTTCAAACGGCAAGATGTGCATCTGATCCTTTCCGGATTGCAGGTAGAACCTATATTCATTTCATTTCCCTCCCCCCAAACCACCATGCACGGCCTGCCAGTTATCCAGAAAGCAGCTACATGGCTACTTCTACGCAAAATACCTTCTCCTGTCCTCATATCCCTTCAGTGGCTCCCCACTTTCTACAGAATCCAATTAAAAATACTCTCAACCGCCTTCAAAGCTCTCCAAAACGAGGTTTAAAGGGGAAGTCAACGTTAAACATTTCTTGGCAATAATAGGTTTTAAGATGTAACCTCACTAGTCTAAACATGACATTCTGAATAATATTACATAATCCAGCCATTTTTATCCATCTCATCCATTTTGCCACTTACTGTCGACTGAAGATGACATCACAGTTGCTCAGGGCTCAAGCAACGACCAATCACAGCTCAACCTGTTTGTTCCTTTAAGATGAGCTGTGATTGGTTGTTACCTGAGACCTGAGCAACTGTGATGTCATTTTCACATGACAGCAAGTGGCAAAATGGCCGCCTTCTGATATTGAAAAAACTGCTGGATTTTGCTGCTTAATATTAACTAAAATGCTGTATTTAGAGTAGTGGGGCTGCATAGAACGTGTTATTGTCAAAAACATTTTGGGGGGTTGACTTCTCCAGACAGGTGCTTCATTTGATTTGCAAAATGGTACCATCCGAAACCATGGGCCCTATTTTCATGCCCAACGCAAGTCTTGTGCAAAGCATGCTCTTAACTGTTCTCATGGGTGGAGTTTTTTTTTCTTTTTGTATTTTTACAGACAAGCACAGTTAGGAACATTCATTTGCACCGTTGTGGGAGTGAACACGGCCGACTTGCTTCCCGGCCAAGGGAGTGGCTCCTCTCATTCCCTTTCATATTAGCGAAGGAAAGGCACATGGTCTACATGGCGGAAGCATAAATTGACTCGCTGGTCAAGTTGGCCTCTGTGAAGTGGGCTCTTGGAGACTGCTTTCCACACCTGATTATGTGTCCGTGTACTTTTAGCAATTTGTGTATTTGACGTGTCCCGTAAAGTTGATTGCTTGTTTACTATATAACACCAGAATGTACATTGTAACAGACATTTTCTTGTTGCTTCCTCCACCAGCCAAATGTCCTGGAGATTCTTTTAGCTGCGGATCTGGAGGGCCTCCGATATGCTGACGATATTGAGACGGCACTCCAAATGGGATCAGAAAACCTCCATTTATAATGCAGGAAGTGTCCAGCCACTGTCCGAGCAACAGATGTTCAATGATGGGTTTGCCTGCAGTTCCTCATAAACAGACTTTATGCACTTTGATCTCCAACGCGGACTCCAGCTAATCAGTTTCTGCTTCCACCATGCCAAGGGTGTGCATCGATATTGAACGGCACGAGAGGAGTTGTTTTGATTGGTTGCGGAGCAAGTCTACACAAATACCAAAACTAGTCTAGCCTTTACGTGCGGCAGTTTTGCGCTGCATATAGATCCCCAAACGTGTATTTGATGATTGTTTATAACCTATTATTTTGTACGTTTCTCATCATATTTCATGAACTAAAAATGGAAATGACCTCAGATATTGCACTATTACTGCAACAGGTGGCAGCGTTGGGGATGACAAGAATGAACACTTTTTAAAAAATAATCCTCTTAAGACAGTGTTTGTCAACTGCTGTCACCCAGGGCGCCACATTTTCCTATTGTTGCGACCCATTTCTGTAGAAGTTAAGAATTATTTAAAAATAGCCTTGGAAAACACATACTGTATTTAGTATATTATCGGCACTCTGTTTGATGATGGAGAACACTTGTGGCATTATAACACTAAAAGAAAGCATTTTTACCTATTAAACCATACCGTGATATAATTTTTTTTAATTATAAGGTGTAATGTGATCTACTGCACCAGACAAAATAATTTTCCTTAATGATTAATGAATTCTTCACACAAGCTCTTAATTTGACAAGGCCCAGTATGACAAATCGTAGACGGGAAATACATGTTTGTTTTAGTTAAAAGAATGACCTGATGTTTTTGACAGCACTTCTGTACCATATCTTAAGTACATACTTGAAATGTATTGTGTTTAGATTCTTCCGCGAAGAGATTTTTTTATAATTCAGCTAATAAAAGTACTGTACATTTGCATGATTGGAATGATTTCATTTTGAATAGTTTAATGAAAACTAAAGTCTAACTTAATATAGTGTTTGCTAGGCACAAGATGGAAACTGAAATGTTTTTTCTGTCAAAGTTCAACAAGTCACAATTTTCTCAGATGCTCTTTTACTGCTTTTACACTAAAGTTGCTTTTCATAAAATTTTGGCTACACTGTAAAAAGATTGAATTGCTTCCATTGGTAACACACAATTGAATTAAAGTAATCCAAAGTTAATTAAGTTTAATGAACTCATAATTAATTATGAATTAATGAACTCATAATTATGATTTAATGAGCTCATCATTAATTGCGACCCTTGTGAGGACAAGCGGTTAAGAAAATGGATGGATGGATATTACATTTTTATAAACTTAATTCAATTGTGTGTTACCAATTGAAGCGATTCATTTAAGTTAGATCAACAATTCTCTTTTAGAGACTTTTACTTACTTTTTACTTTGATTTAATTTTACTACTTTAAATCCAAAATTAATATATTACATTTAATGAACTCATAATTATGATTTAATCAACTCACAATTAATAAAACTTAATATATTAACTTTGTATAAACTTAATTCAATTGTGTGTTTCCAATTGAAGCAATTCATTTAAATTAGATCAACAATTCCCTTTTTAGAGACTTTTACTTACTTTTTACTTTGACTTAATTTTACTACTTTTAATCCAAAATTAATATTTTAAGTTTAATGAGTGTGTATTTTTACTCTTCTATTTTTATTGTGGAGTTGGTTTGTTTATGGTTGGATTTTGATTCTGTAATAAAGCATCATCATCCACAATGAACTCATAATTATGATTTAATCAACTCATTATTAATCAAACTTAATATATTAACTTTGTATAAACGTAATAACATTTTGTGTTATGGAAGCGATTCAATTAAGTTGGATCAACAATTCTCTTTTCAGAGTGTACAGTAGTTGAGTATACTGGTTTATAAGACACACTGACCACAACTAATGCCATACCAAAATCTGCACCACAATAATTATATCTATAATTATTCAGAGAGTCACATTTATTCAACATTGTCCTCTTCTCTGAATCCACTGGACTCTTTGTCTTTGGTGATGATTTCCTTTTACAACGGCCATGTTGATCACACTTGAAGGATGCACGATAGGCACTGTGTTACATTTTTGGCATGATGATTTGACTGCCGATCCAAATGATTCACTGCGCATTTGATTCAAACACTTAAACAGTTTTTTTGTATAGCACATTTCATGTACAAGACAATTCAAAAGTGCTTTTTTTTTTTTATTAAGAAATTAAAAACATTACAGAAAGAGAAGCAAAATACTATTAGACATTTACAAATAATACAATCATCTAAAATAATTATACAGAAATGATTCAAACCAAACTGCAGATCAATTTAAAGATAGCGAGCGAATAAGGATTAAAAAAAGAGGATAAAAAATGGATTTAGGAATGAACTGACAGTTTGCGCCGACCTCGGCTATTCTGGGATTTCGTTCCACAGGTGAGGAGCATAAGAACTAAATGCTGCTTCACTGTTTAGTTCTGATTCTGGGAACACACAAACGACCTGTCCAAGATGACCTGAGGTGTCAGGATTCATAAGGTACTAATACATTGTGCAAGTATTCTGGTCCCAGATTATTTAGAGATTATAGACCAGCAGCAAGATTTTAAAATCTACTCTTTGAACCACAGGAAGCCAGTGTCGTGATTTCAGGGCAAGTGGGATTTGGTTAAAAATAATAATAATGATAATAATTCTCAATTAGACTGTACAATAATAATAATAATATTAATATTATTATTAATAATAATAATTCATTACACTTAGAAACCCTCAAGGATGCTGTACAACAGTTAAAAAAATAAATAAAAATTCTACAGATTAAATAGAATTATGACGAAAAAGCTAAAAAATAAAAGAAGCAGTATGGTTTAAAGTGTGTAGGCGATCTTGAACAGGTGGGTTTTTAGTTTGGATTTGAAAATGGTCAAGGAGGATGAATTGCAGAGATCAGGAGGCAGAGAGTTCCAAAGCTGAGTAACAGAGCGGCCCTGCTCCCCATAGGCGGACAGATGGAACAGTCAGATGAATCAAAGAGGAGGATCTGAGGGCGCGAACTGGAGTGGTAATATGGAGGAGGTCAGACAGGTATGGAGGAGCGAGGTTGTGAATGACTTTGAAGGTAATGAGGAGCAGTTTGAATTGTATGCGGAATTTGACCGGTAACCGTTGGAGTTGCTGGACAATAGGGTTGTTATGCCGATGGAGGAGAGTCTATTGAGACGGATGGCGTGTGAGACACTATCAAGGGCCGATGACAAAGGAGACGAAAGGCGGACTGAAAAGGCTCATATTTGTTTGATGAATATGAGTGACGTTGAGTGGCGACTACTTTTTCAAGGAGTTTAGAAATAAATGGTAGATTGGAGATTGGGCGCAGATTCTACAGCTACAGTTTTGAACAAAGATGGGACAATGCCAGTGGAAAAGGGAGGAGTGAATAATGGCAGAGATGAACGGGAGTAATGAGGAGAGGCAGGGTGTGACCAGAGTTGTGGGGAGAGGATCAAGTTGACAGCTGGAGGACTTGGAGTTGTGGATTAGGGTTGCAAATTGGGAGTGAAAAAGTGGAGAGGGGCTGGCAGATGGGTGGGGGTTCAGGTATGGAAAGTTGCAGAGAATTTGCATAAAGTTCGCTTGACTTTGACATAACACATACAGGAGGTGCAGTTTTAGTCACTCTCGTTGCACGTTTATAAAAAAATATTACTACTATTCTAATAATAATGAAATAAATTAATAATATTCATAATAAAGACAATAAAATGGTTACCATGATTTAAACACGACTGACTGTGACATCAACGCGTGAACAATGAGAATCAACTCGTCGTGGTCAAAATCACAAGAGAATTTTTTCACTCTGTAGTTCAAATGGCTTCAATGATGTGCTCAATAAGGTAGACATGAAAAAATATGCCTTCATATCCAGACTGAAGTGTCACCATTTATTGTTGTGCAATGAATGACCTGTGTAGTCTGTGATAACACCGCTCACAAGTGTTTGAGCAAGCATGCTTACACAAAACATCCCGAGAAAGAAAGCTATTACTTATTAATAATGTGTTGTTGACGTTTTTGTTAATGTGACAATATCCCCACATTAATGGTTTCCTTTGCAACATTCATTGTGTTTCTTTTCGTGTTGACCCAATTCACATTTACTGGAATGGAGAGTGCTCTTGGAATAAATCAATAATTGACTTCAAAAAAAACTTTTTGAAACGTTACGGGAAGGAGTATAATTATTCCAATTGTTTATAATGATAAAGAGTGGCGACCACTCTGACAAAAAAAGTACCTATAATCTAATGAGATTATTATTTTCTTATTATTTTTGCTTTTCTTTTATACATTTGAAAATAAAAGTTCATTTATTCATTCATAAATGGAAAAACTTTATTAAGGGACAGAATAACCAAGTACCATATTGTAAGTATTAGGAGTGTGAATTGCCTAGTACCCGTCAATTCGATTTGTATCACGATTCATATGTCACGATTCGATTCAATACCGATTAATCTCGATACGAATCTATAAATTGATTTTTGCGATTTTTTTAAACTCAAATTTAGAAAATACTAATCAGTAAACTTGTACAGGTACACTGTAAGATTTGTATGAAAATGTATTTATCTGAAAATTCAGGCTTACAACTGAGCTACTGCATTTAACAAACAGGTTGCAGTCTGTTTCATGTTTGAACAGCACTGAAATAAAATATTAAGGCTTAATGTTCCATTAATATAACATTCTTCTATGCTTAATGTGTAAATCCTAACCCTAAGAAAGACGTTTTGTTGAATATTCCAATAAAACATTTATGTTTAAAATCTATTCGGCCGCATATTGAATCGATTCGAGAATTGCGCGCTGTAATATCGCGATATATGGCCGAATTTATTTTTTCTAACACCCCTAGTAAGTATGCTGCACAATAATCTGCTGTTTTTCCTAATTAGGCTGTTTGTATGAGTAGTACGGAAGAGGATTAGGGCCAGTGACGAGAGAGAAAAAAAGTTTGGCAGGATTCAGCCTTAAATCTCAGAATTCTGACTTTAAAGGGAGAATTCTCACTTTAATCTCAAAATTGTCACTTTAAAGTCAGAATTTAGATTTTATTCTCAGAATTCAGACTTTGAAGTGATAATTCTCACTTTAATCTCAAAATTGTCACTTTAAAGTCAGAATTCAGATTTTATTCTCAGAATTCTGATTTTATTCTCAGAATTCTGACTTTAAAGTGAGAATTCTGACTTTATTCTGTGAGAATTCGGAGAATAAAGTAAAAATTCTGAATTTAAAGTGAGAATATTAGTGCTACTATTATTCTCACTTTAAAGCGGGAACTCTGAGAATAAAGTCAAAATGATGACTTTATTCTCAGAATTCCCACTTTAAAGTGAAAATTCTGAGAATAAAGTGAGAATCTGGCAATCTTTTTTCCTCTCTCTTCACTGGCCCTAATCCTCTTCCGTAGAGTAGAATCAAAGCCCTTGCAAACATTTTTTTCAATGTTCTCAATGTGACAATTGATTTAGAAAAAATCTATTCACTCCCATATCATTCCATGTGCTAGACATTGACATTTTTGCGTCACTACTTTTCATTTATCACTTTTTTTTATTTATTTGATCTTTGTCCTACATTGAATTTCGGTAATGTGGGCTTTGTATGCCAGTTCTGTTTGAGTGTTATTTGATTGTATGTCATATTTACCAATCCTCCTATATCAATGCTGTCAAGGACTTATTTTGTGTTAGACAAATGATTGCTTTGTATGATTTTATGACACCAAAAGCTGGCCTAGAGTATAAATTCTCTCACACTCTCCTCACCTGCAACATTATCCGCCACTCTGGGGATTCCTTCTTTCATTTCTCAAGGTAACTCACAAACTACCATTATTTTTCTGGAAAATTAAGAATTTTTTTTAGGATTGATTTGCAATCAATCTGTCTAACTCGGAGAATTGTCTTTCAGCAACTTGTGTGTGTGGTGCATCATGAGGAGGTCGGGAGGGCTGTTATTGCTCCTAATCCTGCTGCTCAACACTGGAACAATTTCAGGTCTGTATACCATTTTTATATAATCACACCAAAATCTTTATGTTGGTCTTTTCTTTTCTGGCAGAAAATTGTACAGTCATATTTTGAAATTTAGAAATAATGTCCACACAAAAATGTACATACTACAACATATACTCAATATTGATAGAGCAAAACTCAAACTTTGGTCAAAGATTTCAGTATCAAGAGCTCAGAAACATGATTGTGACAAAGCACAAAAAACGAGCAACATTTTTTTTTCAAGCAATTTTCTTCTACTTACTCTATCTATACCACGTTACCAGATATAGAAAATGGATGGATGCATGGATGTTCAAGTAAAGAAGCTTTCTTGTGACATTCATCTCTGGATGTTTGTGAGCATGAATCGCCTGAACGGGATAAGCAGTGTAGAACGCTGACAGATGGAAAAACCTGAATCAGCTCCAAATTTCTCAAATAAATGTTCTAAGTATTGCAACGATATTACAAGTTACAACGTAATAGGAGTTCAAATATATCCCTGATTTTCAAGTAAGTTTTGCAAAGGTGTTATTCCTGAGTCAAGGTAGAAAACTATCTTGAACAGGAAGTGTTTCCATTGCATTTTTAGTTGACTAAAAAATAAATAAATCTATAACTACAAAAAACTACTTACCATTGTGATCAAATTGGATTATTAATTTTTTGGACTATGACGTGTCCTATGACAAATGTACAATTAGTAACCCATTTGAATTGATGCAGGATTCATTAATAAATGATAAACGAACAGAAATAGTGTATTTGGGGCACTACAGGGTGATTAAAAAAGAATATGGCAAAATCCTCATGCAATATTTCAAAAATGAAAAACAATGGAAATCTGTAACTTGGACACAGACAGCACGGACAACAGCTATATATATATATATATATATATATATATATATATATATAGAGAGAGAGAGAGAGAGAGAGAGAGAGAGAGAGAGAGAGAGAGAGAGAGAGAGAGAGAGAGAGAGAGAGAGAGAGAGAGAGAGAGAGAGAGGTAAGGGACAAAGAGGTTTTAAAAATAATTTTTTAAATGGCACCTGGTATTTTTGGGATTTGCATGTATTTGTGTAGAAACGTCTTAGCTATTTAACCATGTAAAGGAACAGGTTCTACATATATAACCACTTTTTGCCAAAATAGTCATATTTAAGTTTAGAACTTGATTTGTGTCAACTCTGATGTCATAAATACAGTAGCCTACATAAACTGGATGCGACCGATGTGCTCACACGCTTCACTGTAAATTTCTCTTCTTCTTCACTGGTGTGCTGCTGCATTTCCCAGTAGTTTTATGAGTATGTCTTCAGCTGGGAGAAACCACATTTTCACATACAGATCAGGGCAAAAGATCTGAACACCTCAGCGATGGACATAAATATGTGAACTTTTCTTCTTCTTAGGTACCGTTGTTACCAGCTGTGATCCGTGCCATGAAAAAGCAACGTGCCAAGAGTCACACGAAAGAGGCGACTCCTTCACTGGCTTCTCGTGCGTCTGCAAAGAAGGCTTTGTAGGCGACGGTCTCGCGTGTTACAATACCTTAGCCTGTAGCGATGGCTCTTGTTGCAGCCACGGTTATGAGTGGGCACCTGGCAGAGGCTGCGTGGACACTGACGAGTGTTCGCTCCCTGACCCACCATGCGCGGCACCTCTGGATTGCCAAAACACACCGGGCTCTTACCAATGCCTAAAGACTGCCTCACTCAGATCCGGAATTTCTTCACAATCAGTCCAGTTCAGCTGTGGAGACACCGTTTGTCCATCAGGCATGGACTGCATCGGAAACAGATGTACTGACCCTTGTCAGAACTACACAGTCCTGGATGATGACTGGCGTTCGACACAGTTTCGGTATAACAATTCCAACCAGGCAAGATGTGACCGAAATGTGGAGTGGAATGGCTGGTATCGCTTGTTTCTGGGGCACGACAGTGCACGTATTCCTGAGAGATGCATCCCTGAAAACATGTGCGGAACCCATGCAACTCTGTGGATAACACAACCTCATCCCACACAGTCGAATGTGATTGCAACTCGTTCTGTGTGCAATGCGTGGGAAGGAGAATGCTGCCATTTTCGTTCACACAACATCCATGTCAAGCTTTGTCCTACAGCAGCTAGCAGCTACTACGTGTACAAACTTGTGAAGCCATCCACATGCCGACTTGGTTACTGTGCAGGTACTGCTCCATTGAAACATTTTACACTCACATATAAACCGTATAGCAGTGGTTTCCTATCCGAACCCTACTTTATTGAAAAATGAAATATGATTTATTGTTTTGTTTTCTAATTTAAGACATAGATAAAGGCCGGGTTTACGGGTGAAGAAAATGAACAGGGAGAGACGCCTTTTCATCAGATCTGGCTCTCTTCACCTTGTGTTCAGAAAGTGTTGTGTTCTTGTATTCCCACTCTCCATGCAAATTAAGGAAAAGTTCCTTGAGTTTTGCTCAACTTGGCATTGCAAATCATGCAGTTAAGACGCTGACTCCCATCACTCAACTCAACTCTATATATTATACAGTACTTTAAAACAACCATTGGTGTTTTCTTAAGGTGGAACCCAGGGACAGCAGATAAAATGAAAACAGCAGAGGCCCCAGAATTGAACCTTGTGGAACACCATACGCTCCATTATACATGTGAATTAATATTCCACATTTTTGCCAGACCACCTGTTTTGTTTTTTTGTGCTCGACTAGTATGAAGGGATAACAATAATAAAGAAAATATAACAGCCGCAAGTCGACTACTGAGCGCACCAAATTCCCTGCAGCACAGATAGGCCAAGCAATGTAGCGTGATCACCTGCAGCCAATCATGGCCAAGCGGGGCGTATCATCACAAATCATTTGAGTCGGGTATGTGTCTTGACCTCTGACGCACCCCTAAGACTGACTCATGGATCCCCTGGGGTTTAATTGAACCATGGTTAAGAACCACTGCAGTATAGTATAAGTATAATATTACTCAGTCATTTGATGTAAATGTCCACTTGTTCTTGAAAACATCTGCTTACAACAAATCTCTTTTTTTTCAGAGGTCAATGGAAATGGTTATTTTACACCAACCCCTGAAGTTCATACAACCGACCGAGCGACAGAAGTTGGACAAACAACACAGGAACTCCCACAAACAACACCAGAGCTCCCAGTAAACATAACTGAGGGGGAGGTCCGTCTGGCTAATGGTGGAAACACCTCCTGCTCCGGCAGAGTGGAAATCTTCCACCGTGGACAGTGGGGAACAGTGTGCGATGACATCTGGGACCTGAAGCACGCACAGGTGGTGTGCAGGCAGTTAGGCTGCGGTAGGGCCCTGGCGGCCCTCAAGAATGCTCAGTTTGGGCCGGGCAGAGGGCCCATTTGGTTGGACACCGTCAGATGCACCGGAAGTGAAGCAAAGCTGGGCGAGTGCAGCCACCAAGGAATCGGATCGCACAACTGTCATCACTCTGAGGATGCTGGAGTGATTTGTGAAGGTAAGAACTAAAGGAAGCAATTACGATAGTTTTGCTAACTATATACATGATGAGATTTATTTTTTCAGTTTGATGAATTTTCATGAATCGTACAGTAAACGTGTTGTTGTGTTAGCTGCTTCACCCGTGAGGCTGGTCAACTCTGACAACCGCTGCGCTGGAAGAGTTGAGGTCTACCACAATGGCCAATGGGGTACCGTGTGTGACGACATATGGGACCTCACCAATGCCAAGGTGGTGTGTAGACAGTTGGACTGCGGCAGGGCTCGTTCAGCACTGCACAGTGCAGCTTTTGGACAGGGCAGTGGACCCATCTGGTTGGATAATGTCCGTTGTTACGGAAATGAAACTTCCATAACAAGCTGCAGACATCTTGGATTTGGGAAACACAACTGTGTCCACAGGGAGGATGCCAGTGTTATTTGTGAAGGTAGCTTTTATATATTTGTATTCAATAAAGTTTTGGCATAATTACATTTAAACAATGAAAGTAAATAACCCATATATTTTTTGTTTAGATGAAGAACCTTCACTCAGACCTTCTCACCTTATTTGTGACCCCAACAAAATCCAAGTGGGCCTGGATTCAGTTAGCATAACAAGTGCTGGTTACAACGCATTCTCTGGCAACCTGGCAGTCCGTAATTGTTCCTGGGTCCGGGTGCAAGGTGATGTCGTGTGGTACGAGGCTGACGCAAAGGCAGATGCCTGCGGAACCACGCTGACGGTAAGTCACCCCCCCAAAAAACACTACACCTTGACACGTTTATTTTAGGCCACATTTATTTAAAATGCCTTCTACAACTCTGCTTAAGTGGATGTCATGTATGATTATACAGTTTACTACAGTACAAATCACAACTTCACACCAAGTAATGAATGTTGTCCACAGGTATCTTGATTTAAATCTCATTTTCAACGAATTGCTAACCTTTTGGGGGAGTTTTAACAGAATGCCATAGAAAAGATTTATTCTGAAAGTCATGAGTGCAGTACTTGTTTATTTTGAGCACTGTAACCAACCAACTGTCTGTCAGCTAACAGTGGCGAATGGTAAAATACAGTTGTGCTCATAAGTTTACATACCTCTAGCGTACCTTGAGTAGCTTGCAAACAGATTTTGAATTTGAATTCGTCAAAACGGGACCTCAAGGAAGCAGCCAACCAGGAACGAGCGTGAAAACAGCCCACCAATGAGGAGCGGGCGTTCACACAGCCGGCGATCTTGGGGGGAAATTAGTCCCCAAATTAATGATGCAGATTTTGATTTTTTTCTGTCTCTTGTCCCGACACCGTCATTCAGACATGCCAAGGAAGCTGGAAACATACTCAACGTAACACGCCGCCTACGCTAAGGCTAACTTCAAAATAAAGTTCACCAAATACTGTAATGCATTGAATGCAGTGGACTTTGAAGTTGGGCCGCGTTGTCGGACTAACTAGTCTAAACACGGCATTCTGATTAATATTGCGTTTGTGGAGTTAAGTAGCAGGTAATGACCAATCGCGGCTCGCCTGTTTTCTGAAGCTGAACTGTGATTGGTTGCTAGCTGAGCCCTGTGCAACTGGAATGCCATTTTTACTCGACAGCAGGTGACAAAATGGCTGCCTCCTGAGATAGACAAAAACAGCTAGATTGTGCTACTCATATTCCACAAACGCAATATTAATCAAAATGCAGTGTTTAGACCAGTAGGGGCATATAGAACACGTTATTCTCAAGACAATTTTTGTGTTGACTACATTTGCATTCGGGAACAAATCGGATCACATTTCAACATCAACATTTCAACAGAAAGTTTATCCTAACCATTTTCTGTCTTTCAGACCAACCGAACACACGCCATCTACTCCAACAGTTTATTCATCTACCCATTGAGCAACACATCTTTCTCTCCTGCTCGGAGACTTCCTTTCTCATGCGCCTATCCCCTGGACGCAGACAGCAGATTGAATTTGGCTGTCAGACCATTCCTTGCGTAAGTAGTTGTCACAACGATAGCCATGGTCAAAACTTAGTATCAAGTGAAGCAAATAGATTAAAAAAATAATAATTTTAAATGACATTATAATTATCCATGAGAGTAGAAACTATGACCTACAATAGGTTGATGATAACATGTGGTCTTTCTTGACAGTCTGGATGGTGCAATTGTTGGCTCGGGCGACAAAGCCAGAGCGTCCATGGTCCTGTACCGCAACTCCAGTTATGCAGAGCCTTATTCAGCTGGTGTGGTGGTCCTTCCAGTGGGCTCCCCATTGTATGTGGGGGTCTCTGTGGACAAAAGAGATCGCAGCTTGGCAGTTGTTTTGGAGGACTGCTTCGCCTCACACTCCTCAAACCCTGACCATCCTGAGCGATACTCTCTCATCCAAAACAAGTAGGTGTCTGGCTCTGCTCATTAGGAATGACTGTACAGGAGAACTAGACCTGTGCAATTTCTGGAGAAATTATCATTATTATATGAAATTGAACTTTGACTAAAGTCTGCTCCAATCGCGATACGAACCCTGGTCTGCGCTAGTCTTCTGCCCTAACCAGATCTGACTTGTCAAAAAAATTGAAACATTGCTTAATTGAATAATGTGGAATAATACAAAGTTGTTATTGTACAATGTGTAGTGAATGTTGTCTTTGAAAATATGGGTGGTGAAAAAATGGATGTTAAATAATTGGGCAATGATTATTAATGAAATTGGACTAAAATCTACTGCAACCAGGTCTCAAACCTGGGTCTCCCACACACTAGGCATCAGCTATTAACTTTTTTGCTTCTTAAAACACCACATAATTGTATCGAATAATGTCGAATACAAAACCCATTACAGATGAATGTAGATTTTATGGGCTTAGACCACATTAATGATTAAAAACTCATTTGCTCCCCAAAAAATTATAAATACGTTCTATTTTTAAGTGTCCCAAAGACATATTTATACTTTGTTTTGTTATGCTAGAGCATACAGAAGGCTTTGATGCAGCCTCTGAACCAAAGAGAACGGTTGAAGCAAAGGTGGCAGCAGAGTATAAGAGATCAACCAGGGCCATGTTGAAAAAAAGTTGTTTTGTCCACAGTTTGAAATACATTTGTGAATAATGATGAAACTTAGCTATATTCTAATGCTAATTGCTGAAAAACGGAAACAGATAGAAATATACTATTTTCCTGATGAAAGAAGAGACTCTAATCTTTCTTTTGGTAGGTTCCTTGTTTTTGTAGCAATAGAACATAATATTCTGTGGGCCTTGCAAAATCAGTCAAAGTCCCGTAAAACAGGCGGGAGCGAAGGGGATTGCTTCACTGAAAATGGCTAGGAGTGAATGAGTTAAGCAACACATTTCATGCAGATCCTTTAGTGTCTTGTGGAAAGGAACACATTTCAATGTACACTTGTGATCTGGACAATGCACTTTATCATCTGCGCCACCGCAGCAAAATCAAACACCTAGGACTGATGATGAGTGGTATTTACTGACTTACTGCAGAAAGTTGCATGTCTGTCCCAATATAAACAAATGGGGACATTTTTTTATGTAAAATATTCAATTGTGGGGAAAAATAGTATGTGATTTGGAGCATGTTGAAGTTGGAACGGTGTAAATCGGATGTATTATGTGGGAGTAGAAAGAGGACAAAAAAGTGAAGAGAATATTAATAAGAAAGAATCGGAATAACGTATGTGTGAATGCTAAAATCATGCATTTCAAAGGTGATGATAACCATTGATCTCCCCTTGATGGTATTAGATGTCCCAGTGACCGCCAACAAGTGTCCATAGCTGAGAGTGGCTCATCCCTCCGGGCTCGTTTCGCTGCCTTGTTCTTCCTGCTTCAAGGGGAATACCGTGATGTTTACCTGCACTGCAGTATCAGCCTGTGTGACCAAAAGAGGCACTCTTGTATTCCGGTGAGTAATATACTGCATTCTATTTGATTAACATTGCTCTATGTCAATTATTGCTATAACGTTCTCCTATCGCTTTTCACTTACTTCCACCACGTAGCCTTGCACAAGGAGAGCACACCGCTCGGTGTCAAACTCTGCTCCAATGAAGCCAATCACCATTGGCCCAATCACTTGTAAGCATACTCACTCAGGTATCAGACTATACAGTATGTTGACAAAATAGAAATAATAAAGACATTTTCTCCCTCTTTTCTTTTTTATTTTCAGGGGATAAATCATCTAAGTGACATCCTGTCAAACAATGACATCTTGTTTTTGATTAAGTGATATAAAATAGTAAAAAAAAAAATTAAAAAAAGATGAGCCGGCTGACTGAGCAATAATCAACAATCATTCAGAATTTAATTCAAACCTATGGCTAATTCATTAAAATGAGAAAGGTACGGGGAACTGAAGAATCCAGAGAAGATCCACTCAAGCGTGGGGAGAAAATGCAAACTCCACAATGAGGTGTTTCAACAGAGATTGGACTGGGATCTCCTGACTGAGAGGCAGACGTGTTAACCACAAATCCCACTGTGCTGTCGCCACATAACAATTTCTTCCTTTTGTCAGTGACAATCTCTGTCAAATAATAATCAACAAATCATCTTGAAAATAAAGGATCCGATCATTTTGGAGCAAAAAAATGTCTTGTGGTCTTTACAGTGGCGGTTCTAGACAGTTTTGCCTGGGGTGGCAAGGTTATAAACCCTCACACAAATACACAGACACACACATACTCAAATACACGTGCACACTTCTAATTCAATTTTAATTTTCTGCATTCCCTGGCAATTTTATGTATGTCACATAAAAAAAACGCAGCTTAAAACGCAGTCCTTGGGCTATGCAATAACAATTTTTAACGAGTTGGCTAGGGGTCCACAAAGGATTGTTTTGCTAGTCACCAATAGTACAATTAGTCGACTAATCGGATCATATGTATCTCAGCATATCGCACCAGCGAGGAGCTCCTCTTAGTCTTATGTAACAATCATGAGATTACAACTTGAATTGTTTAAGTATGTACAAAATAAAAATAAAGACAACTAAAAGGATTCAACTTCGATTAAAATTTGCAGCTTATAGCAGCATTCCTGACATGCTTATAAATGATGGTGCAACTTGAATTGAAGCCAATACTGTGGCCTTAACAATTTTAGCTGTAAATGTTTCGCGCATTTTAAAATGGAACCAAAAACTATACTCTTCTTTTACACAATCAGGAAAATTCACTGTGATAAAGAAACCTAAAGCAAACACTTGTGTTGGTTTTTAATTTAATTTTTATTCAACCATTATCCAACTTTTTTTTTTGCCTCAATAGTACGTTCAATTTAAAAGAAGTAAACTGATCTATACAAACTGATCTATACAATTAAAATGAGGTATGAACCTGAAATGAAAAAAATAAAATAAAAATAGGGGTGTCAGGCATGACTTCAAAGTTAACTCATGAATAATCTCAAATTATATATCTGTTCTAATTGTACAATAAAATAATTTTTTCTATGTTTTCATACTCTTGTTAACATACAAGTGGATTTTTTTTAATTAATAGAAATATGGCTGTGTCTTTTAGTCATTTCATAACAACTCATAAAATAGAGTTAAAATTAAAAAGATGTACTGTACTGTAAAAAAGGAGTATGATTGCCACTAGATGGCATAATTGCATTTGTAAGACATTGGTGACAGCTCAATGCATTTTTCTATTCAAATTAAGAGCGATCTAATCTTTAACATGAAGTAACTTCTGAAATTTTGCACATTTTTTAAATTGTAAAATACAACTTGACCACAGTCTCCACGAATATATGCATTATTATTAAATTTATTACTGCTAAATTTTGACATGGACGTGTTTGCTGTGTTGCGACTGGAATTCCTACAGTACAGGCTTTCCGAGTAAGGGGCCGTCATTAATCGCGCGTTAAAAAAATTAAAGGAACTTTTTTTTAACTCAAAATTAATGAACTAATTTTGACACCCCTTGAAAAAAATAATTGCAATGAACTGAACTGAGTTGCGCGTCTTATTATTTGTTACCATTGAGCGGCGGAGCTTGTGACAATTATGTCATGTTCTGTTCCTTACAAAAACTGTCAACAACTATCGTACACACTATGCACACTTTTATTAAATTAATATTTTCTACAAGTATATATACAAATCTACAGTTTCACTTGCAACTATTTTATGAACGATCAATTCAACAAAAATATACAAATGGAAAATGCACTTCAATTATACATTTCAACAGTAGACGTCTCTACAGAAATTTTACAAAAATCAAAGAATTTAATAAATTAAATAAATCCAAAATAATTGCCATATCAGAAACATGGCTTGATAATGAAAAAATGAGTGACATGGGACTGGAAGGATATGAATTGTTTGCAACAAATAGGGAAAATAGAAGGGGAGGGGGCGTCGCAATATATGTAGACAAAGCTCTAAGAAGCAGTAAAATTGAACATTTGACTACCACCATTGACAACATAATGGAATGTTTAACCATTGAAGTACATATAAAAAATGCACCAAATGTCATTATAAGTCGTATGTATACACCAGGATCATGTCTTGACATATTTAATGAAAAACTAACGGACATTCTCAGATACACAAATGATTAAAAAATGCAAATAATGTGTGGTGATTTTAACATTGATTTGTTAAATCCGAATGGGCATCAGAAAACAACTGATTTTATAAATACAATGTATAGTAATAATCTATTCCCTGTAATTATGAAACTTAGCAGAATAACAATTGATACAGCTACACTGATAGATAACATATTTATAAATAAAATTGACCATAAAATAGAAAGTGGACTTTTTATTAATGATATAAGTGATCATCTTATGGTCTTTTCCATCTTCCAAGACTATTTTGATAAAAAAAATAAAATAAAACCAACAATAACTTACACATCGCTCCATGGCTGCCTTTAAGTTGGATTTAGAAAAACATAATTGGTCTGAGGTCTATTCAAATGATGATCCCAATATCGCATACAGTGCATTTCAGTCTACCATTATTTCTCTATACAATAAACATTGTCCATTAATAAAAATCACAAGAAAGTATAAAGGTCTAAATAAGGCATGGAATACATATAAAAAGAAAAACATTTTATACAAAAGATTTATTAAATTGAGAACTATGGAAGCTGAAATAAAGTACAAGACCTACAAAAATAAACTATTGAATATTATACGAACAAGTAAGGAAGATTATTACCGCTAGAGCAGTATAAAAGCAACACACAAGAAATATGGAAAATACTAAATCATGTAATTAAAAATAGCTCAAACAAAATAGATTATCCAGAATATTTTATAAAACATAGCTAATGATTTAAATGAGTATTTTGTTAATGTTGGCAGTAATTTGGCAAAAGAAGCCAAGAAACAAACATGAAATAGATAAGCATATTAAAAAAAAATCCATCCACTATGTGGCTTAATGCTGTTAATGATACAGAAGTAATACATGTTGTTAAAATATTAAAAAATAAAAAAGTCCCCTGACTGCTTCAACATTGATATGCAATTAGTAAAAAGGTATTATAGAATATGTTGTGCAAACTTTCACATATATATGTAATTTGTCGTTTCAAGTCGGTATATTTCCATCAAAAATGAAAATAGTAAAAGTTATTCCAATTCATAAAAATGGAGAAAGACACATATTCACTAATTATAGACCAATATCACTGCTGCCACAGTTCTCAAAAATTCTAGAAAAAATATTTTCATATAGACTGGACAATTTTATTGAAAAACATAAGCTTTTAAGTGAAAATCAATATGGGTTTAGAGAAAAACGGCCCACCTCAAAAGCAGTCATGGAACTCGTAGAAGCAATATCTACTAACATAGATAATTTAAAAAAAATTACAGTTGGAATTTTTATAGATAAAAAAAAAAAGATTTGATACTATAGATCATTCTATACTAATGAATAAATTAGACAGATATGGCATAAGAGGTTTGTCATATTATGTATAATAGATATCAGTACTTACAGTTTAACAATATACAATCAAAACACTTGAAGATTACTCATGGAGTCCCCCAAGGTCTGTGCTAGGCTGTCTCAAAAATATTAAAAAGTGTCTTATTTGCAGATGACACAACTCTCGACTGTTCAGGAGAGAACCCGAAGCAGCGTCTGACTACTGAGGAGCATGAATTGAACACATTAAAAATTGGTTTGATATGAACAAATTATCACTAAACTTAAATAAAACAAAGTTTATAGTCTTTGGTACTAGACAAACCACACAACAGGTCAAAATTGTGGTAAATTCAATTGAAATAGAAAAAGTGTATGAAAATAAAGTCTTTGGAGTAGTTATTGATGAAAAGTTATGTTGGAAGTCTCACAGATAATGTCAAAAGGAAAATGTCAAAAATGATCGGGATACTCTCTAAAACTAAGGAAGCCCTAAATAAGAAATCATTATACACATTACGTAGTTCATTATTAGTACCATATCTGACCTATTGTGTGGAAATCTGGGGGAACGCATATAAAACAAATACCGATCCTGTTTTCAAACTGCAAAAAAGAGCCAAAAGAATTATAAATCGATCAAAATATACAGAACCAACTCATTCTCTGTTTATTAAATCAAATACAATGACATTTTACGACTTAGTTGAATTTAAAATAAATAATGTATAAAGTACACAACAATCTACTCTGCCACAGTACTCAGAAGCTGTTTGAAATTAGAGAGAGTCCTTATAACATAACATAATATATATTATATTTTATATATTATATTATAACATACAAGTGTCTACAAAAGGTGTTAATTTGTGGAACTATTTTGGAACTGACCTGAAAAGACGTCAGTCACTTGCTGAATTAAAAAAATTGTTCAAAAGCAAAGTTCAAGAAAATTACTTGAATCAGACATTAGCTGTTAAAAATGTATATATGCTGTAATTTCTTTGGATGTATCGGTATGAGTGTAATGAAAATTATATATGTGAGTATGAGGATATGATTCCTAAATGAATTATGGTATTTGCCTATGAATTTCATGTACATATGTTGCTGGCAAATGTGCGTATTTATTTTGTTGAAATACATTAACCTTATCATTGTATCAACATAAAACGAATAAGGGGTAGGACTAGTTACGTTTTTAATCTCCTCCTACCCCTTTTGAACATATAAACTCTTTTCTTTCTTCCTATTCTTGTTTTTCTTTTTTTTTTACTTCAACTTATATTTTATACTTGTTTTGTGTTTTCTTTATGTTGATATGTGTTTTGTGGAAAACACTACTTCACCTTTTTATTTTTTTTTATGCAGGCTCGTGAGTGGTCGGCGGCAACAATGAATACACAGAGACTTGATATACTTTTGCTAGAATAAATGTGTCTTTTATTCCCCGCATACAGCAATCAACATTTATACTGTGCTAGGATAATCGTACGTTTTATCCCCCGCAAACAGTAATCCACACCTGCGCTGTGCTAGAATGGTTATACCTTTCATTCCCCGCAAACAGCAACAATGACGACTCGATTTGCTAGAATAATTGTACATTTTATTCCCCGCAAACAGTAATCAATACCTTGACACTAGACCGGGGAGCCCACGGTCCGGGTGAAGCGAGCTGCAACAACGTCTGGGCAATCGTACGTGTTCCACAGCTGACTCCGTCCGGACCGCGTGCCGCTCCGTTTTTTATTCATTAGCAAAAAGCTGTGAGTGTGAGAAACTGGGCTGTCCAAGCCCTCTCCCAGGCACTCTCAAAAACATGTTTGCGAAGCAGGGTAGGCTGTAGTATAAACAAGGAAGACTTCCCAGGCTGATCCCGCCCTTTATTTACAAATTGTTGGGCACCTGGATTCGTACAACAGTTCAGGACAACAACATATCCTACATATCCATATTACCCTTTATATTGGGTAAGCGCCCTATGTAGAACAAAAGCACCAAGTCAATCATTTACTTTAGCCATACTGCATAAAATGTTTTCAGAGGGAGTACATGGTGTTATTAAATAAATCAATAAAACTATTGCATAACCACAGTACAAAATACAAAGTCTGCAGTCAAATCTTTTGTTATTTATTTATATTTAAGAACTTTTTTAACTGACATAGAGGGAATCTATATTAGTTATTGTTAAGTAAGTATGTACTGTTTAGTCGATATAAACACACCAGCAACACTGAGATTAAAATGCCAGGTTTGTATAGTTTTTGAAAGGTTGTACTTTTAAAAACATATCTGCACAATTGCATTGAGAAAAAAGATTGAAAGCCTTAAATTTAAATAGACTTACTGTAATTGCAAAATACTATATTTTTATTGAAATTGTATGTAGGTTTATAATTTATAAATAAAATACTATATTTAATACTAGAGCTGCGAGCATCTATAAAAGGGCCTTACAGCTCTGAACATGTTGGGGGTACTAGCACATAGGACAATAACCCTCTAAAAAATAAATGTTTTTGCCAGACCTGATGTGTATGCAAAGTTTCATAATTTTTTACCCAGGCTTAGACCCTTAAAAATAGCGTCTTTTTTTTTTTTTAACAGCGTGTGCCAAATTTTTTTACAACTCTAACATTTCATCTTGAACATCTTTTGATGAAATACCCCAAGTATGAAGACATTTGGATACATTTAAAGGAGGAGTTTGTCAAAACCCGACCTCTAGAAAAGGCCAAAATGGCACCAAATTCCAGAGTAAAATCAAAATGGCGGACTTCCTGTTAGGTTTAGGGTATGACACACAGGGCCGGTGTCAGTACCAGATGTGACCGGACTGCCAGATTGTATCGGGGTCACCTAACAAACACGTTACGCTACAGGATTGGCCGGACATTATCCAGTTGAAAATATAAAAAATGTACGGACAGAAATTGTAAAAACATAAATAAACCTAAGAATATAAACGCAAGATATTTTGAATAAATAATAAAATAGATTGAATAAATTATAAATAGTTAAATACACAAATTAATTGCCTGAGATGTGACAAATATTGTCAGTTTAGAATCTTAATTGTTCCTATTATCGTTTTGTGATGTATTGTGATTTGTGAACAGCTAAAAAAGAAACCAAACCAAAGTGAATCGCGCATTTCGTTAGCGCTGCAGTAGTAACGTCACCAGCAAGCGCGAAGGCGCTTCAATCAATTTGATTATTTCTTTAATCTTAAAGTATCCTGCTTTTATATTCTTAGGGAAATTCACGTTTTACAATTTTAGTCCATACATTTTGTTATTTCAATGACATTTTTATTAATTTCTTTCCAATGTTTTACCGTCAATTATTTTTCATATAACTTTATTGAACAATTGCAAACAGACAATTTCCAGCCAATCCTGTAGCGTGACGTCAGCAAAATGAGCGTCCGTCAATTTTTCTGGTATCCGAGGTGGGCATCCGTCAATGTCATTGTCAATCCGTCACCAAAACGGGACGTCCGTCATTGACGGATTGACGATTACAATGACGGATGAAAACCCCCTTCTGTCATCCGTCAAGTTCATACATTTTTTGAAGTTTCCTGTTAATTGTCAACAAAAGGGGCGTCCGTCATTGACGGACCTTCCGTCAATATTGACGGAATGCCCGCCTTTAATTACTTTTTTTACACAAATATATTTTACATAGTTTTCAAGCATTTTGTAGTTGTTAATAATATGTAATAATAATATAATATAATCATTTATTTATTTTTTTGCCACGGTGGGGCTAGAATCTACACTTTTACCTAATGCACCAAATGATGACACAAAAGTATGTTTCAATATTATAACCCCTGTTAACGTGTAAAAATGGGCCACAATTGTACGTTCAAATATTCAGAGTTCACTTCCTTTACATTTTAGGCCTACCAATTTTCATAGTCCTAATAGGTCAAACGTACAAGGATACGGCTTCATTAAACCACTAGCGGGGTCACCACTAGTGTTGTTCTGATACCGATACTGGTAGGACTGCATTAAAACAGTGGTATCGGTATCGGTGAGTACTAACAAGTAACATGCCGATACCATTAATTCTGACGCTAATATACTTTGGACTTTGGATGCAGCATCTTGTGTCTTGATCATGCACGACATTCGCTGATGTGTGACATGTTCACTGCATGCCGAGCTAAGGTTAAGGCTAATTGGCCCTTGAATGCTCTGAACCAATGGCAGGACAGCTTTTTCATGTTGAAAAAACCCCGTAGGTATCGGAATTGTATCGGCATCGGCCGATACTGCAAAGCTGGGTATCGGAATCGGTATCGGGGGCCAAAAAACAGTATCGGAACAACACTAGAACTGTCATGTATGACAACTTTAAAATAAAATAATACACTGTATATCTAATATTATAATGCATTATGTATATTAAATAAATATCAACCTGGACTAATCATATATTATATTATTATACATATTCTCATTTCTAGAAATGTAGGCAGGATATTTTGGGTTGGGTAAACTTGGTATTAGGTAGTTATAAGTCACGATAGTTTTAATACAATTCTGTTCTAAATTGAAACTTTATACTTTGCCAATACTATTGTATTATGTCTACGGAATTGTAGTTACAGTATTTCACATTTTTATTTGTTAAAATCAAAGGGACTGATTAAATGTCAAAATTAATTAAAATATAAAAGCTTAACACTTTAATAGACTATTTGCTTGGCAAGAAATAAAACAAATATACTGACAACTTTGTGTGCATATTGTATAATATACAATTGGCTAACATTAACAGGGGAATGTACAAACTACATTTATCCCTTTCTGTTGTCTTTTCAACTCTGCCCAATATTGACCGATGACCATTAACTTTGTGGACTCTGGGTTTGTTCTGTTTGAGGGCTATTTTGTAGAAATAGTTTTGATTAATATGTAACATTCCCATTGAATTCCCCATCAGTATCAGCTGTCAACGGACCATTTAAGTTTGATAAATGATTATTTTGTATGATCTCTTGTATAACAAATCTGGCCTATAAATTCCCTCACTCTTTCCTCAGTTAAAGCATCATCATCAGATCCAGGACACACTTCTTGTCAAGGCAACAAGGTAGGTAAATAAATTATTTTTATGCATAACAGCACAATTTAAAAAAATATATAATAATCAGAATTGCCTAGACATTATTCACATGGAGTCATTCAAGCTTTTATGTATAGTGTATGAACTTCATTGCTTTTCTTTCTCTTAAAGGTCGACACAAGGCCAATATGGGGATGCCTACAAGAGTATTATTGTTTCTGATTTTGCAGCTCGTTACAAGAGGATCAGGTATAGTGTTGATATTATTTTCACTTTGGTTTGACGTCCTCTCATGCACAGTTACTGAACATAAGAACGGAGGCTATTCAAGTAAAGTAATGTAATGCAGTATATAAATATACAAATATATTAGAGCTGCGAAATGATTAATTTTTAAAAATCACATTAATCACATCTTAGAATTTTGATTAATTATGATAAATCACTTTATTAAAAAGGATTTTTGTCAACATTTTTTTTTTGAAGAGCACCTGTTATGTGTTAATTCTTTCTGCTTTTAATGTTACTGGGATGTCTTCAACATATGTTTTGATCCGCCGCATACTCTCATCCTTCTCTTTTTCTAACGAGTTAATTATTGCATAATTAAACATTTTGACATGAACAAATATTCAGAAATTGTATTCGAACATTTATTATTATTATATATTTTTTTAATGCATGTAGTTATGTTTATTGCCCAAACAACCTGTGTAACCATCCGCTGTCAAGCTAAAGGATAATTTGTGGTCAAAATTAATTGTGTGATTAATCTTTGTTAATACATGATTAATGAGATTTTTTTTTATTATTCAATGAGTTAATGCTTTAACTTTGACAGCACTGAAATATGAAAAAAAAAATCAAAAAAAATCATAACCCCCTTATTGCAAAGGCAAAGTTGAAAGTGACAATGGTTTGTTTATGTTATGTCCTCTGTGTGCAAATAAATAAATGACGTCAGTAGTAAAAGTTTAACAATGCAAAATTGATGCTTTGAATTCTGTCTTCAATTTCAATTACAATTATTATTATTTTTTTCATTCTTTAAAAAGAAATGAAAGTGGACCGAAAGAAGTGAAACTTGTGGTATCTGCACCTGATCAAAAAATGAAAATGAAAAAATAAAATAGAATAAAAATGCAAAAATAACAATAATAGTAATAATCAACACAAAATAAATGACATTAAGCCGTAAAGAAGCTATTATGGTAACAAACTAAATGATTAGTTTAGATTAGAAGAGCATTGCCTTGTGCTATATATATTTTTTACAGTAATTGAGCTTTTGTACATTTAAAAAAAAATACAAATGGACAGGGATTATTTAGTTTTATAATCCAGATTGTTCCACAAACTGACACATTGAGTTGAAATACATCGTTCTTTTTGTTTTGTTTTGTATTTAGGTTTGAAAAAAATATCTCTTCCTCTTAATTTGTACTCACGTTCCCTTTTTTTGAATTTGTTAATTTGCATGTTAATTGGTCAAATTTCATGATGACTTTTACATCTCTGTATCCACATCCAGACACGACACGAATAGCGAATTCTGTAAAAATAAATAAATAAAATGGGTTCAGTGTAGGTTTTGCAGGTGAACCTCCACACTTCAATGCAATAGGTCAGGTATGGAACAATCAATGAATTATATAACAATAACAAAGCATTCTTGTTCAATGATTCTTTGACTTTGTGTAAAACGGCTACAGTTTGGGATACCTTCGATTTCACATGTTCTATATGCGCTTTCCATGTTAAATGTTCATCAATAGTAATACCTAAAAACTTTATTTCATTAGCCCTTGTTGCTTCGACATCCATATTTCTACGACTTAAAATCATAAATCTGGTTTTATTCATATTTAGCATTGAACCACCTCACAATATTCTTAAACTCTTTCTCTATTACTTGTAATACATTATACATATTTTTCCCGGCATTAAATAAAGTGGTGTCGTCTGCAAACAAAATACATTTTAACAAATTCTAAATAGTTGTAATATCATTCACATCAAAGAAAAAAAGTACACACCTTTGTCACATATTTTTGACCCAAACCAACTTTCAGCAAGACGCTGTTTACACATTCATCATACCCACCCAAATTATCCGAACCATTACTTTTTGTCAAGTGAGTTGTGTTTTTACGGACTCTTGTGGAAAATGCAATTAAATATGAATGACTCTTCTTAGGTACCGTTGTTAGCAGCTGTGATGCGTGCCATGAAAAAGCAACGTGCCAAGAGTCACACGAAAGAGGCGACTCCTTCACTGGCTTCTCGTGCGTCTGCAAAGAAGGCTTTGTCGGCGACGGTCTCGCGTGTTACAATACCTTAGCCTGTAGCGATGGCTCTTGTTGCAGCCACGGTTATGAGTGGGCACCTGGCAGAGGCTGCGTGGACACTGACGAGTGTTCGCTCCCTGACCCACCATGCGCGGCACCTCTGGATTGCCAAAACACACCGGGCTCTTACCAATGCCTAAAGACTGCCTCACTCAGATCCGGAATTTCTTCACAATCAGTCCAGTTCAGCTGTGGAGACACCGTTTGTCCATCAGGCATGGATTGCGTCGCGAATAATGGAACAAGTTGCGCTGACCCTTGTGAGCACTACACTGTCCTGAATGATGACTGGCGTTCGACACAACGTGGAATGACCAACCCTGCAAAGTGTGACAGAAATGTTGAGTGGCATGGCTGGTATCGCTTATTTCTCGGACAAAACGGCGCACATATTCCTGAGGGGTGTGTCCGTGGATTCAAGTGTGGAACCCATATCACCATGTCACTAAAAGAACCTCATCCCACACAGTCTGATGTAATTGTAAGACGCGCTATGTGTAATACCTGGAGTGAAGAATGCTGCAAATTTGGCTCAGAACGCATCCATGTGAAGCTCTGCTCTACAGCAGCTTCCAGCTACTACGTCTACAAACTTGTGAAGCCAAACACGTGTCATTGGGCATACTGTGCAGGTACAAAAAATTCTACCTTTAATGGTCTGTTGCTGTAAAGGTTTTGTGGAGTCATTCAGTCTAACAGAACTCTTTTGTTGTCAGCGGTTGACGAAGCAAGCCATTTTACAACACCTGAGCCAACAACTAGCGCCGGTAAAACAACAACACGTGTCATCAGTAATGCGACAGATGCTCACAGATCAACAACAAGAACGACAATAACAGCCACAACAACCACCAATGGAACAACACATTCTCCCCCGACAACAACACAGTACCCAGTAACTGAGGGGGAGGTCCGTCTGGCTAATGGTGGAAACACCTCCTGCTCCGGCAGAGTGGAAATCTTCCACCGTGGACAGTGGGGAACAGTGTGCGATGACATCTGGGACCTGAAGCACGCACAGGTGGTGTGCAGGCAGTTAGGCTGCGGTAGGGCCCTGGCGGCCCTCAAGAATGCTCAATTTGGGCCGGGCAGAGGGCCCATTTGGTTGGACACCGTCAGATGCACCGGAAGTGAAGCAAAGCTGGGCGAGTGCAGCCACCAAGGAATCGGATCGCACAACTGTCATCACTCTGAGGATGCTGGAGTGATTTGTGAAGGTAAGAACTAAAGGAAGCAATTACGATAGTTTTGCTAACTATATACACGATGAGATAATTTTTTCAGTTTGATGAATTTTCATGAATCGTACAGTAAACGTGTTGTTGTGTTAGCTGCTTCACCCGTGAGGCTGGTCAACTCTGACAACCGCTGCGCTGGAAGAGTTGAGGTCTACCACAATGGCCAATGGGGTACCGTGTGTGACGACATATGGGACCTCACCAATGCCAAGGTGGTGTGTAGACAGTTGGACTGCGGCAGGGCTCGTTCAGCACTGCACAGTGCAGCTTTTGGACAGGGCAGTGGACCCATCTGGTTGGATAATGTCCGTTGTTACGGAAATGAAACTTCCATAACAAGCTGCAGACATCTTGGATTTGGGAAACACAACTGTGTCCACAGGGAGGATGCCAGTGTTATTTGTGAAGGTAGCTTTTATATATTTGTATTCAATAAAGTTTTGGCATAATTACATTTAAACAATGAAAGTAAATAACCCATATATTTTTTGTTTAGATGAAGAACCTTCACTCAGACCTTCTCACCTTATTTGTGACCCCAACAAAATCCAAGTGGGCCTGGATTCAGTTAGCATAACAAGTGCTGGTTACAACGCATTCTCTGGCAACCTGGCAGTCCGTAATTGTTCCTGGGTCCGGGTGCAAGGTGATGTCGTGTGGTACGAGGCTGACGCAAAGGCAGATGCCTGCGGAACCACGCTGACGGTAAGCCACCCCCCCCAAAAAACACTACACCTTGATATATATATATATATATATACACACACACACACCATGATGTAGATGTTTGCAATGAGGTGACACAGTTCTGATTCATTGTCCAATGCGAACTTGAAAGAAAATGTTATATTTATTTAGCACTGATGGCAGTCCTCTCTTGTTAGTGCCATTTTTCAAGCTGTACCAACACATCAAGCAAGAACTTATCCAGACCCATTTGTTCATCTTCTTGAATTGTACTGTATGTAAAGGCTGTGCTTGTGTAGCGTGGTGCAGAATGCAGTCTGTCGCTCCACATTTTTTTTTAAAGACTTTTGATTAGAGTTTCTGGAAAACACAAAATCAAATATGCTTTATTAACAATGTTCGCATACACGGCTGTTTCCGCCTTGTGTGTGGCTCTTTGCTATAGAATGCGAACCTCCCCTTAGTCCAGGCACACTAAGTAGCAAACGCTGCCCTCTGCTGGTCGGCGTAAGTAATCATATTTTTTTTATACAGTACTGTACCACATTTTTCTAATTTTCCTCAACTCTTAACCCCTTAAATAAAACAAAATGACTACCTTCTGAACATGTACTGCACTATAAATTAACATCAAATACCACACTTAAATGAAATGTTAATGTTCGATCTCCTGACCATCTGTCTTACAGGCCAACAGCACGCATGCAATCTACTCCAATAGTTTATTTATCTACCCATTGAGCAACACATCTTTCTCTCTCCCTGTGAAACTTCCGTTCTCATGCGCCTATCCCCTGGACGCAGACAGCAGTCTTAATGTAGCCATCAGACCATTCCTGGAGTGAGTAGTTACATCATAACTGGGACGAAGTTTGTGTTTGTCTGTGTCATAAGGATTTGTGTAAGTCTCATAAACTGTGTTAAGAGAAAAACACTTTAATTTGATTGATGGCATGTGCTCTTTCTTGACAGTGTGGAAGGTGCAACTGTTGGCTCCGGTGACAAAGCCAATGCGTCCATGGTCCTGTTCCGCAACTCCAATTATACAGAACCGTATGCACAAGGTGCAGTGGTCCTTCCAGTGGGCTCACCGTTGTATGTTGGGGTCTCTGTGGACAAGACCGATCCCAGCTTGGCAGTTGTTTTGGAGGATTGCTTCACCTCTCACTCCCCATACCCCTCGAGCTCTTACCGATACACTCTCATCCAGAACAAGTATGCGTCTGCTCAGTTGGGATGACTGTCGACTGAAAGATGACGATAACCAATGATCTCCTCTTGGCCGTATTAGATGCCCGGCTGACCGCCAACTGGTGTCCATAGCTGAGAGTGGCTCGTCCCTACGGGCTCGTTTCGCTGCCCTGCACTTCCTCATTCAGGGGGAATACCTAAATGTTTACCTCCACTGTAGCCTCAGCCTGTGTGACCGCAGGAGGTTCTCTTGCATTCCGGTGAGTAACATGCCACATTTGACTCACAGCATCGCAAATCCATGCCCATTAACCATCTATTTCCTGGTGCTTTTCACATGCTTCCATGTAGCCTTGCACAAGCAGAGCGCACCGCTCTGTGTCAGACTCTGCTCCACTGAAGCCACTCACCATTGGCCCAATCACTTGTAAGCAAATGTATATTTCACTTAGGCATCGGGCTATATGTTGACAAAATGTGATAAATAATAAGAGTATATTGTTCCTCTTTTCTCTTTTTCTTCAGGGGAGAAATCACCTGAGTGACAACCAGTCAGAAGAATTTAACTGTTTGACTGTTATTATTCAGCAACGCCAATAACAAAATTGGTGAGATTGAGTAAATATAATGAAATATAAATTACAATAAATTGTATCATATTGTTAATTATAAATATGGGCACAAAATGGATGGATAATTAAGCCCCCACACGTTTAGAATAAAATGCAAATATTACATAAACCTGTCTGTCTGCATTTGTTTCATTAATAAATGGATACAGTATATTGAATATCCAACTCAGGTACTATTTTGGCATCTTTTCATGATCTGATAGTATTGGCATCATATTAGTATTTAGTCAGACGTATATTAGAGTTTTATGTTCAAGTAGGAACCAACACCCAGGCTACGGACAGACTGTTTTTATTGTCTGCTTGACAGATGTATGAGCAAACATTGCAAGGTGAAAAAATTTAATATGGGATAGCAGCCAGTCAAAGTCTGGACTACCTGATAATGGGTAATAGCTAATAACGGTTAATCTCCCATAAACACAAAATATGAATGAATGTCAATGATAATTACAGTAATAACAATACAGGAAGGACTTCTGGCTGAGTCTATTTTTGGAGGGATGTCCAGTTTTAAGGAGGTGAGCCACTGCTCACCTTGCCCACTGAACCGCAGGAACGAGTACGGCTTTCTTTTTTTCTTTTTTTACCACGAAAACTAGGGTGGCTACAAGATAAGTCTTAAAATGCGAGGCTGTGTGACCCCAGGGAACATTTTTTTCCCCCATTCTAGAATTTTGTAAATTGTAATTGCACATCAAAAAAAGGTTGGACCTGTTTGGCCCTGTTTTACCATCCTTAGATATCTTTTTCAAAAGTTAAATACAAACTAGCAAGACTTGTTGAGTCAGTCCATCTGAAAAATGGATATTGCGCCATACAGTTGACTTGTGTCGTAATGAGATATGGGAGACATTTGAATGTTTCCTTTGTTTTGTATTATTTCTTCTTCTAGTTTATGAATTAAACAACGAATGTTTTGCATGTCAGTATCCAATCACAAGTGTAATGAATGTGAGAATTTGATGCTGTTGCCTTTAAATACACATTTGGTTCCTTGTTTGATGCAATAGTTTCCTATGCTGAAATGAAAGTATTCAATATCTTGTGGCATGCTTACCGAAATAAAGACTGTCCGATGCCCTGGATATTTTTGTGGTATTAATTTCTCTCCAAATTAGCATTTCACATGATTTAAACATATTTAATATGTTAACCACTGCATGAAATCTCAACTACTTGGTCGAGATCAATGTTTTGAAAACTAAAAGGCCTGTTGAAGAAAAATGTGGTTATTAAACTCACCCAATGCAATAAGAAATGCAAACAAAAAAATATATATTTCTCTTTTCTTTGTGGGGTAATTTCTTCTTCTTGGGGCGGGGCGTAGCAGAAAATAATTGTAAAGTAGAAGCACTTAATTACAGTCCTATCAAGTCAGTCTTCAGCTGCCATTGAAGACTCGCTCGCCATGATGTCCACAGGGGGGCGTTTGATTGACATGCAGGAAACCAATTAGAATGGCCTGTTGGGAGGGACAGTTTAGCAACCGCAGGATCCCATTCGGGGAAGAGCTTTCAAGTGTTTGGGACCAATTTCCTCTCGCTGGTAGACGTGTACTACTCAGAAAGAGCTCTTGACTTTTCTCACCGACAGCCGTCGCCATGTCCAATAACAACGCCAGCAACAACTTAATCATTGCTCAGAGGGCCGTGAAGCAGCTCCGGCTGGAAGCCAGCATCCGGAGGATCAAGGTACCAGCGGCCGATACGGACACACAAAACACCGAGGGAGCAACAAGCTAAGCGACTGCTGCTGAATGGCGGAGACAAACCGATAGTCCAGGGAGTAAACAGGCTTTCACATTACAGTTTTAGACTTTGGAGTGTAAATTACTGAGCTAAGGCAAACTACACGCTGTCTCGATTTTCTACGTTGCCAATGAGCGTTGAAACTTTGAACTGGCAAGTTCCGCGTTGACACAAGTTTTACTGTGTGTGTCAAAGTTACTTAACGTACAACAAAAAATTCCCTAATCACATGAAAATCGTTATGTGTCAACACAAAGTATAAGCCGACACGCAACAGTACACGTATTGTTTCACCGCCGTTGCTTGCAAATCGTGTGCAAATAACTGTCAGGCCTGTCGTGTGGCGGTTTTGCGGTTTTCGCGACGTTCGTGTTTTCTCCTCACAAGCTAACGTCGTGTGTGGCTCGCAGGTGTCCCAGGCTGCTGCCGAGTTGAGGAACTTCTGTCTGCAAAACGCTTCCAAGGACCCCCTCCTGGTCGGTGTCCCATCCAGTGATAATCCCTTTAGACCACCAAAGTCCTGCTCCCTGTTCTGAGGTAAGCGCAGTGGGAAACTCACAATGGCGCTGCATGTAACAAAACGCAGCGTGTCATGCACAAATTGACAAACATTTTACATCCATCCATCCATTTTCCTAACCGCTCTTCCTCACAAGATATGACTGCATAATCTGACGGGATGCAAATAAGAGGTGTCAAAATGAACACGATAATGCTCACTTTTAAGTTGAAGTTGTCAGAGAGGTATTAATTTAAATAGCATTACTGAATCATAGATTATTATTAAAGTGAAAGTCAACCCCAAGCCTTTTTTTCTTCCCAATATGTTGTATGACAAGCCCCACTGGGCTACACATGGCATTCTGATTAACTAATTCACTGCCATTGACGGTTATAGACGTCAAATATTTATTTTACCTATTTCTATTAGTTAAATTGTTTTACACTTTTGTTAACAAGCGTATGAAAACCTAGAATGTTTTTATTGTACATTTTGAACATATACAATTTGTGATTAATCGCAAGTTAACTCGTGAGTCATACAATTAATTACAATTTAAAAATGTAATCGCTTGACGCTGCTAATTTTTTAATAATCTTTTCTCTTTTTTAAAAAAAATTGCGTCAGGTGATTAAATTTTTTATTTGTAATTGCATAACTTCAATAGTTAACTCACGATTAATCCTAAATTTTATATCTGTTCTAAATGTACAATAAACATTTTTTTCTAGGTTTTCATACTCTTGTTAACAAAAAAGGAAAACAATTTAAACTAACAGAAATAGTTCAAATTAATTTTTGACGTCAATAGCCGTCGATGGCGGTGAATGAGTTAATAATTGTTTGTGGAATATGATTTACGCAGCAAAATCCAATCCAAATCGTTTTTATCCATTTCAGTGGGCGGCCATTTTCCCACTTGCTGTCAACTGTAAATGACATCACAGTTGTTCCAGGGCTCAGGCAACAATTACCCTGCCTTCACGTGCTATGGGAAAAATTGACCTTACCACTCAGAAACTCCTAATTACGAACGAGTTCTGTTCATGTGCATTTGTCGTTATAGCAAAACAAATACACATGGCAGCTGATGTACTCTTCGCTTGTAAAACCGAACAATTATGGTAAATAATGAGTTGTAAAGGACAGGACATTGAATTGTGTATGCTACGTAATCGTGTAGATTATAAAACAATTTGCTAACGGACATTAACGCCCCTTTAAGTTTTAATATTTCTTGCCATTCACAAATCGTGTGGCGCTCTCCGCCATGTTGAAACTTGAAAGGTTCTCCTCTTCAACCCCCCTAAATTCTTCCCAATAATGAGTTAAGCAGTAAAATCCAACAGCTTTTAACATTATCAGAAGGCGGCCATTTTGCCACTTGCTGTCGACTGAAAATGACATCAAGGTTGCTCAGGTCTCAGGTAACAACCAATCACATCTCATCTTCAGAAAACAGATGAGCTGTGATTGGTTGTTGCCTGAGCAACAATGATGTTATCTTCAGTCGACAGCAAGTGGCACAATGGCCGCCCCCTGAGATGGATAAAAACGGCTGGATTTTGCTGCACAACTCATATTCCACAAATGTAATATTAATCAAAATGCCATGTTTAGACTAGTGAGTTCACATATAACATATTATTGTCCAGAAATGTTTACGGTTGTCTTCCCCTTTAAAATCATTCCACAAAAATGGCGGCCACTTGCCACGTTGCTACTATTAGTGTTGTCTTTGAACGTCCTATTTCCAAAATGACCTCTGTCGACTTTTATAGTAAAGCAACGAGGCAATACAGAACACTTTAGAAAAATGTTTTGGAAACTGTGTTTTTAATGTTTTCTACTTTTTTCCCCCCTCCCTCCCTTTAGCATGGCAATAGCAATGAAGAATTTCAGAATCTATACAACTAAGGCTATCTTCAATTTTACTTAATGTTGCTGTAGATCTGCCAGCAGCTCCCTCTAGGACCACAGGATGGAGGTTTCCGGAGGGGGATGGGTCCATTTGTTTGCCAAAACAATTTATCTTGTCACATTCATGCTGCACCAAACTTGTGGAGTCCAAAAATGGTCAAGACATCACAGCGACATTACTAATATGTTCGAAGTATTTCTTTGTTTTGCTAGATATTTGTTGCCCAAATTAATATTCTTATTATTTTATGTTCAGTGCAGTAGATAAAGACAGCTATTAATTTAAAAGCCAGTGCTGTTTTGTCATACAGGATCGTCTGACTCAAACACTACAGACATACATAGAATTGAACATGAGGACATCAGAGTATTTATGAGATGTAATCCAGTTTTCAGATATTATGGTGTGCTATGATTATGTTCTAACTTTTGAGACACTATGACATGGTACAGACTTAAATGTTTTTTTGTTTTTTTTGTTTTAAATAGCTTGTTGGTGTTACTTTTATTAGCTTGCACTCTGTTACACTCTTTAAAACACATGCCTTACACTATTTGAATAGTGACTTAAAGTACATCACTTAATATATGCAAATAGCCAAACAGCATCTATTTTGAAAACATCCAAATGTTCCTGTTAATAAAATCTTGCTGAAGTGACCTGTTGCATGAGCTGTTTTCCACAATGGGATTACAGGCCGGGCAACCAAATCTTTTACTACTGTTACCCTCTATCTTCCTTGTCTTTGCTACTGTGAGCAACATTTTTAGAAATTAAATTTCTTTTTCATACACTGACAATTTGTTTTTATTTGGTCTGTGAGCATCTTTTGGAAACATTGTTGTGATCGTTGCTAAAAAAATCCACTTAAAGTATGAAGGTAGGAAGAAGATGCTTTCGTTGGGGTTTACATCTCAACCTTTATCTTGAAAATGAGGTTAGAAATCAAACCCTAACTCGGAGCAACATTTTCTCTTGTTGACTCATGTTGAGGGCTGCTCAATTATGAAGAAAATATTCATCACGATTGGTAATAATTGAAATCACGATTAGGACTATCATATTTATTTTTTGGTACAAAACAAGCAAATTCAGATTAATTAAAAAAAATTAAATATAAATTTAAACTCAAATGTTTTATTAATTTTATAATTGTGAAGTGTAATAATTTAAATTGTAATTGAATTAAGATTAATTACACATTTGACTTTTACAATTCACTTACTGCTTTAAAATTTATACTGAGAAAATTATTTATATTTTAAAGATTAATTATCTCTGTATTTGTGGGTTCATCAACCCCGGAGAATACATTTTGTATCGAGCCCGTTGATTTCCACCGATCCGAACCACTTTGCTGTATTTAAAAGGAAGCCCATTTTCATTCTGCCAGGACCTGATGACTTCGACCATAAAGGTTAAAGCTACTAAACGTAGAATATTCTATTTTGAATCGCTACTGCCTTCCGCTGACAAAAAATTAAACTGCACATTCCGTTCTTCACATACACACCACCCACATTACGTCACATCCGCAGACAGGGCGCGGGAAATTCTAACCTGAACCCAGTCTGAAAACTTGGCCAGAGGCTTGCAGGAGTACCCATTGTGAACAGCTAAGGTGTTAATCTACTAATTAGAAGGCATTTCAGTCATTAATGGTCAAATAAAAAGATTATTGTAAAGTTATTTTGGGGGGAAAAAAAGTTCCATATTGCAACTTTAAAGAAAGGTGTTAGAAAGTGTATAAGCTTAGAGGAGATTCCGTTTTTATTTATGTCACATGCTCAAAAAGGAAGGTGCTGATTAGCTGAAGAGGAGCTTTATGTTCTGCGATCGATTGCTCTTCCTAAAGTACCCATATGTCGGATGAGGCACATTATTTTTTTTAGATGGTTTCTTCTATGTTGTCTTGTTTGCCATAGCGAGGAAATAGTATAAAATTGACATTGACTGAGAGAATCAAACGTTACATTTGAAAGCAAATTATGTGACTCCTGCCACCACCGAGCTCTATCAGTGATGTTGATTTGTTCCCTACTAATAATAGTGAGTAATAATAATAATAATGAAAAGCACCGCATCTGCCCCAAAAGGTGCCTACCCACCGCACATCTGCCCTCAATGCCAGATGGTCAGTCCAGTCAGTCAGGTGATTTGAGACAAGCTTTGAAATAGTGCTTCTATGTAAATCTAGGTCATTGTTTCAAAGCTTCAGTGTCAAACTGCCATCAGTAATTCTAACTATATTGTAGCCTGCGATTATTTGTCTAATTAGCTAGTTAACAAAATATCATTACTTATAACATCCATCAATTGTTTAGGTAGAAAAAAGGCATCTTATTTTTCACAAACAATGCCTTCGTGCCGAGAAAATGCACTTGCGATATTTTTTGACTCCTCTAGATGGTGCTCTTAGTTCAAAGACAAAGGCTAGAGCAATGGAAATTGATTACATTTCCACTATCTTTAAACCAAGAGTGCCATCGAGAGGACTCAGAATTTTTCCAAGTGCATGAAGCTTAATTTGTCTATCAAAAATGCAACAGTGTCAAAGAATTGACCTGGATTTCCCAATTTTACACACAGCCTAAAGTCACAGTTTGTTAAAAAAAAAGAAAGAAAATAGAACGGTGCAACTTAGATGTAACAGTTAAATGTGACATATTCAACTATAACACAAACACACTCAAGGATGAATGTAAAAAAAAAAAAAAGATAAATAAATAAACTGATTAATAATACAAAAAACAAATATTACTCAATTATAAGTAATAAAAAAAAAGGCAACTAAATTAGGCAAAGTACTGTAGTTCAAGTTACAGATTTGCTTTCGGCCACCAGGGGGGTTTGTGTGCACACGAAGGCTCACGAGCAGAACCTTTTTGTCAACCAATTTGGTGGAAAGCTTCGAGTGTTCAAAAAGCTTCATCTGCCCATCGCTGGTCACCGTAGTAGTAATTAGTGCTCCATGTTCAGCCCAGCCATGCAGTATCCGCTCCTCTTCATACGTTATTTGTCATTGCCTGCTAATTAGTACAAGTGCTAACACATGAGTGGCTACACCTACAAGAGGCAGTTGCACTCCTCAAGGTAAGACATGGGATGCAATTTTATTATAGTTATGTTTGCTATTATGATTGTTACTAATATTAACAGTTTTCTAGAGGAGTCACAAGCGTGAGTGGAATTTATCTTGCTACAATTTGGCTCCCATATGGCTTCAAGGTTTGCTCAGACAAGAGCTGGAAAGAAGCAAGAGTTTCCAGGTAAATTTAGGTGGCCATTTTTATGCAGGACCAACAGTGCCAAATAACAAATTATATAGATAATGGTGCATTTATTTATTTATTTCAGTATTATTATTATTATTATTCAATTCAACTTTATTTCGGACTCTTGGTCCAATGTAAACAAACATAAAACAGAGACTCACACAATAAAAAAAAAAACAGGGTCGGTTATGAAGTTATTATTATATTATTATTTTTATTGTTATTGCTGTTGTATTTTTAAATATTTGTTTGTGTGTGTGCGTATATATGTTAGAGCTGTCAAACTATTACATTTTTAAATCAGATTAATCACATCTTAGAATTTTGATTATCACGATTAATTGCTTTTTTATCAACATTTTTTCCCCCCACCAAATTTGAAGAGCACTGGTTATGTGTTCATTCTTTTGACATTTAATGTTATGAGGGCGTCTTCAACATTTTTTGATCCATGGCACACGCTCATCCTGCTTTTTTTCTAATCAGTTAATTACTTGCATAATTTAAAATGGGAAAAATGACCCCAATATTTTGACATGAACAAATATTATAAATGTGATACGCAAACATTTATTAAATGCTTTACTTTAATGCATGTATGTGTGTGTGTGTGTGTGTGTGTGTGTGTGTGTATATATATACAAATGGCCCCAGGGCCGCGAGTGAGACTCATGGATAAGCATACAAATGTGCATTTGTTGGCGTAACAGTGGGTCTTCAGTTTGCAATGGAGTTCCGTTCCTACAGCAGTGATATCATTTGTATGCAAATTCAAACATTAATCCAAGTTAAACCAGTAGTAATGTCATAATTACAGATAAATATTTGTGTACCAACACTTTTACATCACTATGCAGGTAGCTGCTTAATTTTATAATGTGAAACACTTTGAGTTGCATTCATTGGTATGAAATAAAGTTTGATTGATTAATGTAATGGAAAGTTACCATCGTTTTTCTTCAGACTCTTCGTTGAGGGACCTCAGCACTCTCGGTAAAATCAAGCACGGCATCCCCTCATGGGAATCATGTGATCAAGCAGAATCCCTCAGGGTGAGGAAAACAGCACTACTGGGTATGGTGCAGGCTTTCTAACTTACTCAGCAAAATCTTCTCCATTAGGAGCAACTGAAAGAGATGGATGAGCACGTGGCCAGACTTCAGGACATGCTGAAGTGTGAGCGGGCCAAAGTAAGAGGCATGTTTGAGAGCCACTGGACAACATTCTATTTCTACCCAGTGAATTTTCCCACTGAGTGATGAACAATGTCTTATTTCCTCTTTTGCAAGAGCACCCGTTTGCAGCTAAAGGTCAACCAGCATGAAACGGAGCTGAGACGCAAGGAGCAGCAAAGTAACAGGATGAGGGAGCGACTTAGTCAGATGTCTGACAGAAAGGAGAAAGGACCCTGTGGGATGATCAGAAATAATCCAATTGCATCTTTGTGGGCTGTATGTCAAATATTATTTTCTCATCTTCTCCGAAGCCATGGAGTTGCTGAACCTCCTACCAGGGGGTAGGGGCAGAAGTGGGAAGCCAATCAAGTCATCCCAGTTCACTGCAAAGTAAACTGAACTCTGATAGCTTGCAGTGTTTGCTAAGAAATCGCTGTAAAATGTGGTGTATGTTTATTTCTTCCTTTGGCTAGGCAAGAGGAGGCAATGCTGCATCTGATGCTGGAGCGCAGAGAAGCAGAGCTCCGGGAAGCAATGAAGCTGCGACACAGCCTCACCACCTTACTACATGCTGTCAGAGTTGACATGGAGCGGGTGGGGAAAGAGAAACATCCCTTTATTATTATTATTATTATTATTATTATTAGTAGTAGTAGAAGTAGTTCCTTTTTGAACATAAAACATATTATTATTATTAGTTCCTTCTTGAACTTTATCACAAGCCACGTTTTCACTTGCATTTTTGTTAAATTAATTTAAACTGATTATTCACCATAGATGACACGGCTCAGTGCTCAAAGCAATGCCAAAATTACCTTTTGTGTACACTCGGGTGGCGACTTAGCGAGGAGCATGCACAACTGGTGTGTTCTTACAACCAAATCACACTGACTGCGGAACGGCCGCGGTGTGTTTTCCGTACGGCCGCCGCACGGACTGCAATTCACACTGCATGCGTTGCGCGAGCTGTCCGCGTTCGGAAATCTGCAGCCGCCAGACCACAAGATCACGGGGGTTCACGCTGGAGAGTTGTGTTCACGCGATAACAACCGTGTGTATATAGACTCCTATTTGTAAACAATAGCCACATTTGCCTGTCAGATCGATATGCTTTTGAACATTATTTCTGTGACTTCTACCATGGGTAAGTACATTTTGTTTTTAAATAGTGTTATTTTGTCTTGTTTAATTTAATCTGAGCTCGTTTTTTGTCTTAAATGGCCGACTCGTCATGCTATGTAGTTTGCTAGCTTCCCTCCCCAAAAATGAGTTCGCAAACGATATTATTTTGAAATATACCGGATCTACCTTGATGCAGACGCTCGACTTCCGGCTCGTGTAATTTCTTCAGCTTCATGAAAATCCGCATACGTCGCCCGGAAAAAATAAAACGCTTGCGGAAACCTTCCGCAGCGCCGCATCCGTTCCGCACCACATACGAAACGCACTGCAGCTGGTGTGAATTGACATGCAGACTTGAATGCTTTCTATTCCTTGCGGTTGCCGTACGGAAAACGCGCCGCGTCCGTTCCGCAGTCAGTGTGAATTGGGCGTTACTCCTCTTAGTGTGCTGCACCTTAACTCATTTGCGCCCCAAAACTTAAAAAAAACGTTCTATGTTAAATATTGCCATGGTCCAAAAAACGTATTTGTACGTTACATTTTTTAATTTTTTTTTTAATTTAAGGCTTTGATGCAGTCTCTGACCTGAATAGGTCGTTTAAAGCAAAGGTAGTTATTACAAAAAACGACCAGCAGGTGGCAGCAGAGTATAAGATCAACCAGGGCCATGTTTTAAAAAGCTATTTTCCCCAGTGTTTTCAACAGGTTTGTGAATAATGATGAAACTTAGCTATATTATAATGCTAATTGCTGCAAAACGGAAACATACAAACATACTTTTTTTTCCTGACGAAAGAAGAGACGCTAATCTTTCTTTTGGTAGGTTCCATATTTTATAGCAGTAGAACACAATATTCTGTGGGCCTTGCAAAATCAGTCAAAATCCAGTAAAACAGCCGAGAGTGAAGGAGGTTGCTTCAGTGAAAATGGCTGGGAGTGAATGAATTAACACAGCACACCAACTCCACATACAGTTCATAATTTGTGTGTCTCCAAACAAGTAATCTGATGTAGTACCAACACTGACCTGAGAGTGGTAGCATAGTGCCTCAGGGCACTCAGACTTCTGGAAAATACAAAGAAGCAATTGAAGAAAGCTAGGAAATGTTAGCGTATCTGGTTCCTAGATTGAGGTTCCAAACTTTTTACTTATAAAGGGATACTTGACTCATTTATAGTTTTTAAAGGTATCAAGTGTTCATGAAAAATAATGAAGTTACCACATTAATTATAGACAAAATTATCTTCTTACTGCTAAAAATAGCTAAATGAGTCAAGTATCCCTTTAATTTTACTGTGGTGAATTTCTTGTTAAACACAAAAACGCAACACAACCAGTTGCCCCTCCATTTATGTTCATCAACAGCGCGAGTTTGACAATCACAGACTCCGTGGCTTGCGCGACCTTGGTGTATAATCGGTCCGAAGAGCAAAAATTTGGCCTAATGGTGATTATGTACACGCTCAAATTAAACCCCAAATTGGGAGTACTGCACGAAGCAATAATTTGAAAGCACCAGTTAATTTCACAAATATTTATAGTTTGTATGTGTCTGCCAAAACACTGCAAATGGAAAGACCTTTGTGGATTAATTTTATTTTTAGGTGTGTTTTTAGGGACTTAAAATGATTAAATGCTATTGTAATTCTGTCCATTTTCTTTTAAGACGTTGTCAAACCCGGAGGACGTTGAGGACGGATCCCCAAATGGAGACAAACGGTTGACTCAAGCTGAGGCAGTGCTTGGTGACCATGTGACAGGAGGTGTGGTTCAGAGTTGGAAACGCGTGCAGCGAAGGCTGGTTGACCTTGGACATGAGGGTAAAAACATTGAACGTGACCTAATTGTTGTGTTGTGCATTTGCGCAACTTTACCTTTTCTTGTTGCCATCTTTCCGTTTGCGTGCAGGCCACACAGGCGATGGCACAGACCATGACAAACTCTTGGCTCAGCTTGAAACGGAACTGAAAGAGAGTCAACAAATTGTCAAATTACAACAACAAATGTTGCAGGTGTTATTCTCATTGACGTAGACTCTAATGACACGCATCCAAACTGGTTTTGACTTTTAATGGTCATCTTTTTCAGGACAGCCTTCTCTCACCGATCCCATCTGAGCTGACTAATTCTTACTTTTTGGAAGAGTGGGAGCGTCTCCAAGTGCACTGGGCTGACTTCACACATCAGAGACGGACTTTCGAGAAGGAGAGACAATCCTTCACTGATGCCGCCATACGTTTAAGTCGCGAGGTGAGAACATTCAAATTCTATCTAAAAAACTGTATTTGTCTGGAAATGAACATTTTTGTGTCAACAGCGTCGTGACTTTGAGAATCTGAAGGGCTCTCTCATGAAGCAGCAGTATTTACAGGATTCTCCTTTGTGTAGTAAAAGAGCAACAAGCAACAACATGGATTGCACCCACTGTAGTAAGTAGAAATCTGTGTGGCATAAGTTTTTTTTTTTTTATTATTTTTTTTTTTTACTCATTCACTGCCATTGAAGCTATAAACAAAGATTCCATTTCACTGGGCTGTCTTGTTGCAGTGCGCAGAGTCTCGAACCTGGGGCCCCATTTGTAACAAGTCATCTTCTAAAGCACGACAGTATTTTAAAGCTGCCTCTTATTCAGAATGCGATAGTGACAGCATGTCTTGACTAGTCCTAAACTATGCACCCCATTCTTATTTGATGCTTGTGTTAAAGTGTGGGTAAAATTCAAATCTGCCGTTTCTGACTCTGGATTTCTCAGGCTTGGGGCCTGCCAGCATACCTGGCTCTGTTCACATTTCTCCATCTTCCACCGAATCCAGCCCCGTGATTGTTTCAGGGTGCCATCAGGGAAGAGTCAGAGTTGTAACGCCCAGTACGCCCGAGCTCTATGCTGCCCTCAGTTTGTCCAACCACAGGTCAGCCAAGTACATGTGTAATTACTAATGCTCGAAGTGGGTCGTGGACAGGTAGTAAAATATTACAGGGGGTCCACGGTTTACAACGTTGCAAACATACAGTGCTGCTCAAAAGTATGTGAACCCTTCAGGCATGGTCAGAGTTTTTGTATAAAGTATTAAAATAACCTTGTTAAATGTTTAGTCAGACCCCAATCTACAATGCTGACATTGAAATAGACCTGAACAAAAAGAATGATAATATTGTTATTCATCATTGAGCAAAAGACTCAATTTCATGGGTGCAAAAGTATGTGAACTTCTCACATAATCGGACATTGCACCTCCTTTTGCAATGAGAACTTCATCCAAACACGTTCTTTAGTGACTTTATCAGTCTTTCACATCTACTTTGGGGGATTTTTGCCACTCTTCCTTGCAAAATGCAGCCAATTGAGAGAGGTTGGATGGGCGTCTAGCATAAACTGCCTGCTTCAGGTCCCGCCACAGTATCTTGAAATAATTTAAGTCAGGATTTTAACTGGGCACATCCAGAACATGAATCTTGTTGTTCTTTAGCCATTCCTTGGTTGCATTGCTGGAATGCTTTGGATTATTATCATGTTGCATGATCCATCTTCTACCAGGCTGTAACTTCACAAAGAACAGCTTCAGGTTATGTTCCAGGATTTCACAATATTCCTCTGAATTCATGATTCTCTGGATTATGCGGAGTTGTCCAGGTCTTGAGGATGAAAAGCCAGCCCAGAACCTAACATTCTCACCACCCTGCTTCACTCTAGGGAGAAGGTTCTTTTGCTGGTATGCGGTGTTGACTTTTCACCAAACACGACAGTTTTCCCCAGACAGATGTGCTGTCACTACCCACTTCCTGAGGTCCCCTGAGATTTATTTTCCTCTCAGCATGACTGACCTGTATGGGTTCACCCGGGTAAGACTAAAGTGACGTGGTTTTGTCTCTGATTCAGTCAGTGATGCACAATTTCTTTTCTCTCATTTCATTGGTCCATTTCAGTAGTTAGTTTAGCTACCAATACAATCCTACTTGACTACTTGTTTTAAGCAATGCAGCTCAGGGTTCACTTACTTTTGCACCTACATGAATTGACCAAAAACTATTATTTTTTTATTTTTGGGTTATGTCACCGCTGTCAGTGGGACTATATATTTTTTTATTTTTGCTTTGTCAACAGTTAGGCTTTGCATAGACTGCTTTCTACCTGTCTCTAACTCAAGTTCAAACATTTGGATCCAAGTTGAGGTATATGGATGTATCAAAAATGATCAAGGAAAATAAGTTATTGAATTATTATTAATATGTTGAAACAATAATAATAATAAAAACGTGTTAATCTTTTCGCTTACAAAACAAAATTGTGTAATCATGAAGTTGCATGTTTGTACAATGATCCGTTTACTGTTTCCAGAGCCAAAGGGGAAGAAAATTGCTCCGCGAGCTGGGATGGTGCGACAGACGGGTTGTACGCAAACCCAGCTGCGCCTTTGGATTGCTCATTTTGAGGCAATTGAATTCCAAGGCTATATTAAAACATGCATGTTCCTAAAATTAATAAAAGTTAAGTATTTTATTTGTTTGTAAAAACTCTATTTGGGGAAAACCTTGTTAAACATATCATACATAAAAACGGACACAGTAAGTACTTTGGTAAAATGAAAAAGATATGTAAATGTATACACTTGTGAATAAAAGTTTTATTGATTAGAGAACACATGGTATTTATGCACTATAGAAAAATATGGTTTAAGAAACAAGAAGCTGACAACAAAGGAAGCTCAGAGGTATTTTTTTAATTGATAAATCTGCATGGATATTAATTATTAAATGACATTTTTGTTACAAATTTAAGAAACTTAAAATAATTGTCTATTTCAATCAAAAATAATTTGAATAAAGGTTTCAAGTTCAGAAATGTTCATTTATGGATATAACATTTTCACAATAAAACATACAAATTAACCAAAGTTGACAATTGTTTTGTTCTTAGATTCAAAAAGAGTAATGCTTTTACCATCCAATATAATCTTGTTTTGATTCATACACAAAATATTTTTCAATATCCTTCCAAACAACAGCACTAATAGGGCAATCAAAAAAATAAATGTGTTACGCTTTCCAGTACAACATTAGAAAAACAAGATTTGTCATCAATATTTACAAAATGTGAAACATGTTTGTTGGGTAAATATTGTGCAATATTTTCAAAGTATGTAGCGAGCTATATGTATAAGTAGCGGGCTACTATGACATCACTACGCCCACAAAGCCTCAAGCTTCTTGTAGGTATGCCCTACGGAAACACTCAAAATGTGTCATTAAAACCTGGTATTGCCATTTAGTATAAAACAAGTCATTTAGTAGTAAAACTAGGCAGAACAAAATACAAAGACCTAGTGGAGAGGAAACTGACTTTGGGGAGGGCAAGGGAAACATGGCAGGACCTGAACAACATGATGGGAAGGTCTGCCAAACCGGAAACATCCACCTGTTTAGACCCTGCCTCCCTTGTAGAGCAATTGAACATCTTCACACGCTTTAACAACACTCGCCAACCGGTTACTTGGACACCAGAGAACATCAACGAACAGCTGGTAACCAACATCTTGCGACGAGTGAAATCCAACAAAGCGGCAGGACCAGACAGGCTTAGAGGCTCAAAGGGTGTTCCACCCAACTCAGCGGTGTGGTGACCACTGACCAGGTTGTTCCAACATGTCCTGGACTCTGATACAGTCTCCAGACAATGGAAGGAATCAACAATCGGCCCAAAAAAGCACGACCCAAGGATCATTATGACTACAGGCCAGTGACCCTGACCTCGATCCTCTGCAAATGCAATGAGGGTCCTGGTGGATCAAGTCTGTACTGGTTGACAGATTGGACCCACTTCTTGCTTAAAAGGCAAAACGAGACAGTAATATCAATAGCAATATATTTTCTAAATGGCACCAAGCAGCAATGTTTTTACGAAGCATTAATCTAAAAAAAATCTTTATAATTGTGAGGGAGAGTGTCTTGGATGTTGATCTGAAAACTGTGCTTAAAGATTAATTTCATTCTATTCTAGTATGTGATGGGGAGAGAGGGCGGGGCCTCCTAATTGCTTGATGCCCCAATTTGGTCAGGTGACACTGGCTGCTATTTGGAAATTATACTTGTGTATGTTTCTGAATTTTGTGTATGGATTATTTAGAATTTCAGCCAGCGCAGGGCTCATACATAAGGTTACCATACTTTAAACATAAAGCTGTATTTAATAAGGGGGTGGGGGGGAAGTTTGGCAAAGGGCAGCATGTGTCGTGTTTATTTTTAAGTGAAGTCACACGTACTGCGCGCGCGCAATTAAGTTGTCAAAGGCCAGCGCCAGACACCGCACCGTCAGCAATTTTTTTTAGCCACGTGTGTAAAAACAAAAAAAACGTTGTTTCAAGCCACACGCGGTTTCAAGTTTCAGGGCATTTGTACAACAAAAATGAGCGTAATGGCATACCAACATAATTAGAATGTCAACTGAGGGATCAATAAATGTGAAAATTCATGTAATATTTTTAGACACAGACAGAATCTGAAGAGAACGCTGGTCACCCGTTGAGTGCAACCCTACCTTCAACGTGATGGATTATTATCGCATTAGGTATATAACGCCACAAATCACATCATGTTAATGTCAAGTACAATTATACAATACTTCAATAAAATTAACTTTTAGATTTTCGTTGAGTGCTCGCCGATGGAAAACCGCCGTCCAGTCTCGCCGAGCGGCTTCGAAAGTCCCACGCTCGGAACACGACGGAGGTCCACCATTTGCCAAAAGAACCGAAAGCGAGCCTGAGGCCAATGTTCCAACAGTTGAGGCTCAGGTTCCAAATACGGGATTGCCCAAGCAACAGCCATTTGACTGCAACTGGGAATTGGTTCTTCATTCTCATCTGTCAGTCCAGGCCGGTTGGGGAGAGGGTCAAAACGTCGCTGGGAGACTGCACGTCGGCAGAGACCCGACCTGCCATCTCGCGAAGGGATGACACCAAGCGCTTCTGTCCCAAGGTCGACGGCTTCTACAGATCCCTTTACGACAATTCCAGGCGCCGCTGAAGGTCGGCTGACTACAAAATGCTCCAATGATTGTGAAATGTGTTGAACTCGCATGTGTATTTTCTGCTTTTTTACCTGACAGACTGCCTGCTTGCAAACTGCTTTGTGATTTCAAGACGCGGTCGACTCGTTTCTTACTAAGTGTTGTGATGTTCAAATAATGTTCCTCAAAGTATATTTTCAGTGCATGCGACCTAGAAAAACTTCAAAAGTTCCTCTCCGTTTGGGGAGGAAAAAAAGTGTTCGTGATCAGCACCCAAATTATAACTTTGTTGTAAAACCTACACTTGTTTGTGGCTATTAATCTTTTTGGTTCCGATGCGAAATAATTAACTTTGAGACACTGCTGCAAGAGATGAACCCAGTTTTACTAAACAACAAATCTAAACAAGGCAATGTAGGCTTTAAGTGAATATCAAAATGTAATTTGTGAAATTAATGAACAAAGAAGCAACGTTTATATTGAGCATTAACTTGGCATGCAGCGGGATCGACTCAGCGGGGTAAACTTCTTGAATTTTTACTGCCACGCCGAATGTTCTCGATCTCTCGATGAGCCGCCATGACACTTCGACTGGAAAAAATGAAGACGAAAAAAAATCGTAATTATCAAGAAATCCACAAATGGCCAGAAAAATAGAAGGCTGGATGGCCTAACTTGAGAAAGGAGAGTTCCTTGATGAGTCCACATATCAATGCCGACGCATCTTTTTCGTGGCCTGCAAATGGTTGAACAACTTTCTCCTTTATGGCCTCTTCCTCACTGAAGGAGAGACAAATATTTGAAATCTCTTTGGTTAACGTATTTGATGTCGACAAAGGAAATTCAGAATCTTCTAAACGATGATACAAACAAGCAGACATTTTCCAACAGGAGTTTTGTGTGTAAAAGCTGGCAAAAAAGAAAAAAAAAGCCACAATGTCGACCAGCGAGAAAATTCAACTGCACAGTTAAGCCAAATGTTGCTTGTCCCTCGCCGACGTCAACAAATTGAAGGCTTGCTTAAAATAAAGACGAGACTGCAAGTAATTGACAAATCATAATTTCATTGAATGTTTGATTAAATGACGATCGACACGCTGCTGCTAGCTTGCATGGGATCCGTCTTATTCATGGTGAGCAATGTTAATGTTAAGCTCACATATTCATAATTTAAAAAAAGTAAAAATAAAGATAATATAATACAAATGAATGTGCATTTCTATTTTGTATTAATTTCTCTGATTAACTGGACTGGGTGAAGAGGCCTAATGCACACATTATATTTGAATAACGAATTGGTTAATTTTAATTACCTAAATTAGAAATACAATTTTAAAATAATGACGTAAAATATATATATTAAAAAAACTATTTATGTTTTTATTCTATCTAATTTAATGATTGGCTAATCATTTATTGAACACAAAACATTACTAAGGGGGTAGAAACACTAATTTATAGAAACACTAATTTATAATCAATAACTTCTTTATTAGAGTTCAAACATTACTGACTGGCATTTTATTAATATCCTTTTCCTAATTTCCCTATTTATAAATGTCAGATACTTGCATGTTCTCACGGGTCTATTGGCAGTTCTTTCTTATAAGTTGGTATCCAGCAAAGTCAGTGTAAACTCATTGACTATGTTTACATGCAGGCAATACATAAATCTCTTTCAAAGCTCGAATATTGAAATTTTAATTATTAAAATAAATGAAAGGGACATTCATTTGTGTTCTGCACATGTTCTATCTGCAAGGAATCTTGGTCTTTTGAGTGCAGGAACTACTTGTATGTGGTGTCTGGCGCGCAACCCAGGGTAAATACTCAAGCAGAGGTAAACAAACATGGAGAAATTCAGACACAGCACAGCGCCACAATTTTGGAACGAGGAGGAAACCTACTATTTTTAGTTTGGTGAAAGATATGAATATTTTCGTTTTTTAATTGATGTACAAAGTATTGAGATGGCAACATCTACAAGAAGTTGACTGGAATGTTGCGCGAGTATGTTTGCATCTTGACATTGTCTCGGCGCTGCCGTAGATGGGGATGTCCCAATTGATTACAATTATCAGGAGTAACTCTGCTCACGCATGTAAACAGGTTATTCTGAATGTTTCAGAAACCAGGGTTTTGACCTTAGTCTGAAACTTGGTAGCATATAAACATAGTCATTGGCTATTTATGCACAGACACCAAATACATTCAAACAAGTTACAGGTGTGGAAATATACACTTAAGTGCACTGAAAAGGTCAATCCGGCCAGCCGGCATTGTCCATCTTTCACTCATAAACTCGATGTATTTTTTGGTCAGGAACATTATATTACTTTGCATTTTCCCTTTAATCTGTTTTGGAGAAGTCTGTAAATAACTCATTTCAAAATTTCCCTTACAAATCCAATATACAGTAGCTACACCGCGCCAAACTGAAGTATTACTGTGACGTATGTATCCATGGTCAATGTGTTGTGCAATTCACAGGCACAAGACGCTTAACACATTGTGGTTATGTCAGCCAGCTTGCGACGTCGAGCCAAGCTGCGCCCGGTCTGCGCATTCTCTGTCTTTACATAAATGCGTAGTGACTTGACGTCACTGTTTACACTTAAAAATGCCATTGTCCTTCCAGAAAGTGTCTGGGATGGGCGAACATGTTTCAAACAATGTATAATGTGTTTTTATAAAGCCAATGTTTTATAAGTGTTTAAACAATTGTGACTACAGGGAGTCCTCGAGTTACGTCTGAGTTATGTTCCTACGCTGGCAATGTAACCCGAATTTCAACTTAAGTTTCACCGTTAGTAGATATTTACATCGAAATACTTTGTACAGTAATTTTAAAAAACATATTTGCGCAACCTGGAAGAGCCGGAACCAGTATTTCGTGTTTCCGCACGCACATTCTTTGCTGACGGACGGCAGAGCGGAGCTAATTCAAACTTAAACACGGAAACGTGACGCGCCTGATGACGAGCCGACCTGCTCGATGGACGTCCGTTGCTGGAGGTAACAACAACACAACAACACAACAACTTTAGATAACTTTAAAATGACGTGATTACTGTGGGAAATTAACGAAAAAGAAGGTGCTACGGACGAGGTATGTGCGCCGTAACGTCGAAATGACGTAGGTTGCGTACGGCGTAACTCTGACTAGATTAACTCAATCTTGATAAATCATGTGATGTTTACATCAATCTGCACGACACACCGCTGACAAGCGTGGTAGAACATGTCAACGGCAGATCGGCAGGTCACGCCGCATGTAAACAGATGACCAGATATCTTTGATCATAATTATTTAAATCAGAATGGCAAAAATGTCTACATGTAAACCTGCCTCAGCGCAGGGCCGGTGTGTTTTCGACCAATTTGGCCTGCTTTTGAAATCGGTTACAGTTATCTGACAGCAAGTTAGCTTGCAAATATTTACCACAATTGATTTTTTTTTTACTTTGTAAAAAGTGTGTGAATTTGAGAAATTATTATTATTATTTCCTGCGCTTGATTAAGCCCTTAAAATCCTTCTTGAGGATTATTATCAATATCTAACAAGTGAATCATAGACTGAAATTGATGAGAATGAACATTTAGCATGTTTTACCATTTCTACTTTAATCTAAATACTTACATCAACTCAATGTTGTTGAGCTGCGAGTCTGTGACAAAATCGAAGCACCCAGATCCAAGGAAGCCAGTGGGGTTCATGGTTCGCGGGTGCTCCGTGTTCACAGCACCAGAACTGGGATCATCATCATGACCAGGCTGTGTGCGACGAAAATAAACACACATAATTATATATATATATATATATATATATATATTTTTTTTTTTAATATGTCCCACAAAAACGCAAACTTCTCGCTTTCTTATTGGCAATCTTTCGTTTTAAGGGCACAATGACGTAGTCATGATTTGGATGACATGTTAGTTGTCATGCTTTCCTCAGGCTTTCACATTAATATAATTTAAAATAACGATTTTAAATGATGCCCCTCCGTGAGCCGCCACCTGCACAGCCTGAAAAGGCAACGTGGGCCCCCGTTCCTATGGCCATGTTAGAGTTTGGTTTGCATTGCCGGCAGCAATTGTTACAGATTCTGTTCATAACTTTTATGGACAGAATCTCTAGGCGCAGCCAAGGCATTGAGGAGGTGCGCTTTGGTGGACTCATCAATCATCTCTTTGGTGCTGTTGGCTTCTTCAAGCTGCAATCGCCAACGCTCAATGGAGCAGTTTGCAGCTGAATGTGAAGCAGCTGGAATGAAGATCAGCACCTCCAAATCCGAGACCATGGTCCTCAGTTGGAAAAGGGTCGAGTGCACTCTCTGGGTCAAGGATGAAATCGTGAAGGAGTTCAATTATTTTGGGGTCTTGTTGACAAGTGAGGACAGGATGGAGCGGGAGATCGACAGGCGGATTGGACTTTGTATTGGCCTGCTGTGATAAAGCTGAACCGAAATAGCGATTTACCGGTCTACGTTCCTACTCTGATCCACGGGCGCAGATGGCACTGGGGACGGGGTGGGGGACGTGTCCCCCTCAGTTTTATGAAGACCACGATCCGTAACCCTCCACTTTCGAAGGGTTTGCTTGACGCGTGTACGCCTGCGAGCACACGTTTTGCTGCCTTCATCATACTCAGCACGGCTTTCCCCCGCTGTGGTCGATATTCTTCCAGGCAAAAGAAGGCAGTGAAGAGCGCCTGTGGCATATAAACAACACTTCACCCCATTAGAAGTAGAATTTCTTTTCTCAATAAACTAACGACTTCAGCAGTTTGGGATGAAAGGTCTACATACATTTAACAAAATAAATGAAAACAAAGAATCGGGAGGGAGAAAACACTGTTGTTTCACGACAGCGTTTGCTCGTCCTCTATGTTTTTTTTCGCGCAGACCGTCCACTTATTACCGGCAACCGCCCGGCTCCTAACCTGCTTGCGGGAGTGGGAAAAAGGGCGGCCGTCTGAAGGGATCCAGACCTTCTCGCCGCTTAATTATGCACAAGCCATCATCCCGAGCCACCACTTGGGCGGAACGGTGTGAGCTCCAGACCCAAGGGAGGCGTGCACCGGGAACAAAAGCACCTATTCGGGCTTGCTGCAGGGAATCCCCGGGCGAGCCCCCGTCCACTGGTAGCCCGCTTTCAAGGTGCGCGGTGTCGGCAGACGCCGCGTGGAGGGTCGAGGTTGGTGGAATTAAATGAGGTTTGCAAACGTGTTTTATTTACTTGCAATTGACTAATGTTTGTTTTGTGAATTATTACTTTTGGTTTTGTATTTTAGTTTACACACTGAGGTGTTTTGTGTACTGCGCATGTCATTAGCCGAAAAGAGAGAGTGGTGTAACAGAGCGAGCCTCGTTCAAGAGAGTGTAAAAATATTGCGAGACGTGCTAGAATCCTGTCCTGCCGTATTTGGTTTATTTAGCAGGGAAGACGGCAGAAAACATCATAAACTTAAACTATTTGTAATCCGCCTTTTACCCAACCTCCCGGAAACAACAAAAACATCTTAGGGTTACACTGCTCTGTTGTACAGCTAAATTGTGATACAACTACTGATGCCCTTAAATTACACAAAACATATCGGAACTTGTAACTCTAAGTCAGGATTTTAATTAACCTTCTTCCTCAAGTTGGATCTCAAACTCAGCAAGGTAAATTAATCTTACAAGCCAAGCCAGGAGGCTATCTGCCCATCATGTAAACATTATAGTTACATGTTTTGTTGTGCATTTAGAAGGCTGGGAAGCGCTGGAAACATGCAACTCTGGCTAGTATTGTTAGAGGTCTAAATTCCGATTTTCAATTGAACACACCATCACAGTGCGAATGACTCTTTTACCACCACACTGTTAAAAAAACCCGTGTTTGCTCAATGTGAAAGATAGAAGGAATAATATTCAGTCAGTGTTTGTAACTTTTCTCTCCTTAGCTAGATAAGCCTTGACATGTACTCAACGGTAGCTAAATATAAAAAAATTATTAAAATATATATACATGTTAATTGCTGCATCTTTGTTTTTTATTATCTATCTATCTATCTATCTATCTATATATATATATATATATATATATATATATATATATATATATATATCTATATATATATATATATATATAAAATGTGTTTGTCCCAAACAATATTGCTAAATCCCTTCTTTTTTAGAAGTTATCCCTAAATTTAACAATAAGAGAGCTAAATAATGTAACTAAAAAATCCCACTTGTTTACCTTAGCAATTAGACATGCTTTCAACAAATAATACAGTAAACATAAACTGTCAAGAAAATAAAATAGTTATCTATTACTCTTTAACTATAACCCAAAATAAGAAAATAACCGCACATCACAAATACAAAATATAAACAAAAATATTTACTTAAATCACAAAATATTTACTTTCACAACCTCAATGTCAATGTTAAAAAAATATATATATTTTTTCTTTTTTTCCCATCAGTGGCACAGATGTATTTATCTGCGATCTAGTACAAAGTCCTCATAACGACGTGGCAGCACCACTGTGCGACCAGCTCTGGTTGTTACAGGTGTGTCTCTGGGTGAAGGTGAGGAAGGAACCGTTTCTGACCGATCCTGTCCCTCTGTTTTTGGCTGACTGGGGATCGCTGAGGTCACCAAAGTTCATCCGATGCGCACGCCTGAGGTGTCTGCGATTCCTCCGAACAACACCTCCAGAGTGCAACTGAACTTCATAGGACCTACATATGACTTATATTTAGGACATCTCTGGCTCGTTTTAATAAGAAGCTGTAACGTTTTGTCGTTTTCTGTGGCGTTCCTTATATTCTGTAGCCTGTCTGCTGCAATTAGTAAATCTTGCACCATGTTGACATTCTTCAATTCAGCTTCCACTGGTGTACTCTCGGGAAGATAGGATCTGCTTAGGGTGTCAGCGAGCAACATGTCCCTTCCCGGCACATAGATGACGTCTATGTCATATTTCTGTATGTATCATGCCTTGCAGTATTTTTGGTGCACTCAGTAGGGGTTTTTGCACTATGGTTTCCAATGGCTTATGATTCACTTCACTTATCACTACTTTGCGGCCATATGTATATTGCTGGAATTTTTCCATACTAAAAACCATTGCTAAAACCTCAGTTTCTATATGCGCATAACAACGTTCTGTTTGTGTGAGTGCTCGACTTGCAAAAACAACTGGCTTCCCCATCTGCATAAGCATTGCGCCCAAACCTGTTTCTGAAACGTCACACAGTACTGTCAGTTCTTCATCCGGGTTGTAATATTTCAGCACTGGAGCATTTGCTATTGTCTCTTTTAATTTCAGGAACGCCTCTTCATGCTCTGTTGTCACTCCCAATCACTGTCTTTGTAAGTCAGGTCCCTCAACACCTTGCGTTGGTTAGGTAATTCACCATACCTATCAACCTCTGCACTCCTTTCACATCTGACGGCGCCGGCATCTGCTCATCAGCATGCACTTTTTCTGGATCTGCTTTGAGCCCACCTGCCGTCAGGAGATGTCCAATGTATGTCGTCTCTTTTTGTCTCAGTCGAAATTTCTCTGCATTCAGTTTTATGTTTCAGTTTTTCATCATGATCTCGCTCCGCTTCCTCTTGTGTCTTTCCTTGACCTGTAATCAAGATATCATCTGCAATAATGTACAGACCGGGTACATTTTCTAATGCTTGTGTGAATTTTCGTTGGAATATTTCAGGGGCCGGACTTATCCCCATCGACATCCTCAGCCATCTGTAACGACCTAAAGGGGTGACAAATTGTGAGATAGCTGGATTCCTCTTCCAGCTGCACATGCCAAAATCGACTCTTGACGTCACAAACTGTGAACACCTTGGCTCTGGACAGGTCCGGTAAGGTCCTCAATTGTTGGCAATGGGAAATGAAATTTCTGATCGATACAGACTCTTAGCTTGCCATTCTGCTTCTGCACTACAACCATGGTACTGATCCAGTTTGTGCTGCAATCTACAGGCATGATGATTCCTCTGCGTTGCAGGTCTTGTAGTTCTTCTTTCAGTGGTTTCATCAGGGCCACCGGGACCCATCTCTCTTTGCCACATTTTGCATGCTTCTTTCCAAAGGCTGGACATTTCAGTTTACTTTTCTCATGTGTTTTCCCGCAGAATTTAGACTCCACTAAGTTGCCGCCTTTTCCTTGGTACTGTGCTCCTTGCACGGCGTGCACCTCTTCTACCATCGGTCCCGTGATGGTTTTAACGTTCTCCTTAGAGAGTGCGCGGCTCTGCACAGATGCAGGCACATGTCAAGTTTCAAGTTTTTCTCCCGAAGCAGTCTTTCTCTTATCGTTGCTTTGTTACTTCCTCACACAATCCTGTCTCTGATGAGCGAGTCTCTCAATGTCCCACAGTTGCACGTTTTAGCCAGTTCTCTCAGCTCCGTGACGTAACTGTCAATATTCTTACTGGCGTTTTGGTTTCTTGTAAAGAAACCAAAACGCGTTCACGCTGGGCATGCAGTGATCATTAAACTTGTCAATGACGTCCTTGAACCTCCATGCATCCTTATTTGTGTCACCCATGTCTAAAAGTTCTCTGCCGCTCTCGCCAACAAGATAACTAAACAATTTCACCTTCTGTTTGTCATCCACTTCAACTATAGCCAGATCCACATAGAGGGAAAACTCATCTCTCCATGTCTTTGTAAGGTTACCGGAGTCCAAACACAGCTGTTGTGGAGGTCTTAATCCTTCCATTGCGTATCACACAGCTGGCTAACACTGGCCAACGGCAATCCATCTAACGGCAATCCTTGTATGTCACACCTTCACTTCAAACCGAGTCCTCAACCGCTGCCACCATGTTAAAGTTCATTGTTTTACATACGAGGACACACTTTTAATTGTTTTAACCCAAATGGGTTGTCTACTTTAATCACCGACAAACAGTGCGTGCGGTACATTCACCTCGGTCTCACACTGATGACATCACACTCCGCGACACGTTAGTGCGTCAGCATATAAACAAATAATATTGCTACATCGGGTACAAGCGGCCAAAATGAGTTTCCTCCAGAGGATGTCCAGACTGAGATGGAGTGAAAAGCTCGGTCATCCAGGAGGAACTCAGAGTTGAGCCTCTGCTCCTCCACGTTGCAAGGAGCCAGCTGAGGTGGCTCAGGCATATGATTAGGATGCCTCCTGGACACCTCCCGGGAGAGGTGTTCTGGGCAGGTCCTACTGGCAGGAGGCCCCAGGCTCCCCCGAGGACCCAGGACACGCTGAAGAGACAATGTCTCTTGGCTCGACTGGTAACGCCTTGGGATCCCCCCCAGAGGCACAAGACTAGGGGTAGGCAACCCTGATCCTCGAGAGCTTGCTGATGAGCTAATCATTTGAATCACCTGTGTGGGAGGAGGGAGACATCTAAAACACGCAGAACTGAGGCTCTCGAGGACCAGGGCTGCCTGCCTCTGCACTAGACGAAGATGGAAGTCTGGGCTTCCCGGCTAAAGCTGCTGACCCCGCGACCTGACTACGGATAAGTGGTAAATGGATGGACGCTCTCTAGTCACACCAGAGACCTTCTAAATGGCACAGTGTTCTTTTGTCTTCAACCACACGAGTACACCACCTGAAGAGTCTTAACACAGTTTTCAACCTGCAGCCACTCAGAACCACGGGAACCCTAACTTTTTTTCCTTTTTGGTTTTTCCTTTTTTGCCCTGTTTTTGTATTACTCCTTTTTTTAACCTGCAAACCAGTTGAAGAACATCCCAGCTGCTCGAGCCACATGAGACTTCAAAGCATTTAAACATGGTATAGATCGACTTTGGATAATAATCGACTCTGCGCATTTCATAAGGCCAAATGTCACTAGCTGCCACCTGCTTATTTTCCCATTTTGTTCTTATACATACGAATTGTTTTCCTTCATTCATTTATCCTTATCGTAGAATAGAATCTTGTGTTGTACCCTGCATGTCTCAATAGAAAGAAATATAAAATGTTATTATAAATAACTTGATTGTGTCTGTGCTTGTACCACTTATTAACCTCCCTATTATTATTATTATTAGTAGTAGTAGTAGTAGTAGTAGTCTTAACCTAATTTATGCTACAGGCTTTCCCTACAGGGACACTACTCACCATGCCGTTGATCTCCGAGCCGCCAGAGGCATCACCACATATGTCATGCATCTTCTCATCAGTTGTTATGGCAACACATTGCACTTCCACATTGCTAGAAGTGGTGCTTGATGATCCACAATCCACTTCTTTGGGATTTGGGTTCTCCAAATGATATTCTTTTTCCATTGCAGGTGGGTCTGACTTTGTGTCTATAATTGGATCCAGAGTAAGAACCTCTTCATGTGCATGACTTTTGTCGCACAAACTTGGCATGCACACACTGATACACCCATCAGAGGGAGCGTCAGGAATGTGGACCTCTGTTTCTGGCCTTTGTTTAAGAAACAAAACAACACAAATTAAACAGTCTTAACATGTTACTTATCTGTATGTCAATATTCACTCTTTATCTTGACTTATTTGTTAGAACACACTTGACATCAATTGAAAAATGAATTATTGTAATTTTTCTACTTAAATTGGAATTTCCCATCTTCCAAGTGGACTAAAATTGAAATCTAAAGCAAGGTACACTACTACTACATTTTTTCTCTTTTCCTATTAAAGTCAGCAAAGGCCCGGTTATCTCTGAACTATTCCAAGCTAGTATCCTGTGGTGTGGAGTGAGTTAAGACCTCGGAAAATGGTGCAATAATAATCGTAAGCGTTAAACCTGTTTAAAAAGTGCAAACATAAATCCTAACACATAGGAATGGGAAATCAATTGAAATTTAAACATGATTAAAATTTTGGCTTCTCTCAATCTTAAAAACATAATAGAAGAAAAACAATTAATGTGCCGAACGGCTCAGTGTCTGCAAGTTCCTGACAATGTAAAAGCACCGAGTGCATAACATTACTTGTGCAGCAGGCGTGTAATGTTACGTGATACTGCCCTCCCTGAGTGTACGTAAACTGTTTGACACAACGGTTGGAGTTTACTGTAAACTAAACACACAACAAAATGAATTACAGTACCCAATTGTATATTTAAATACATCAAGCACAAAATATGATTTAGCCCAGCAAGTCCCAAGACTCATGAAAATAAAGGCAGAACAATGAAATAGATTTAAAAAAAAAAATACAATAAAGATATTAGGGAGATGCTTATCCACAATTTGAAATTGTGCAAAGATGCAATACAGCAAAGGTGTGGCTGCAGCAAAATGAAAAGGCAAGAATCTTGAATTTCACATGATATTTGCAAGGTAATTTTGTACTTGACAAGAGAAATATGATTCTCAGTAATAAAGGGTTCAACGTGCAGGAATGAATGGGCATGAGGCTATGATGGTAGTTTTTTGTAGTTGAGTTTTGGTACAGTCGACCCCCGCATAGTGGTGGTTTGGCACCCGCAGATTTGCATAATTTTTTTTTCCTAGGGTCAATCCCCCTCATGCTGTGTCGTCACCTCCACTACACCACACACTTGCCATTTTTTCCCCTCGTTGTCTGGGATTGCTCACGGTACGCTATAAAATGGTCAAGAATCTCAAGATATTACAAATTTGTATGTGTACCCCATAATAAGTGGAACTACCATACTTTTGAGAATGTAAGCTCAATAAACCTCTGAACAAAACTTTGAAATTTTATTTGGAAATCTTTAGCTTTTAATAAAAACAAGACATCGGGACTCACCTGTCTGCTGCGCTATCATGACTGGAGTGAAGTACCTTTTCCTCTCTAGGCTCTGCAATGTTGGCCACGGGGGTTGGCAGCAGTGATGGTGTTAAGAGAGATGATTTAATGTCAACTTCATTGGTTGATAACTGCTCTTCAACTTTCTGTCTACTGTTTACATTCTTACTTATCTGTAAAAAATGACTTTGTTCATTCTTTGTCAGACCACACATATTCATCCTTTTCCTCTTTTTGGCTGGCTCTCCTGCCACTGCTTCAGCCTTGTCATCTTTGCTGTCACCCATGCTCTCATTGATCGGTCCACCTTGGCTCGCTTTTTGGTTTCTTACTAATTCACATTGAAAGTCGTTCTTTGTTCTTTGCTGATCTTCTAAAGAAGCTGAACATGACTGGTCTGCTTCTTCAGAGGTCAGCGGAAAGCCCTTGTGTTGATCAGTGCATGCTCGAGTCAGTGTCTGTTCACATTTCTTTGTCATTTTGTCTTCCTTGTCCTTTCTGCTCTTGCTATCATCCCTTATAGGACAAATCTTTAGTTGAGGGTGACTGATGGGATGGGTGACTGTTGCCTCTTGTTGCTTTTTAACAGCATCATTCACATTGGATTCATCAACCTTTTTGTCAGAGATGACATCTGGTTTAGTCAGAGAGGACTGTGCTGCTGACTGGTCTTTTACAGAAATGATAACTGACACCTGCAGAGGGAACACATAGGTACAACATGACTTACCGCATTATTATCTCCAGTGTCCTGGAATTATGATGAATGAGTCTTGGATTTATTAGAATAAGTGTGTCTAAAAAATTGGCCTAATTACCTGTTGCTGAAACGTATGGTCTACGTCTGCAGAAGAAAGCTTGTCACGTGGCCTTTTTCTTGTTCTGTCGGACGGAAGCTGTGGTGGATCTGAGCAGCCTTGAAAATTAAAGGGCCAGATTTATGGATCAAAAACAGTAATCACAGTAACTTAAGACAATTATTATTAACTGTTACGTACTTTTTACAATTTGAAGCAATGCATAAAAATGTGTGTTATGTGCATTAATTGGCATCCTTTACCTTCATTGGGGAAGTTTGCACTTGGTGTGGACATCTTCTTTCAAATGTTACCTTTACAAATAAGTAAAATGAATAAAAAGATACACATATTCAGTAAATATTTAAAAGTTTCCAAAAGGAATGGTGTCACGGTTAAATAATTTTGGATAGCTTGAAGCTAACTATCAGATTTATGGTTTCCTTGAGCTAATGAAGAGCTCATTACTAAAGGTTGAAGGTTTGGATACTTACTAAACTTACTTCAAACTTATATATAATATGTAACTTAATTCATGTACTTTTTGTGTTGTTTTCCCTCCTTGGTGGGCAGCGACAAAAGTATTAAGCTAAACTGCACTTGAATTTAAGCATCCACTTGTCCCTCGCCAGCGCGCTCCTTAAATGTTTTACGTCAGGAATGGTCGAATTGCGTTCAGCCGTAAAGCCCTTTGTTTGTTGCCATTGGAGACGCAATGTAGGAAGTAATTCCACTGCCTGTCGAGCTTGTTTTGACGGCTAGAAATCTGTTAACACTAACACTGTAATTGTAGTATTTTACCATTTATTTCGGAGCAACATTCGACATTCGGCTGTCGATAGTCTATCTTAACACGTCAGCTCTCGCTAAATGCGTGAAAGTGACAAGGTAAAGAATCGACTTTGTATAGGCATTAGCCACATAAACTGCGATGACATGCATCACTCGGCCACTGTTGACTAAATTTAAATGGTTCTCTTTAGCGAAGGTGACGGAAAACATTCATCACCTGTCTCGTTGTCTTTAGAAGCCACGTTTTAAGTGTCGATGAGTCGAAATCGGAACCCACCTCCCCGGGGTCAAGGGGCTGCGCGCGCGAAACAGGTAACTCATATCAGGTCTTGAACCAGATGTCCGTTCTTGAGCAACTGTTTGACCTTCGATCTGTGTTTCAGATGGGGCTTCTCCTTGACTTGAACCCGGATGGGGGGTTGGATGATGACGGTAACGACGAAGATTTTGAGGCTGAGCTACACAATTTGATGGGAGGAGGAGGACCACAAAGGAAAAAACGTGAAATTAAAGGTGTAAAGACCACTCGATTATCCCTGACTCCCCACGTACATTGAAGTTTACTTACGTCTCACTGTACTTTAAATGTTTCTGGTGTGTAGCGCCTGTTGCACTGGCTGATATTGAGCGAATGGCAGCTCTTTGCATGAAAGACTTGGATGAAGAGGCCGTGGGGGATGAGGATTTGGATAATGACGAAGATCTGCTGGTAAAACAAACATTTATAGGAATAATAATTCAATCCAATTTTAATCATCTGCCCATGTTCTATTGCTTACATTTACTATCAACTGCACTGCACAATATTGTGTGCAAAAACACAGTATCATCTCGGTGGCACGAACGAGTAATTTAACTCCAATATTAACGTTCAGTGAAATGTTTGTTTTTTGTATTCCCAATGTATTTGAATGCACTGGAAAACTGTACCCCTTTTATCCTTTATATTCCAGATCTATGTAAAAAGCCAATATAGTATAGAGAAGCTGTATAAAAACTTTGAAGTTGAACTTTACTGTACAACGGATACAAGTCAAATAAAAGAGAATTAAGCATTGTATAGTTACATATCAAAATATTCTACCAAACAAACAAAACAAAAGTATGCTAGCCTAATGGTAGCAAGCAGAGGCGATTCTAGGATCAGAGGTGCTATAAAGATATTTAGGGGTGCTTGGTTACTACAATGGGGCGGGATATGTGTTAAGCAGCTTGTCGTGGTTTGGGTTACTTCCCGCTCCAAAAATTGCATGGGACGTCAGTGAGTAAACCGAATCTAATAAAAGTTATGCAAATGAGAAAATGACTTAAAATATAAACATATCCCAACCCTAATTTCTTGAGAAGGATATGATTTTTTGATACAACAGCTCCCCAACACACACATTGACAGTATGCCTGGAGTAAACCAGCTCCCCACAGTTTAAAGTGAGAATAAACAAAAATAGACCTTGGATTTGTTTTTGAAATTTTCTTTTAAATGAAACACACAACATGTAAAATATGTTAACAGACATTAACTTAATACAGAATGATTGTTTTTTGACTTTACTTGTCTGTACTATGTTATCAAAAACATAGATTACATACACATCAAAAAAAGAAATGTGCTTGTATCTGCTAGCTTTTGTTTGCTGAAAAACAATCGTATGCCCATGACCTACTCCATGGGGCTAGTTTTTTTTCTGTGCAGACACACACACCACGCACGCCACACACGTTATAGTAAGCTAGCCAATAAGAGCACAATGGAGACATTAATATTAACACTTGTTTCCCTCATTAGCACGTAGCAACATGATTGAGGAGCAAAAAAGCAGACTAGTAATGAAAATAACGTGTTGGTGTTGAGTGGTAGAATGTAAGAAACTTTTCACATATTCTGGTAAAAAGAACACTTTCACTCAACTAGACAGGCATACACTGTGACTGGACTGAGGAGGACTAAGCCTCTGCTCGTCTGCTTGCAAGCAGGGGAGGGGAAGGGGTCCAGGTGGATCTAACCATTTTCAATCAAATGGGATGGGGGGATGGGGGGCGGGTGTACTGTACTAATGTTGTTTAAAATTATCTTTTAAACTCTATGGTTTTAAATATACATTATAGCTATAAGTTTCTAGCCTGTTAAAAAGAACACACAGTAAAAATATATCTATATACTCTATATAGCACCCCCAAAAATTGCCTAAATACGCGTCTGATAGCAAGCATACTGTAAAGTGTACTGTAAGAACCCATGAACTCTGATTGCTTAAAAAACTAGCAAAGTCTCACTTTCTAGCAATATTTGGTTGTTCATCATTGTCATATATCCCCCCCCCCCCCCCCCCCCCCCATTTACAAACTGCATGCACAATACGTCTGTGTTTGTTCACAGGCAGAATTGAATGATGTTTTGGGGGATGACGAGAAAAGCAGTCCTGCTCAGACCCCGCAGGCTCCCACTGGTGCAACTGGATTGGAAGGCCGTGTATTTGAGCGTATGGAGATGTACAAGACTGCCATCTCCAATGCAACTGCATCTGGGGAGACAAGCAAGGCTCGAAGATATGACCGTGGATTAAAGGTTTTGAAAACTGTCTCAATCTCAAACCTTGTTTCATATCTCAAGATGACCCTAATACACGTGTGCCATCCGTGTTAAAGATCTAAGTTATGCTTACAGTTCCTGCCCTTGCCATCCTCAGACATTGCAGTCCATGCTTACGTCGGTCAGGAAAGGAAAGCCAGTCAACGAGGAGGAGATGCCACCTCCTGTTGCTGTAGGCGGAAAAGCCAGTGCTGCAGCTGAGTCTGAATCTACGAAAGAGAAAGAAATGCCAGGGCCCGATTTGATTCCCTACCCTTCAGTCAATCAAAAACCTTTACGGGAGGCAGCGCCAGCAGCTCCTAATACTAAGCCACTCCATTTAGCTCCACCCAGCAACTCAATTGCTGCCATCACTCCGGGAACCCCGATGATCTCTCCACTGACACCCAGTCAGCCCGACACGCAACACTCAGGTCACATGATAACATATTGCTCTGAAAATGCTTTGTATTCCACAAGTAATGTATGTGACAATTTCATGAGTACATTTGTGAAGACTAATGTAGATGTTTTTCTTCTATTCTTTTAGAGCTTAAACAAGCAGTGTTGTCCCGACAAAGGGAGTACAAGCTAGCAGCCATACAAGCCAAACAGAGTGGTAACATTGACCTGGCCAAACAGCACTATGTCACTGCAAAGGTAACAGGACTTAAAAGCCACATGTGTATTTAAAATTATTATTTTTTTTAATACAAGCTGATGAAGATGTGTTCTTAATATGCAGAGTCTGGACTCAGTAGTGGAGGCTGTAGATAGGAGTGAACCAGTAGACCTGAGCTTGCTTCCCCCAAGCCCTGGTAGTGTGACTACTTTAGCAAAATATGTATTCAAAAAACACACACAAAAACAAACAAACTCATCTTTGCATTTTCTCAATGAATCACAGGAGACGTAGTAGATGGGACACAAGCACCACCTTCCCCTAAACCACCAGCCGTTGTTACTCCAACAATCACTCAGGAACCAACCACTGGTAAGTAGCACCATTTCTTTTTTTCTGACCTGTTTGCACTGTGTGATGAAGTTGCGCTTAATGTTTAAATGTGCATTTGCCTTTTAAAGGCCTTCCTGCTCCCAGCAATGTGACCGAAGCCTTGCAGCAAAGGATGGAAATATACAAATCAGCAGCAGATGGCGCTAAGAGTAAAGGAGATGACCGTAAATCACGCATGCATCAGCGCATTGTAAAGGTACAGGCCATGCTGCTCACATTTTTAAGGAGTCCATTAATCCTTACAAAAACTTTCATGGCACACCGTGCTGCCTTTTTAAAGGAGAATGATTATGTCATGATTATTGCCTTATTTACCCGGGATCAACATTGTCCCCCTGATGAAGTTCCTTCTTGTGTTGGCAGTGTGTTTTGGGTCATTGCATGCATGATTAAGATTCTCTCAATTACTTTAGATGGATTTTTCTGCAAATTGTCAGGCAAAATGGTTTTGTAGACTTCATTCTGCAATGAAGACTGGTGAACCCATTCCAGAAGCAGCCAGCCAAGCCCAAGCAAGCCATGACATTACCTCCACCATGCTTCACAGATGAGCTTGTGTTTTGGACCATAAGCAGATCCTTTCTTTCTTCATGCTTTGGCCTTTTCAGCTCTCTGGTAGAGGTTCATCTTGGTCTTTTCAGTCCAAAACATTTCTGACTCATCTCTGTACTTTTATACAAAATCAAGCGGGAGATCGACAGGCGGATCGGTACAGCGTCTGCAGTGTTGCGGTCTCTGTATCGGTCTGTGGTGGTGAAGAAGGAGCTGAGCCAAAAGGCGAAGCTCTCGATTTACCGGTCGATCTACGTTCCTACCCTCACCTATGGTCACGAGCTGTGGGTCGTGACCGAAAGAACAAGATCCCGGATAGCGGCCGAAATGACTTTCCTCCGTAGTGTGTCCAGACTCTCCCTTAGAGATAGGGTGAGAAGCTCAGTCATCCGGAAGGGACTCAGGGTTGAGCCGCGGCTCTTCCGCATTGAGAGTAGCCAGTTGAGGTGGCTCAGGCATCTGGTTCGGATGCCTCCTGGACGCCTCCCTCCCTGTTCCTGGCATGTCCCACCGGCGGGAGGCCCCAGGGACGACCCAGGACACGCTGGAGAGACTATGTCTCTCAGCTGGCCTGGGAATGCCTTGGGATCCCGCCGGAAGAGCTGTTGAAGCGGTTGAAGTGGCTGGGGACAGGGAAGTCTGGCCTTCCCTAAAGCTGCTGCCCCCGCAACCCGACCCCGGATAAGCGGTAGTAAATGGATGGATGGTTAATCTGACAGTCTTCCATTAGTGGGAGTTTTTTTTTTTTTATCACAATAAAATCAAGACAAGAATGACTAGTTTAAGAAAAACACCATTATTCAAAATCATTTCATAATTTCTTTTTTTAACAGCAATACCAAGATTCCATTAAAGCACACAAAGCTGGTCGAACTGTCAACTTGTCCGATCTACCTGTACCACCAGGTACTTTTCTGATTTCATAGATTTACAATTTAAAATTTAGCTGTGTGCAGTGTGTATATATTATATACTGTATCATATGTGTTTCTTTTCTAGGTTGTCCACCATTACAGGGCTCAGAGAGAGATTCGCAAAACTTTATCGGTGTCCTGGAAACAGCTATGAAAATAGCAAATCGGGATCCAGACGCAGAAGAAGAGGAAGAAGACAGTCCAAGGGAGGCTGCCAAGGTAAGAAAAACTAAAACATTCTAATAAATATACTGCCAAGTGCTCTAATTGATATACAGCCAGAGATTTTGATTGGATTGCCTTTAGACTCCAGATAGAAATACAGTCTGTTGTATTTACTCATGTATTGAATGTGATGTTTTTTTTACTGGTTTATTGCTCCTCCTTATGTAATCAGGTATGTAATTCTGTTGATATTATATTTTATATTATTACGTATTATGATGACAGTCTCATTATCATCTCTATTTGCATCCTTATTAAAAACTTTCTCCTTAGTCTTCCGTGCGTCTATCTGCGCAGAAAGCTAAATCTCCAGGGCCTCAAACCCCTGGCGGCTCCACAACACCAAAACTGGGGGCCAAAGGTGTGTTGGCAGTGTAACTCCAAGCCATGCCTGCATATCCATGCTTTGACTGCTACATAAGGGCATCACCTATTTTTCTCTTGATTAAAATTTTAGCCCAACAGCAAGTGGATTTCCTGTTGCTACGGCGACAGGCTTTTTTGCGCGCAGCCCTGGCCTCAAAGAAGATGAAGGTATTCAATAGAGTTGTTTATTTGGGGTAGATTGAGTGGCTGACATTGTTGTCTTTCTGTAAGATTTCTAACCACAACAACCCTTTAAAAAAGTCTTGATTATATCTTGTAGGATATGAAGGGAGCAGCACAGCACCTCAGACATGCCAAAGGACTGGACCCCATGATCGAAGCCGCCAAGTCTGGCCTTCCTGTTGATATCACCAAGGTTCAACATTTATGCAATTAATGAAACACAAGATAATATTGAAGTCTTATGTATGTGGCATAATATGTCTGTTAGCCTGCCTCAGGGCAGCTGTGGCTACTTACGTCACCAGAGTATGAGTAATGTACGGTAGCCAATGTGAAGCGCTTTAAGTGTGCTACATAAAAGCACCATTATTATCATTATAGGTCTATTGTACATATATATTGTCTGTGAGTCTAGAACAGATCCCACATGACTTCTTTCATTTGGTTTGGGTCTCATGATTTTTTCCCCCTGTAACTTAATGGTTGACACTGAGTCACAATATAATTATAAAATAGAATATTATTTCTGTGCCACTGTTTCTTTGCGTCTAGTATTCATAACTTCAAATATAAATTGGAAAGTTGATTTGACAGGGGTGCATGTACCTGATATTTCTAGGTGTTCTGCATCACAGATAAAATTTTAAGTTATTTTTTATTTTATTAAATCACCTTTGTTATTTTGGGGGGCTTTTGGCCTTTGTTATTTTGGGGGGCTTTTGCACAATGGGCCTGACAGTTGTCAGATGTTCGTGCTTATTTGGGTCTTTGTTTCATGTCTAGAATGTTTAAAATTACTTTTTATAATGTACAGTATATATTTTCTTTATATTTGTACTTGTCTCAGATACCCATCAGTCCAGTCAATGAGGAAGACTTCTTGCTGACTCGTTCCCGTACATCTCCTCTTTCTCCTCGTACCAGTGAGCAATATCACGGCCTAATGGACCTTTTGCGAAAGCAACATGAGGTCAGTATTCACATTTTGTTTCACTCTTACAGCAGCATAAGCAAGTATTCACATACGTGTGGACACAATTGTCGGTTTCCCCTCTGTTAATGAAAGAAAAACAAAATTAAGTTTAGAATACCATCATTTTTGTCCAGGCCTGTTTCATAAGAGAAAGGAACAAATCTATTGAACCACAACTCAAAAGCAATGTATGATTTTCATTGGTTAAATTTGCATTACATTTTTATTTATTTATTTTGTCAGATTCAAGTTATTTCTCTGACCCTTGTGGGTTTTTCGTTCATTATCAGATCAACAATTTTGTCCACGTGTACAAGATGTTGAATGATCTAATTGTGGATGCAAACCATTCCACTGCATTTGTTTCTGTCTCCAACTTGATCTCTAGAAATGTCTGAGTCACTCACAGCAGTTCATACTCATGGGCAATGTTGGCGAGGCTCTCAAGTAAGAACATGTTGCTCAAAGATTTGTTTATTTGTTTTATTTTACATCATCTTCAACCCAAAACCTTACATACAAGCAATTACTTTATGTGCAGGTGATTTTTTTTTTTACCTTTAGTTTAATTGACCAAAACATACAATTATTGGAGACTCAGTAAAGTAAAATACAACTGCACAATCTAATACCATCCAATGTTTGGGAAATTTTGCACTCTAGCTAACATTACCAAAATATTAGTGACATTACTGTTACCTGCAACTGCAAAAGTACCGTACACATATCAAAACTAAAATGCTGTCTAATGGTGTCAAACTAATTATCTTTGCAAAGGCAATATTTAATGGTCATGGTTCTAATGAAATTGTACTGCTTTAATCTTTAGGAGTCCAGCTTTACTCCTAAACTTGTTGGAAGTAATCTCAACACATTTATTTTTTATTTTTTAACGAGTGGCAATCAATAATAATCAGTTATGTGCTCAATTCCAAGACAGTATCCATGCCTATCATTGCCACAGCATGTCTGATGCAACATGTCTGCTACAAAAGACAATGGATGAATAAAATAAACAGGCAAATAAGTACAATTGATTAATAAATACAATATTTATACTGTATATACAATATATTCATATAGTGATTCTCAACTAGTAGATCGGGACCCAAAAGCGTTGTAGACCTATTTTGGGTCGGTCTCAGAGAGCTAGTAAAAAATGGCATGTATTTTTTTACTGGGATTATTCCAGTACAATAAAGAGGCATATTGCTCTCCCACATGGAACTTATTAGGTAATAAGTGTACCATAGTTGCCTCACACTAGTTTACTCCGTAAACAAATACTACTGCTCAGTCACCTGCTGGAGGACGTAATTGTGAGCAATATGCTTTTGGCATTATATCAAACAGCATTCGAAAATATAGTATACACATGTTTTCGGAGGCTATTTTCAAAAAAATCATGTTCTTTATTGTTCGTAAATTCTACATAAGTGAGTCATGACTTTTGCAACAATTGGAAAATGTGTCCCAAGTGACAACAGTTGAGAACCACTATTGTTATTTAAAAACAATGTTTAGTAAACAAGAAAATCACATATCTTTCACAGCTGCTATAGTTTGTTCGCTTTCGTTCTTTTCTCAAAATAATGATGTTTATTACCGTAGTTTGACGAGGTCTAGCATCTTAAAATCTTGTTCAAGTGCCTGTATTATTAAACTAGTTATATAGGACTACAATTGTTCTAGACAGGTATATTTTGTATAAACTGTATACTGTATTTGTGCTTTAGGCCTGTGTCTGTGTTTCTCTAGGTGTGAAAAGCTTGTAGAGGAGTCATTCAAAAATATAGAAATGCTGAAGAATTCCTACACCAATGGCCAGCCAGTGCCCAAGTGTCACACGAAAGAGAAGACCTTCAGTGTTGTCAAGTCAGTCGCAAAATCCTAGCAAACATTCAAATTAAATACTAGTACATTTGATGTGGTTTGGGGTTTGGAACAACTAGGAAAACTCTATTGTGCTTTGTTTATATAAGATATACGCTATTTCATGTATCAATTACAATACATTTTTTGAACACATTGAATATGGGTTTAGTAGTTTGTCCGTAAAAGTAGTTGTGTATCAACTGAATATTCGTATTGGCATAATTCATGTTTTCAGTACTTGATTCACAGTGAGTCACTGTGACAGATTTTCCTTGGGCTTCAGTAACCCACCAAGCTGGTAGCTAAATGACTAATTTAACAGTCTTGTTTGGATCACAGTGATGCTGACTGCTTGATATCTGTCACTCATACTGAGCTCAAGACCCCTATCTGTTTCTGTAGGAACTACCCCAATCTGACTCCCAATGACATGATACTGTACATCATCAGAGGCATCAACCTACCAGTTCCCTCAGGTAGGCAGATTTCTTGCCAATCTGCTACAAATGGAATTGTGTGTGAATTTACACCTCTGAGTCTGTCTTCAGGTGTCTCGCCTAATGATCTGGATGCCAGTGTGAAGTTTGAGTTTCCTTTTCCCAGTGCGGTAAGGAGCTGTCACATCAAGAGAAAAAGGAAGCAAAAGATGGTGTTATTTAAAAAAAAAATTTTTTTTTCCATGTGTAGGAGGAGGCACAGAGGGACAAAACCAGCACAATCAAAAGTACTAGTAGTCCAGAATTTAAAGAGCAATTCAAACTCAACATCAACAGAGCGCATCGAGGATTTAAACGAGTCGTCCAGTCCAAAGGCTTCAAATTTGAAATCGTCCACAAGGGGTACAAATCAGAACTGCTTTAATGTTGATGCCTGAATGATCCCTCTGAAATGATGTTCTGCATATTTACAGAGGCCTCTTTAAAACAGACAAGGTTGTGGGCACAGCTCAACTGAAGCTTGAGGGTCTGGAAAACCACTGTGACATCAGAGAGATTATCGAGGTGAGTTGTTTTGATTTGTATTTTAAAAAATAATAATGTGAATTATAATGTATAAATACATTTATAGCATCCACAAAAGTTGAATTGAGGGAACTGGAGTCTTGATTGTTGAGGATGTTTCTCCTTTACATTGTTGTCCATGAAGACATGACTATTATTTTTTAAGTGCATATGAACTATTGACTCTGGACCCAAAGAGACTACCCTCCTATGCTGTGACATGTATTTGGGTCGCTTGCCTTGTTCACTGCGGAGGTCATTGCACTCCTAAGTCCTCACTATGCTACATTGCTGCTGCAACCATGCTTGACTGCAGGGATGGTGTTAGTCAGGTGATGAACGCTGCCTGGTTTCCTCCAAACATGACTTGACATTCACGCCAAAGAGTTCAACCTTTCTCATCAGACCAGAGAATTTTCTTTTTCATGGTCTGAGAGTCCTACAGGTGACCTTTGTCAAACTCCAGACAGGCTACTATGTGCCTTTTACTAAGGAATGGCTTTCCTCTGGCCACTATATCATACAGACCTGATTGGTGCTGTAGAGATAGTTAGGACCGCAGGAGCTCTGACAGAGTAACAATTAGGTTCTTGCTCACTTCTCTGACTAAGGCACTAGGAAGAGTCTTGCTGGTTTGGAACTTTTTCCATTTACGAATGATGGAGGCTTATGCTCATCGGAACCTTCAAAACAGCAGAATTTTTTTCTGTAACCTTTTCCGGATTTGTGCCTCGGGACAATCCTGTCTTGGAGGTCTACAGACAACTCCTTTGACATCATGCTTGGTTTGTGCTCTGACATGCACTGTCACCTCCATCCATTCATTATCCATACCGCCTATCCTCACTAGTGGCACCTGTGGGACCTTACAGACCACTAGTGGTGGGCGAACTCGGTCCTCGAGGGCCGTAGTCCTGCAGGTATTGGATGTTTCCCTGCTCCAACGCAGCTGATTCCAATCAACAGGATAGTTATCAGGCTTATGCAGAGCTCGCTGATGAGCTCATCACATATCAGCTGTGTTAGAGAAGGGAAACATCCAAAACCTGCAGGACTCCGGCCCTCAATGACCAAGTGTGCCCACCTCTGTTATAGACAGATGTGTGCCTTTCCAAATCATGTCCAATCAACTGAGTTCACCACAGGTGAACTCCAATTTTTGCTGTAGGAATCTGTCAAGGATGAGCGTGGAAACATGATGCACCTAAGCTCGATTTGGAACTTGGTAGCAAAGGTTGTGAATACTTCTGTACATGGGGTTTCTTGTTTTTTATTTTGAATACATTTGCAAATAATTTACAAAAACAATCACCTAACTTTTCATCAAACTTTTTCCATGTCATTATCAGGTGTTGTGTGTAGAATTTTGAGGAAAAAATGTATCCCATTATGAAATGAGGATGTAGCATAACAAAATGTTATAAAAGTGAAGCACTGTCAATACTTTCTCGATGCACTTTAAAGGACTAACACAATTTGTCTGTTTTTTCTCCTTCGGTTTTGGTGTTACAGACCTTTTTCTTCTGGTGCATTTGCATGATTGATATTTACTCCATATGCAGCACTGAATGTTTTAAAGTGCTTTATAAATAAAGTTGAGTTGAGTTGATGAAGGAACAGGTAGGATGCCCGCAGATTTGAGCTTTTCTCTAAACCCCAGTTTCGAGGTTTCTGTCCTTACCTGCCTACGCTTTGTAGTCTAAGAACCGCAATGGTGTAAAAGTGAATTGGGAGGTAGCATCGAGTGATTCAGTGCTTGCCCTGTAGCAAGTCTCTGGTTCTGGACCTTGTTTGTGCGGTCAGTTGTGGTGGTTATGGTTATGATGTGGAGTATTGCCAACCATTGGAGTTAGAATAGTAGCTAGATGTTTGGCAATGTTCTAGGTGGTGAAGTTGATGCTATTGACAACTGGCTCGAGAGGATTGCCTTCCTTGTGAGTTTTTGGTATTCCATAAATGCCAGGGGTCTCTTCCCAGGTGGTATAGTACAAATGATAATACTTAATTGCAGTCAATGCCTTCCTCCTTTTTTTTTTTTTTTTTGCTTCTGAAGACATTTAGACCATGTATACAGACATGAATATGCTTACATGTACACACTAGATTGGAATGTTTGTTTCTCTTAGGTGATGGATGGACGTAAAGCCACAGGTGGCAAGTTAGAGGTGAGGGTGAAAGTCAGAGAGCCCATATCCGGGGTAGAACTGCAGCCTACGACAGAGAAGTGGCTAATCCTTGAACCGGTCTCCCCCCTCTCACCCCCAAAGAGACAAAAGGATCGGGTGAGACAACCACCTTTATTGTGTCCATGTACTGTAAGTCAGTCTGACATTGTCAACATTCTTCAGTGCTCCTTTACTGCTTGCTCATCACTGATCAAAGATGCTCCTATGAGTATCAATTCATGCACAAGTGTCATGGGCTCAGTGCTGAAGAGCATTGTTGATATATGCTGTAAACGAGGGTCCTAAATTGTGCATTATTAATAGAGCTTTTGGTGTGGTCATAAATAACCATTTTGTATTCATGCAGAATGATACACAACACTAAGATATGATGTCATTTCAACATCAGGCGCCATCTCCTCGATCCAAACCCAAACATGAGATGAGCAACAGGAGCAGTCACTCCAGCAGCTCTCCTCCCCAGTACAAGCTGCACAGCTTCAGCCTCCTCAACTACGACAAAGAACGGTTAGAGAGAAAGGTACTCATGTGTATGTGTTTAACTGTGTGTATGGCATTTAATTTCTTCAATGCCCAATCAGTCACTGTGTTTTTTTCCCCTTAGATTGTAGAGTACAAAAAGAACCGGCGGGATCCCCCATCTGATGTCATTCATCAGCACAAAGAAATCACACACAGGCTTCAGTGGCAAAAAGCGCAGCTGGAGCGAGCATCTCCTGCTCTTCTCACAGGTAACACACAAACATCTGATTCCTATGAAAGCAGCATATCATTTATAAATATACTCTAACGCTCTTTTTCCTTCTTTGTGAGCAGAGTATGAAAATGTGTTGCGGCGCTTCACCCAAGGACTCGCTGACTCAGTCAAGACATTTTCAAGTCAAGGCAATAGGGTGAATGCGGGATGTTATTCAAAAAATGATGTCCGCCAATTACTTACATTCTATGTGTCAGTATGTCCCTGTGTGAAGTCACCATTCTTTTTGCTGTTCATAGGATGCTGCCAAGGACGCGCTGAGTAGGTTGAAGATGGTCGAGACTGAGGTGAGGGTTCTGGCGTAGTGTATTGCTAATAGAACTGTATGCCATCTTTTTATGAGTGCTTTGTGGAAAGGGTTGATCTTGTATGTCTATTTCATTCAACAGCTGGAATCACTGAAAAGGAAGCGCGCTGGATAAGAAGAGACTCATTTGGCAAAAGATTGGCTGGAGGACTGTTTCCTTTTCTCTTTTCACCGACATCAACACAAGCACTCGCAAGGTCTTTGACATGGTTCTATGCTGCACGCCCATGACCATGACTAATGCATGGAGCCACTTGTGCTTGGTCAATTCATATTTTGGTGAAAAAAACAACACATAAAAGGGAAACCTGCAGTAAATAAAAACAATGAATAAAATAGTTTTATACTAAAAGAGGCAATTACTCTTAAAAGGACAAACACTACAGAAAACCTCAATTATTTTCTATGTCTTCATTTTTTTCTCTTCATTTTTTTTTCACCTTTCCTCTTTATTTTATGGGCATAAGGATTTTAATCTAATGTGTCTGCACCAATGTTCCCAGATTACTGTAATCTTCTGCATTTGCAGTAGTGTGATATGGGAGTAAAAAAAACAGGGCTTTGGGGCACCACAGCCTACATCCCATAATGGGGGATTAGTGTTTGTGTCACCAAGGAGACAACTAGATCAGACATAAAGTCGCCTTTGGGGTTGCAAAAGTGGGGAGTGTTAACAGTGCGCTATGAATGTGGTAGCAGCTTAGCTCTGCCTTCGTCATCAGCAACTTGCTCTTTGTCGCCTCCTTCACCTTCTCCGTCTTCACACTAATTCCTTCACATACATTCAGAGATTACTGAGAGTTACATGCGGCTCCATTTGGATTTTCTTCCAAGTCTTGAACAGAGTTAAGTCCTCTGTGAAAATAATTAACAGCTGCTACCGCTTTTACTGTGGATTCATTCATACAAATCCTGGATGCAGCCGGCATTTTTTTGCAATGGTGGGACAAATTATTACTATCTATCTAACCATTTTCGAATGATTATCATGTTGAGGGTGCTGGCGAGCTTTCAAAGCAGTAATTAAGTTAGTATTTATTCATGTTTACTCACTGCAAGTTGTCTCTGACAGTTAATAGAGCAATCATTCATGTCAGTTCACGTCTGTGGCCTCTACTGGAACGGGTCTGAAAGTCTACTTTTGTGTAGCTTCACATTTGGAAAATCAATCAGTTTCACATATACACTCATTTATATAACAGTTTATGTCATAGTTCTGCTGAGTGTTTTTTTTCTTTATGGAGCAGACAAAAAACATTCTATGTGAATAATGCTGAACTTCGATGACTAACTCTGTTTATTAGCATGAAATGTAAAAAACTAAATAATGAAAATGCCACTTTCAGTTCTAATCAAGTGGATTGGTGCGATATGGCAACAGTAATGCGAAAAGAAAAAAAACTTACTGATGGTGCACTATCATTACTTATCACCCAATGAATTGACCTATCATTTAAAGTGTGTAGAACAGTTTTATTGAATCAGTAAATTAGCTCCAACCATGCAAAGCGATTTCAAGAAGTATGAATCTATTTTACTTATGTCGCCTGATTTCACACCTAGTTGTGCAAGCTTTTAATTCCACATCACCTCAAAACACAACCTGACACATTACCCGCTCTTTTGAGTAAGAGGCTGCCTTGTTGTCATGGTGACAAGCTCATCAGCATTCAGTGTGGCTTTTGGATGGTTGGGCCGAAGGATATATTGCAAAACTTTGCTTGTCTGGAAAAAATAATTACACTTTTATATTGACAATCTTTAAATTTCCCTCTGCGTTGAGGCTACACTCCATTGAAAAAGAATGAGTTTCCAGGGAAAGCGCCAAAGTGGTGTGGGTATTGTTTGTCATTACAGCTTCTGCAGCAGTATACAGTATGTATCCCTCTTGGCTTGCTCTTGTTCAACAAATCACTTTTTTTATTCTGTTCGTTCGTGTCGGGGCAATCAGAAACACATACTATTTATGTACAGAAGAACAGAATTGTATGTTCTCTGCATTTTCAAGTGTGTGTCATGATGATTCGTGTAACTCAAAGCGGGAATGAATCAAGGCTGTTATTTTATGTACAGGGTTTGTTTTAATATCAATAAACGGTAAACTGTTTGTTTCACTACTCTTGTTACACTAGTTAATCCCATCAAATCAAACTTTATTTATATATAGCACTTTTCATACATAACAATGCAACTCAAAGTGCTGTGTAATTAAAACATTCATAGTACAGTAAAAACTCAAAATAATTTCAACATCTTTTTACACAATTATTGTGACCTATTACCTATACAATTTAATTGAAGGTTTTTTTGGGGGGGGTCTTTTTTTTCCCAAGAGGTCAAGTACAAATAAAAAACAACTTGTTAAATAAACTTATCTATGGCACACTATCATTAGCTCATTTAAACGTTGCATCACCGATTGCAATTTAACATGACAAAGACTGCATCACTATTTAGACAGCCCATTATTTTGCTCGGTTTTGGAATAATTTACTAATTTTGCAATTTACAACAGTAAAAAGTTCATATTTTGTCTATCATGAATTTGATAGACGTCATTATTAATGTCATTATTTTTCCTTTACAATTCACACCTTAAAAGGGCATTTTGCAATTTGGTGTCTACCGAAAATTACATGATGAGTGAGGGCTCAGCTAACAACCAATCATGGCTCAACTTGTAAACGGTAAAAGGTAAGCCGTGATAGGTAAGGTCTGGTAACAACCAATCACGTATATAACCCAACGTTTACAAGTTGTGCCATGATTGGTTGTTACCTGAGCCCTCACTCATCATGTAATTTTCGGTAGACACCAAATTGCAAAATGCCCTTTTAAGGTGTGAATTGTAAAGGAAAAATAATGACATTAATAATGACGTCTATCAAATTCATGATAGGCAAAATATGAACTTTTTACTGTTGTAAATTGCAAAATTAGTAAATTATTCCAAAACCGAGCAAAATAATGGGCTGTCTATATAGTGATGCAGTCTTTGTCATGTTAAATTGCAATCGGTGATCTCAACACATGTAATGTCATTTTTTGTCAGCACCAAGTAGCAAAATGCCTTTTTTTTAAGGTATTGGGTGCCATTATTTTTCATGTACAATTATCAAATTCATGATGGACAAAATATTAACTTTTTACTACTGAAAATTGCAAAATTAGTAAAGCATCCCTTTAATTTTTAATATCCCAAACACATGAGAAAACATTTTAGGGTCCTATTAAACAAAGGTTGAACCTGTTGGCCATAATTCCAAAAGATACAATATGTTTGGCACAAACACAACACTGCTCATTACCGTAAGAACACCATATTGCAGTGAAGCATGGTGGTGGTAGCGTCATGCTTTGGGGTTCCTTCTCTTCAGCTGCAACTGGGGCCTGATTCAAGGGGGAAAAGAATTATGAACTGTTAGGGTAGGTTTGGTTTGAGCCAAAGTGGACTTGACGGGAAATTAAGAAGGACACCACTGTTGATAATAAGTCATAAAAAAAGAGAGGCTGGAATTAACATTAATAAACATATTGACAAGCCAGACAACTTCTGTCTGTATGTCCAATGGACAATCGGAGACAAAATTTGAATGGCAGCTTTAAATAAATAAATAAAACTTAATAGCAAGGCACATCAGCTCTGTATGTTTACAGATGCAAAAATAAAGTACCTGTGTCCCAAGAAAAGAACACTGTCCCGACTCCCATGCAGGAGGCTCAGTTGTCTTCTTGCTCTGCTATATCTGGTCTTGAATCTGTGCAAGACAATCAAAAGGCATTCTAGAGAGAAATGTGCTGCCCAGTATCAAAAAGCTTGTTTTTGGTCACAGGTCATGGGTCTTGCAACAGGATAATGACCCAAAACTCAGAGATAAAAACACCCAAAAGTGGCTATAGCAAAACATTCTGACGAGGCCTTCTATGAGCCCTGATCTAAACCCTGTTGAACATCTATAGAAGGAAAATCGTTTATTTGCCGTGATTGCCTCAAAAAGTTGAGCAACAAAAAATGTAAGGCATGTTTCAATACAGTAATTCATTTGAAACACAATTCTAAAGCAATGTTTGATTTTCATTCATTAATTTTCATTTATTACAAATTTGCCCTTGTGTTTACAGTACATATTTAAACAAAAATCAGTGATCCATAACGACAAGGATGATCATGATTCGGTGACGTGATCATCGCTTGAGCCGCAAGAAATTCACTTAATCTGTCAGAAAATTACGTCATTACTACAAATGTATGTGTGCTCATCTATCTATGCCAGTGATGTAGTGATAGACATAAAAAAGAAATGCTCTTCCACTAGATGGCAGAAGGTTAATAATGAACCGATGTACGGTACTTCTATTCCCTTTTTGTGATTTTTTTGTTGGTGCTGGTGTTTTGTGAGATTAGGAAACACCATAACACTTAGGCATTATAGTGAGTATATGTACACAGGCAGGTGGCAATTTTCTTCCATTTTCAGTTCAATTCTTTAACGAAAACAACAATGAAGATCATTGCACACCAAAATAAGTGTAAACTGTACGACCGAATGCAGCAAAAATAGAAGCATTGTTGGTAGAAAATGCTTGCAATTGTCGGGGGAAACGGGGGGCTTTGGTGTTATGCTAATAACGGCTTTGAATGTGAAATTTCCCCTGACAAAGGGGCTGAAAGAGAGAGAAAGGGGGATGGGGCAGGGGCACAGAGAGGAGGAGGAGTAATCACATTGGAGAGAGAGTTTGGTAGGCGTGGCTAAAGAGGCGAGGACTTCCTGCTTAGTGGGCACGTGGTTCCGTGCCTGTCTGCCTGTCAGTGTAGGTGAAGCTCTCCAACCCTCCTCTCCCTTTTCTCCTCATCTTCCTCCCTCCTCCTGCGTCTCATCTAGCCACCTTCCTCCTTTTCTCGTCAACTTTGTTCGCGTTGATACCAGCCGACTGCCAGGCCGCGCTCACTGGTTCAAGGGAAGAGTGAAGTGCAAGGTGTGCGTGTGCGATATTGTATGTGTGCGTGGCAGCTACCCGCCCGTCCGTGTTATCCTCCCCAACATCCCGCCTCGTTGTGTCGGTCATGACGTTGGAAGCGATCCGCTACCGTGCCGGGTCTCTGCAGATCCTAAACCAGCTGCTGCTGCCTCACCAGACCGTCTACGATGACATCCGCTCGGTGCAGGACGCCTACGAGGCCATCAAGTCCATGAAGGTAAGAAGACTCTTCCATTACTTCCCCTCCCCTCCGTGCACGCCGGCTGCATGTGTATCTCCTCCCGTCGTCCATGCGCGCCTCTGCTGTCGACTCCTTTGTGCTGCCGCCACTGCCGGTGCACGCATGTGTGGCCCTGCTCTCGCTACACTCGGCCTGGAATTTTTGTTTTGTGGGCATAGAGTAGCCCCCTCCCCGCAGTACACACACAAAACAAATCCGTAATGTATACATTACTTATTGTCTAGCGCAAGCTAGACGATCTGCTTAAATACAGTCACCCATCAAGCGGACCCCTCCTTTCTCTGGGAAGGCTTATGGATGAATTATTAATGCCCCTTGCCAGGGTTTTTGTTCGCATTTTTAGTCCTGCGCTGCACTGAGTGACACCCCCACTGCATTTAACACTGCACACTTGAAGGCCAGAGGTGAAGATGAGATGTGCACTTGCATGCTGTTGGACTTCTTTAGCAGCTGGCGGCACAGTCACAGATGTTTCCGACTCTCTTTCTTCCTCCCAGTTACACACAAATGCAGCAGTTACAAGTGTGATGTTAGTTGTGTCAGCATGCTATAAGTAGAGAGTTGATGTCACGATGATGTAGTTCAACGGTAGTGGGAAATGACTAACTGTTCTCGGAATTTCAGAGCAATGATGTCAAACTTTTTGCTCACACTCAGTTAAGGGGACAAATTGATACGTAAACAATACAGTTTTCACTTATGAGTGCCCCAATTTACCCCCCAACAAACATGCTTGTTTTTGGGGGCGGGAATGGATTCATTGTTTTTTTTTTATTCCATTGCTTACAGAACAAATTCAAAGTACTAACTGTAATTAGCAAAGGGTGTGGTTTGCTGAATATGGTCGCCTCTCTTTACCAGGTACGCGGTGCCCCTGCCATCGCCATCGTAGGCTGCCTCAGCTTGGCTGTGGAGTTACGAGCAGGCGCGGGTGGTGATGACCCCGTGACGTTCATCCGGGAATCTTTGTGTCACCTGACGTCAGCGAGACCCACCGCTGTCAACATGGGCCGCGCCGCCCGCGAACTAATGGAGTTTGCCGAGAACGAGAGCATGGAGAAGAACTCTGAGCAGCTGAGAGAGAGGTGGGCAAGGCCGATTTGAATTTGTGTTGTCATAATGGAAGCCCAAAACATTCTCTGTGACAAGTAAAAAAAAAAACGTTAAAACATTTGGCGAACATTTAGAGAACGTTGCGATCTTGAACGAAAGTAGGGATGGGTACCGTTCACACTTGAACCGGTTCTGTTACAACACTCGGTACCTGGCAATCGATACCGGTACTATAAGGGTATGAATTTTCTGTACTGTAGTACTCTCTCTCTTTTTTTATTTTTTTTATTTGGATGGTAATAAATGTTCATTGTTGTTTATTTAACAGTAACAATTAAAAAAAATCTATTTAACAATTACTGTTCAATTTGTAAAGCTTGACGAATAGCAAACATTTAAAACACATGAGCCAGAGAGGAATAGTAAAAAATAAAGGTGTAACATTTTACAATTACTGAAGTGTAACTAATACTGTACACATAAATTAATATTGCAAAAAACAAAGAGTGAAGCAAAGCTATAAGTGGACATGATAATGAATAATTGGGTTCAAATGAATCATTTGAATGTACCCGACGTGGTCTTTAATGCTCGCTAAACTTTGGCCACAAGTTTTTGCTCTTTTAAATATGGTCAAGAGTAGTCCATCCAAATTACAATGTCTATATACCATAACGATGGTGAAGCCGTGTACATTCAATCGTGGGGGAAGACCGCCGCCGACACCGCCCTCGGCCGTACATATTCCGCCCGGCGCGGAGGCTTTCATAGCTTCATAAACTGCATATGTTTGGCTTGGCGGTGCAAAAATCTCGCTCGTTTCCAAACCCGGAAATGTAGAAGTCGCCCCCGCACTGTTGGCGGCCCGACCAGGTTGCATGGACAACTGTGCGGCCGCATGCACCATCATAATGTAGAGCATGATAGCAGCTTGGAAGGGGGAGAAGAAAAAAACTTGTGGCGGCTCAATCACTCGGAATACCTTAGCTGTTCGCAAGTGCTACTCCTGCAAGCCTCTGGCCAATAGTTTTCAGACTGGATTCGGGTTAGAGTTTCCTGCGCCCACGTCTGCGGATGTGACGTCATGTGCGTGGTGTGTATGTGAAGAACGATGTGTGCGGTTTCATTTTTCACCAGCAGGTGGCAGTAGCGACTCAAAATGGAAAATTCCACGTTCAGTAGCTTTAAGCGTAAAAAATAGTAAGACAAAGACATTTCTTTGAAACGCTATAATTATGAAAATTTATTTTGGACCAAACAAGATTTATTAAATTAGTTTATTTTAAAAAGTGCAAATGTGTACATTTAAACAACTCAAAATTTGTTGTTTTTTTGTTTACGATCGTGCAAATGTTGTAATTGTGGAGTGTAATAATTGAAATTGTAATTGAATTTCGATTAATTGCACAGCCCTAGTCTGGAACGTATTTCCTGGTATAAATGGGGTTATATTGTAACATCATTTTTCTTTTCTTTTTCATACTCTGTCTGGTGGACTTACTATGCAGGTTTTGTTAATATGATCAACAGCACAAGCAGTCTTTTTTTTTTTTTTTTGCAAATAAATGCTGTTTGGACGTCACGTC